>NC_064898.1:25200125-25500292 GCF_929443795.1 Astur gentilis
TTCCCAGCTTACAGAATTCATGTCAGCCAAAGTACAGTGGATACGCTTCAGAGTCTAAATGAAGGCTATGAAATCGTACCTAGGGGAAAAACAGAACTGAAGGTAAGAAGGCCAGGGCTATGTGAAATGCTTCGCAGGGGAATCTTCTCGCTTAAGGAATTTTCATATGGAGCTCTTGTTTGGCCTTCATCCGCCACTCTTCTGCTGGTTCCTTCCCAAATTGTCCCCATCAGTTGTTTCAGTACATGAGGTAATTATTGAAGGACCATAGGATTGAGCAACCACCTGTATGTGCTGGATCTAAGTATTTATTTAGGACTCTCTTTAGTCCACCCTTGACAGAAGCTGCTACTTTTCACTGTGTCCAAATAAGACAACACCAAATAATTAAAAACACCACTTCCCCCCTTACATAGTCAATAGACAGAAGTAGGAGTTTTGCTTGCCTTAAACACCTTCAGTAAGAGATCTGAATATGGCCCCAGGTTCCTTAACAATCTTTCATGACAAGTGGAATCATCTCACCCAAGTGTATATGTCTGCAGGTGGAGATCTGGGGTAATTATTCCAGGTTTAGTCAATGGAAAGAAACCTTTACATAGTGGAGATAAATTGGCACTTTAGGAAATTATTAACCTGACTTACTTTCAGGGTCCAGTTTATGTGAAGATGAATGTTGCCCTAGAAGTGTCTGTTTTCCTCCACTTCTTCAGTCAAGGCTGACTGACGCTAATACAGATGCCTACAGTTCATCAGGTGCATCTCACCTTAAAAGCTAAATCATCAGTGGTGGGAGAGGAAGTTTTATTCTGATACTCAGCCGAGCAACAGTTGTAAAATCTCTCAATTAATGATGCTAGTGCTGCCAAGTAAGATGATTAGAGACCCTGTAGTCTCCCATTTCTGTTAAGCTGTGTAGTTTCAATGACCCAGCTCATGCGGGTCATTTGTAGGTGTCAGTTTGAATAAGGTCTCTTCTTTTAGGATAGTAAAATTCAAACCATCCCTGAACCATTGTGAAGGAGAGCCCATGATTTCCAGCCATTCTCTGTCTCTGGATATATATGAAGCCCTCAGAAAGCCAGTGGGAAAATTACATATTGAGCAGAAGGTGGTCTGAAAGCTGCTGTTTATCTGGATTTTTGTTTTTATTTTAGGGTAAAGGAGTAGAAGACACATATTGGCTAGTTGGGAAAAAAGGCTTTCTGAAGCCCTTACCTAAACCTCCTGAAATAAAGCCAGGGTAAGTGTGACTTCATCGCTGTTCAACACATTCATTACAAGTCCTTGTTCGAGTTCACAGGCTGAATAGCTGTCTTTCCATGTTATCTGTTATCTACAAAGTCTACATCATTTTCCTTAGGTGACTTACATTTCCAGGCAAAGCACTGGGACTCAGAAGTGATGCGGTTTCTTCAACTCCTCTCCTTTAATGATAGTTCCCAAGAAGTGGCATGGAAACTTGTTGCTTCCTGCCCTATAGTCCCTTGGAGACTGAGCACCAGATATTTTCTTCCTGAATCTCCTTCCTACTCTCTGTGTGTATGGGAGATGCACAGGTAGAGGTATTTTCAGATTGCTGGTGTCATCAGTATATGGGTGATACTCAGATTTTTCTCTCCTTCCATCAAACTCCTGCAGGAAACACCATCCTCATTCACCATATAAATGTGTTTCTTCCCTGTAGCACTGTCCATTCAAACAGAACGATAAGGAGACTTTGTGTTGTAAAAACATGGCACCGTTAGGTAATTAAAGACTTAATGATGTTGCCTCCGTACAAGCGGCGGTGAGCAAAGATTGAGCACTTGAAATTCATTAAGCCATTTTGTAGCTTTGCAATGCCTGACTTTGCAAAGGGAGTACTCCCTGTTCAGCTGTCACATGCTGTATGCCTGGAAAGGATGTTGTTGGCAGGACATAAAAACCAGGAGTGGGATTTTTTTGACAAGAACAGTGTAGTCACCCACATTAAAGCTAGTCAACCTTGACTCCCTTTATAGTCAACAAAGAGAAATACATGCTCAGGGGTCTGATTCGACTGGCCTGCTTGGAAGTCTGTATTAGAAGATGAATTGCCCTTGCAAGATGCCTGGTTTTTTGCCTGTAGAGAAGTCCTACAGTGACTAGCTCAGAGATTGATGTCTGACAGCAAACAAGGTCTGTTTTTATTTTGACTCTGACTTCCCCTGAGCTATCTTGTTCTAAGTTTTGCCTCATTTGTTCTTAGTAAAATGAAGAAGGCTTTTGTCTCTCTTTGCACATAATGGTAAACTACTTAGGCAGTTGCATATAGGGCAGTCCATGTGCTCAGGGTCCTCCTGGAGCCTTCTTGGAGTAGTATGAAATTAACAGTATTTTGGGCCATAATTTTTAAGTTATGTGGGTGTCAATCAGGGTGGAAGATAGGTTACTGGAACATAATTTTGAGGGGCAATATTTCTTAGGCTTGGAGGCATTTTACTGTTAATACTTGATGGAAATGAGCTATTGAGTAATGTGTGTTGGTATCAATGATGTATTATTCATGGGAGATACGAAACTTGGAGGAGCTTTGCCAGATTAGTAAGGTGGGCTGGCTTACCATGCAACCAAAGAAGTACCAAGACTTCTACCTTGAGAGAAGTTTCTTCTCATCCTGGTTTTACAGTCTAAAAGTCATGTGTTGGGCCTCTGTTGACTGTTGAGTTTCTTTCCATAATCCTCAAAAAGCCTGTCCTCTGGTCATGTGTGCCAAAGTCAGACTTATGCAGGCCCGAGGTGTTTCTAAACATGGATTGTAAATGACAGAAAATACATCAGGTCCAGGGGGACAGTAAGAGGGGGCAAAAAATTTTCCTACATACCCAGGATCAGGGGACCTTGAGCATCCTTGTGCAACCTCAGAAGACTCCACCAGTAGCACTGCAAAGAGGAAGGTGATCTTCTGCTCTTGCCCCTGATCTTCACTGTCCTTTTGCAGTTTTTCTCTTCCCATAGATCATCATACAGCAGTTGAATGAATGTGAAAGTAATCAGAGAAAAAAGCAAAATTATATGAAGCTGCATCTGTCCTAGTGAAGGGTCAAAATGAAAGCTATACCCCGTAGAAGTCAAATGGCAGAAAGAAGTAACTGGAGGTTCAAGCAAAGCAAATATTTGGAGAATTTCCTCATGCACAGGCTGTGCTATTGTCAGAGAGGTGTCAGACATGGCATCCTATTTTTCCAATCTTGATGGTTCAATTTTATGTCAGTTTATGAGATGTTGAAAATTGTTTCTCTGTTATGTCTTTATGTTGGCCAATACAGTGGTTTGAAGACACTGCTTGATACACTGCCATAGGAATTTCCTCATCTGCAGGCTTTTGTGCTGAGGAAGGAGGTGCCAAACGAAGTCCTCTTTTACTCATCTTTTCACTCTGGCCTGAAGCAACTCATTGTCTGTTTAGGTTTTTCTTTTCCATGAGGTCTTGAACAACCCAGTCCCTCATATCTGGTGAGATCAGTGGGCAGCAGCAGATTTTCTCCTCCTATTCATAAGAGCAAGGGACACATTCATCATCACTTGATTCCACACATTCCTCATCACTTAATTCCCAGTGGCTCATCAAAGGTAGCAACCTCCTCTGAGAGGTGTGCTGGAGAATTTCAGTCCATAGTTTGGCTTGCTGCCTGAGCTCTTGACTTAGACCGTTACAGGGAATCATACTCATTAAGTATTAAAGAACCAGGAAAGGGGATTTGCTTCCCTGACGTAAGCTTCATCTTCCATGTTTCTTACTGCCGTGACAAGTCATAGCCCTTGAGATACGGAGTATTTCAGGCCTTCACTTGCAGTGCTTTGTGGAAAAGACAGCAGATAACATAAAAAAAGTTCTAACTTCCTATTATTTCCCATGATGTAAACCCCATCAGCCAATCAAAGCTGTAATCACAGTCCTTGGCAGGAGGCAATTTTCCAGCTCGGGTATGGAAAACCAGTCATGAGAAGATCTATGACCAAGTAGCTCATGGAGCTGTTCATAGATGTCTAGGGACAAATCAAGCTTGATCATCCTACTGTGCTTGCAGTAGTGTTGGCACCCCAGACCTGGAGAATGGTCCGTGACCTTTCAAAGGTGAGTTTGTATGCAGGTTAGAAACCAAATTCAGCAAACTTAAAAATATGGAAGAACATTTAATTATGTGATTGCATTAATACTTATGGTCCAGTAAAATCCTGTGATAACAACCCCTTCTGGTATTGCTGAAATTGCTGAGACAATACATCTGATTGTCTAGTAAAAAATCTCAAGCCACCACCAAATGACTAACAAAGGAACAATTTGAATTTAATTGATATGCACCAACCTCTCTGTTTAAGCCCAATTACAGACTTATTGGAGGCATTAGTTGGAACATTCTTATTGATTTTTATTGTCTGCACTAGGCTTTCATACATTTACAGTTGTGTAAGGACATTTAGATAAATGTACTTTACTCTTAAAACCCAGGTGCTGTGGGTGATATGGCTCACACGGGATACAAAGCATTTTAATTAAGAAGAAAGGTAGTTCAATGAACAGACCTAATATGCTTCTTACCACCCCTACTTTCTTCAAACCATGCATAAAGTCAAATGAACGAAAAGGCTATTCTTAAAATTAACCTTATGTGAAACTGCTCAGGGTCTGTGTTACTTCTGTTTTCAGAAGTAAAAAGATTAGTGGAAATCAAGCAAGAAACCCTTCAACATGTTCTTTTTATGGGACAGGGTGGAGGTTCAGTAGTAGACCCAGGACACAGGGAAAGTGCAAGTTTAATGTCCAGATTGCAGTGCTGGCTCCTGCCCCAGAGAATTTTCCTTTTTGAAGGATAACCTCCTTTTTTCTGGGTTTGGTCAAACCTCAATTTTACCTGCTTTGCGTTAATTTTGTATCACATAGAACAGGGCAGGCAGTTCAATAGGCTCCTTCATCCTTTCATTGCTCCAAGGCAAATTTCTGCACCTTCCCTGGCAGATGTTTGCCTTGTGATGAATATTATTTCTCCTTCTTCCTTGCAGCTTGTTAGGATTTGTATTGCTGCATCTCAGGATCTTGTGGGTTGGGGATCCATTGTGTAATAGCCACAAATGGCAAAGAAAAAAGGTCTCCACAAAAGCGTGATTCTGCCACTGGAAATAATAGCAGATTGGGGTGGACACAAGAGAAGGTGTCACAAAATGATGAGATAGCAAAAACAAGCATGCTGAGCCGTTGAGCAGCAGCCTACCTGTAGGATAGATATTTTTTGAGATTTCACAGTCAGATAGGTTTAAAGGAAGGCTGTGAGGTTTCTTTGAGAGTACACCAGGATACTAGTTTTGGGGCTGAAGAGCAGCCATGGAAAAAGCAGAAAGCTGCTAATTTATAAGTGTGGGATATTAGAAGTTGGCATTCTGCGATGCCGTGGGACAGGCAGCACTTTATCAGCACTGGTGGAGCACTCCTTTTGTCCAAAACAGCAGAAAAGATATGAGGTTATACAAATCTAGCAGATAGATACAAGCCTGACCTGGACTAAATCACAGATGCATTTGGCAAAGTACTGAAAAAATATCTAGCACTAGGAAAAATTCAATAGCTAATGAGATTCAGAAAAAAACCCCAAGAGCCAGGATCGTATTCGTTTGCAGTTCCAAGGAGATGAGTGATATACTCAGTCTTTTGACTTTCCAACTTTAACCATCCTGTTTCAGAAATCCTTTGCTCTGGTACTGAATACAGTGCTTTCAAGCAGCAGGAGCAGCAGGAGCCCTCTAACCCAGGAGGGAGTTTTATCTAGAAACTTTCCCTTCCTAACATTATTTTATATTAGCTATAGAAAGTTAACTGGAGGAAAAAAAAAAAAAAAAGAATACAATTCAGCGAAGAAAGGTACAGATCGTGGGTCCTCTCAAGGGTTTTTAACTATGAATCTGGTGCCCAGGTAAAGAATATATGAGACTTTTGGATTTTTATCATCAGACCCAGATCTCTTCTCTTGTATGAAATCATGCAATAGCTCTTAGGTCCAGAAAGACTGATAAATCATCGAGCCCACCACCATCCACAATGATAAGTACAACCTGATATGAGAAATCACTTAAAACTGAAGATTCATCCAGAGATGGGAGAGAGTTTGGGGGCTCTCCCATCCACACATACATGAGGATCAACCCTGGAGAAAGCACTGAAATCCTTGTTTTAAAATTAAATGGGCGAGAAGCAGTGAAAGATGGTCAGAGAATCAATCTCCCAACACCAGATGAGAAATATCTTTTTACGAGCAAGGAAAAAGACACCCGTTAAGACAACATGTTTTTTTCTTCTACCCAATAAAAGGCTCTTATTGCTTTGCCTACGTTGAGGCATCCTGGCAGGATGGGAGATGATCTGTAGAGAGTCTCTGCTGTTGCTGTTGCTGCTTATCCCTTTTGGTGGGGCTAAGCAAAAAGATTTCTATTCAGGCTCCTATTTGAAGTTTTTCACCCAATGCACTTGAAAATCAGAAATAAAGGACCTTGTGGAGCAAACAGCATTGAAAAACTTTTGTTGTCCTTACATAGCTGGAATTATACAACAGCATCACAACATTTCATAAATAAACTTTATATAACATAGAACAGAGTTATTTGAGGAAATCAAAGCACCCTCTGGCTCATAGGTTTGATCACCCAGTGTCAGGACAGATGCTTTTTGCTTCACAATCAATGCTTTCTTTTCAAATTATTTCTGAACCTCCAACACAACAGCAAAATGAAGAAAAAAGAATACTCTGGTCATGGCTATGGCATAATGCAGGTGAGAAAGAAGACATTTTTTTCTGAAATCTGATTGAGGGGAGAAAGGGAATGAAAGCCAGTGACTCATCTCCCTTTGAACAAGGCTGTCTGACTTAGAATGTGGTTGCTCCAGCTGATATATTTAAACAAGCTCTTTTTGAGCAAGCTGAGGGAGAATTGGCTGGAATACTAGATTAAAGAATTACTGCTGATAGCAAGGAACCCTAAACGCAGCGTTCAGAAAGGAAGCAAAATCAGGCAGTGGTATTGTTTGGCCGGAAGACGTGATTAAATGCATTACCTTTTCTCCCATGGATATTTCTGCATATTTAGGGAAAGGTAGTTCTGACACCGTGCTCAGGACCTGGCTGGCTTTGTGGATCGTATTCCGGGGTATGGCCTCAGGCATGGCTGAGGTGTGCTCAGATGTGCCTGGATGTGCCCAGTAGTTTCTCCCGTCTCACCCAGACAGACTGGGAGGTGAAGGTCCCTTTGAAGGATGTTTTTTGCAGAGGGACAGAGAGAGCAACAACCAGCACCTCGACAGCAGGAGATGCTGTCTAGGGCAGGTCCTGGCTGCAGGAGCTCACCTGAGGGTTTTTCTCCCTGGATCTGCCCACACTTCCCTTGAGAAGAGAAGCAGAGGGAAACCCAGTGGCGAGTGATCTGAGCTGTCTGAACAGGAGTCAGCTTGTGCCTCAGAACATTTTTAGGGTGCTGCACCCGCTGCGTGGGCTGGCCAAGTGAGATCTCGATCTGATCAGGGTGCACGTCTCTCCCTCGTGCCATCCAAACAGGCTTTCTTGCTACATAGCAGCCCAAAAGCTCTTATATGAACAACAGTGCTGAGGGACAAGAGGGAAGAGTACTGAGGACAAACCATCTCAGAGCTGCTTTTAGCCTCCTCTGCTCCCCTGCCAACTGCTTCTACAAAGCTACCAGCCATTTAAAGTAAGAAAAACTGGAGTATGATAAAACATGGGTTAAAATAAAATAAACTGCCTCAGAAACAAGTAACCTCAGAGACAATCTTGACTGGTTTAAAGACAAAGGTGTGTGGGAAGCAGTCAGTGAAAGGGCTCCAGGGCTGGTTGGATCAGGACCACAGAGCTGAGATGTAACGGGCTGCCCAGGGATACCTGCGTGTTGCAACAGGGTACACATTGCTCCAACATATGGGTTTATGCAAAGCAGGGATGAGAGAAAGAGCAAAGAGGGCAGAGAAGACTATGTCTGCATCTGTTTGACCCAGGTCTCAAGGCAATTTGAGTGGCAGTCATTCTCACCAAAGGGTACGGAGTGGCCAAGCCATAAAGATGCTCTGTCTATGGGTCTGAGTTTTTCCCCCTGTAACTGGGAACTAGAAGGTGTGCTGGCTGCCTAAGGTTTGAGCCAGGGGCTTGTGTTTTCAGTGCTCAGAAAAAAATCGTTGTATCACACCACATTCAGAAAAGAGAAGGCAAATTCCTTAACCGTTCAGGGAGCTGGGGTGCAGGACCTTACGGTTTCTCCTGCTGGCTTTGGAAACAAAGTGGTGGGAAGAGATTCCCTTGGTAAAAGAACAGCTGACTTCAGGCAGAGGGGTTTTGCGAGAGGTTGGGATGGAGGGTGCAGAATCAGCGCTCTCCAGTTGCTCAGACACTACTGAGTTCAGGAGATGTGTCAGTGCTGTTTGCACTGGATCTTTTTTCTTGTTATTGTGCCCTGGGTGAAGGTCAAGTCGTTATCAAACAGTTACTTGATACTTGTGTGAGCAGCGTTTGGAGGTAGAGCTCAGGCAATCTGATACTGTGCTTGATCCCCAAATAACCTGGTCAGGTCTTCACCTTCTGTGGGTCACAACCTGCTGCGCTATTGTGCAGAAACAGGCAGCAAACTCCTCCATTCCCTTGTGGATGAAGTGCTGCTGGGTGGACTCAAAGAACAAGCCCCTCACGCTTATCCATGTGTGGCTGAATTTTGCTTGCATAAAGGGGCTGGAGACAGAGTATTCCTCTTCCCCCTCCAACTGGTAGGATTTAATCTTATTAAAAGTTATGCAACTCTAGCAAAGACACCTCCATTTGAACTGGTGGCCTTGCACATCTTTTAGAGTCAGTGCGGAGAAACAGGCACTTCTAGGTACATCTCTTCTGCCCCGCAGAGGACATCTACTTTGAGATAAAGCCCAAAGCTGTGCCTGCTTCTCTCCACTGCCTCAGAAGAGAGCCCAAGATATTTGGCCCAGCTGGAGACATCTCTGTTACAGATAGCTAAATTTCAGGGACATGAATCCCAGCTGAGTTGTAGATTCCCAGAAGAAACCATTCCTCATTCAACCCATCAGGATTATATCCTCCTGGCTTCCCTGTCCTTGGGACCCAGCCCTAAAGTCTCCAGCACTGATGGGAGGGTTTATAGACAGGGATCAATGCTTCTATAAAAAGGAAAGATGTTCCTAGATCTGAGAATTTAGGTAAGGCATGGAAGGACAGCTTGGTTAAACATTTCCATTTGTAGGACAGAATTGGCAAAAGAGCCGAAACTTGACTCCGATCTCCCTCAGGAAAGGCTGTTAAATTTGTACTAAGCTTTCAGGGAAAACTGGCTGTCTCTAGGGACAGTTAAATAGGATTTCCATTTGGAAATGTGCCCATAGCTTTGAGAGCTGGGAGTTTCTGAAAGCAAAGAAGACCAAAAGGCACTGAGGCAGGAGCTCAACTAACTGAAGGCAAGATCTTCACAGCAGTTTTGTCGTGCTCTTCCCTTTAATGAATGAGGGGGAGGATCAGAGGAATAATGGAATAATTCTCCTGGGATTAATCTTTTCTAATAGATTCTGGATACAGACATGATTGATAGATATAATGTTTGTGTTTCTCAATCAATAAAGTCATTCCTCTCATCCTGGGAGAAGTGTCTGAGATGTGCCAAGAGCCCTCTGGATGCGCTTGGTTATACAGATTGCAAAAGATGCCCGTCTCAGAGCAGGCACTTAATTTCAGGACACTTAAAATTAAAGTAGCTAACCTCACTCTTTGCAGTAAGTCGAGCTGAAGTAATACAAGAGGGGAATAAATAAAATCGGAACCAGGCCCAATATTTGTTTTCCTTTTTTGCATCAGAAGACACTTTCCTTTCACTCGGTCTCCATTATGGTCTATTCTTTATTGCAGATGAAACTGAATTGGTTCTTTCTCTAATGGCCTACATGTTCACTGCAGGTGTAGAGCTCATGGGTTACCCACGGAAGAAATTGCAGAGTTCAAAAGGAGGAAAGCTGAAAAACTCCTTGGCAAAAGGGCCTAGATCTGAGGTAGTAGCTGTAGGACAGTCCCAACGTAGCTCTGCTATTTAGTGTCTGCTTATGTGTTATTTGTCTGCACTTTGCTGGTTTTAGTGTCATGTCCTTTTTTTTTTTTTTTTTTGTCAAAAATATGTATTATTCTTTTAAAGTGTCTCATTCAAAGGCGCTCAGAAGAGCAGCAAAGCTGTCTAAAGACAGTAGTAACCTTGATGGCCGATTTCCTACCAAATTTATGACCTATTATCACATTCGTTCCTGAAAGACATACTTTATTAATGTGTTTACCTGCAGTGGATTATCGATCCACTGGATGTCGATGTGCACTGTGCCAGGAATTGCTCAGTCCATGGTAAACACAGACATAAAGCTGGAGTTCAAGTGTGGAAGAATCCAAATTGCCTGTTGTTGCTTTCCTGTAATGTGTATCTCCTGCCTAGTGTAATTCCATGTCTCGTGACAGAAAACGGGATGCAGCTCTGTTATTCATCACTATGGTACCTACTGGTACAAGAAAGAAATGTGGATTTAGGATGATTTGGTTGGAATTCAGAAGCTACATGAAGTATAACAGCATGACCTAAGCTGCCTGATCTAATAGGTGCTACAGGGGCAAGGCTGGCATATAAGCACGCACACCCACACATGCACATAGAGGGTCTGATGTCCTGTGAAAATGCTGTATGGTTGGTTTTATTAATATCTCTGAAAGCAGCAACAATGCTTCTGCTCAGTGCCTCTGAACTAACTTTTACTTAATTTCCATTTTCTTAGAAAAAGGCAGAGGTGGATGAAAGCCCAGAGTACCTAGATATAGGCTGGTTACAAACCCCTAAGATACACCATATCAAGTTGATAGATTACTCTAAAGACTAAAGCTCCATCCAATTTCTTACAAGGATAAAACACAGCAGACAACTTTTGGCTGTGTTCCTCTTTCCCAACCACAACTCTTAAAGATTCAGGGGGTGTTACTAGGCTGTTTTGTCTCCCTTAAGAGATTTTTAAATTTTTGTCTGAGGCTCTCCCTATTCTACAAGCTGGGCAGAAATTCTTCATTTAAAAAAATGATTTAAATATGGGACACACTGTGCAGAGACCAGCGTAAGCACTACCATATGTGAACACTCGCTGCTAAACATAAGCTCCAAGGCACAGAAGACCGCCCTGCTGATCTCCACCTATGAGCACAAGCTATTCCTCCAAGGCCAGAGACAAAGAAGATCTCTCACTTTAGTTAGCCCTGCTTGAAAAAAACTGTACATATACTAATACAAAAACATTTAGTACTTATATCACCCACAGACGTAGACTTCTGCACTGAAACAAGGCTGATTAGCAGTACATTATAGAGAACAGAAGGTCTTCATTAGTCCACTTGGCTCAATTCATGGGAAATAGCAGAAAAATCAATAAGCCATTTATACCTGGAGCGTTTCAACAGTCCTAGTTCAATCCTTCGTGTGTGCATGAAGCTTTCAATGGAGGCAATTATGTCCTCAACATCCACTTGTTCCCACATGCCCACTTGGTGATTTAGTGATGTTTCCAGCTAACCTATTTTAGACATATATGATGAAAGGGAATATGCCATAAATAACCTTGGTTTTCTTTGACAGCAATAAAGGAATTCTATACAAGGATTTCAGATGTAGTGATCTATAGTCCAGTCACCCAGTTTACAGCCCCATTAGTCTGGGACTGTAAACTCTTAACAGTCTCACAAGGTCCTTGTTAGGATAAGATAGGGATCCCCATCTCAAAGTATTTATATATTTTGGAGTGTACATCTGGCCTGGAGTCTAAAGGAAGGCCAAGACTCTGCTTCTCATGCTCAGGAAGCGAATCCTTTAACCTTGAAAGAGTGACTGTGGACTCTGTTGTCCTTGATGGACACCTCTTTTTGAAGAGAAGTGATGGTTGTGTCCTAATCTTGATAAAAATGTGCGGCAAAGCATGACGAAAACCAAAGTGCACCTCCGGTTATCTGAAGAAAAACCTCTTGGCTATACCACTAGTGATCCTTATACTTTGTCCTGCAGTAGGATCTGTGATCTTAACATGGACCTACTAACCCACTCATGCAAGTGGGATTCAGCCCCGAGTACCATGGTTTTCAGAGACACTTGTGCAAGGCTGGCAGACGAAACAGCATCTGAAGACCACGTAGGATAAACCATGCCATCCCAAATACTGCTAGACAGTATCCTCAGGCAGCTGAATCCCACCTCTAGCATCTTACAGTGCTTCTGGTATGGAGAAAGGGAGTTGTCTCCCTCAAGGCCCAGCCGAGAACGGTCCCACAGAGAGGTCAATGATTCCCCATGGTCCCTAGGTTGAGCTCGCTTTGGAGATGAGACTTGGACTCCATGCAAGTCTGTCAGAGTTCATTGTGGAGTTCCAAGGGGCAAGATTTCACCCCAAGGTGATTGGTAGCTACTGTATTTAGGGAGGGATCCATGGTGTATAAATCTTCGTGTCACATGTATTGCTCTTTGCTGACCTTCAGATATATAACAATATGGGTAGTGTGTCCTGCGCGGACAAAGGACCAGTCTGGGATCTCCTAAAAGTACTGAGGCTCAGTTTTTAAAGTTATTTTCTCTCCCTTTTTCTTTCCCCTCAAGACTTTGCCTCTCCCTCTAGTCTGACCTCTCGTCCCATGAACTCAGCTTAGTGACAGGAGATCCCTCACGGTTCTTTCTTGTTCAAGAAATACAGTAAACACCCAAATCATTGCATCTTGCTGGCCAAGCCATAGACTAGCAAGGTGTGACTGAGCAGCAGTTAAGATCTGAAAGCTCATTCAGGATGGGGTTTTTGATAAAGATTCTCTCTGTCCTCAAAGGTGAAACCCACACCTACACAGAAACCCACACAATTACAGTGTACTCCTTCAGCCTCACTGCAGGCATAATCTCAGATGATTTTGCCTGCATGATGTCTCCAAAGATTAAAACCAGAACTGCAGAAACCAAACACTCATTTCCATTGATCTTTTTTCCCATGATATCTTTTTCTTCCCCCTTTCTTCCACTCTATCAGCTACTTCTCTCTTGGTATGCAGGGCAACACACTGGAAGGCATATCTTCTTCATCCAACACCAGAAAGGCCTAAAGAAAAAAAAAGAAATTTAATTTCCTTAGTAGTTGCAAAACATCTGGGATCATCTTTGACAAGGGCATCAGCAATTTCTCACGAAGTTCAATGAATGAATTTTCAGGGTGGATCCTAAATCCCATTGGGTTGATACATTTGGGTGATTTCTTAAGATTCAGAAATTTGCCTTTAGATCTCTTTCCTGTTTTTTGCCCTTGGTTTCCTTGGCTGCCCTTGGTCGTCCTTGGCTGCCCTTGGTCTCCCACTGAGTGTGAGAGTGAAGGGAACATGATGTGTGCTGAGTTTGGAGGTCCTGGCTCTTCTCTTCTTTTATCCAGATTTAATAGCCAGTCCTCAGGCACAGGTAACTAGACCATCAAACACCACCTGCAGAACCTTAGGTCAAATAATAAAATATGATTCCCTTGAATGATAACAAAAAAGCATTAGATATGTAGTGCTACAATACAGGGTGTCAGAGTGGTCAAGCCTGCACACCTGGTTCTAGTGCCAGTGCTATTAGTTGACTTTGCTATAGTCTTATATATATTTTTTAAATTATATTTATATACTGTATAGATATCTAATAGATACTTTAAAGACAGCTCACCCTGTGCTGTCATTAAGGGCAGTTTCTTTAGGTTACTTAACAATTCTATAGTAATAATTGGTCATTAGTGTGAATAGTCCTCGGGCCTAATAATATTCATTCCCCTCCTTTCAAGACCTCATATCTCACACTCTTGATATAGAATCATAGAATTACAGAATGGTTTGGGTTGGAAGGGACCTTTCAAGGTCATCTAGTCCAAACCCTTGCCATAAGCAGGGACATCTTCAACCAGATCAGGTTGCTCAGAGCCCCATCCAACCTGATCTTGAACGTTCCAGGGATGGGGCATCGACCACCTCTCTGGGCAATCTGGGACAGGGTTTCACCACCCTCAGCATAAAACATTTCTTCCTTATATCTAGTCTGGATCTCCCCTCTTTTAGTTTAAAACCATTACCCCTTGTCCTATTGCTATGGGATCCCTGCTTCATGTAGTCAGTTTTACATATATTTCTATTCTGAAGTAATTGCTTGTTCATTGTACACAACAATGGTGTGTACAATTTAAAACCATATATATATATCTATGTATAATCACAACAATTTCTCAGCTATTTCTTTTTAATATCTATATAATCACAATGGTGTTATTTGTATGGGTTGGCATTAGGTTCTTTTTGGTTTACAACAGCTGGAATTATATTTTCTTCTATTATGCACAGTAAATTTGGTTTTATACGATACTTTATGTAGGACAGGACAGCTGCAGAGTTGACACTTACCTAAAGCCCTGCCGTTCACTCAGCTTCTGGCCTTCTACGTGTCCTTGATGTTTGTTTTGTCTCTGAAACACCCATTATGTTGTAATAAATCTGTGCCCATTGACAGATGGTAGAACCTGGGCATCGTGAACACTTGGAGCATCACAACAAATGATCCTCTTCAGCTCCATCACATCAGTTCACTAGCCTGGATCTAGATGTAGTCTCTCAGCCCAGCTCTTAAGTCCTGGTACTCAGCAGAGCTCATTCTGTCAGGAACAGTGCCAGGCTAAGGCAGCAAAACCCCACCTGGATCTGAGATGGACGTCAGGGCTTTCTGGTTCTCTGCTCATCCTGTCTTGGGCTTGGTGAGATCATGGGGCTGTCAGAGCAGCTGGACCTTCAGATTTCTCACTGGTGGCAGTGAACGACCTTAAACCTGGAGAAGCCCAGCTGATTTATTACCAGCTAAGGGCTTTATGAGGCTTGTGATGCAGTTAGGAATGTTTTTCAGGAGCAGTTGAAGCCCTCTGGTTGTTTTTATGTAAATGTAATTTACATTTGTGAAGTGGATATCCTTGGATGAAATCTCTGTGTATCCCATTAACCCATGGAACAGCTCCGGTGGTTGTATGGTTTATTAGGACCACCGCATCCCTGCAGTTCTCTGCCAACATCCCTCCTTGCCCGATGCTTCTTGATGGCTTTGAGAACATCTATTGTTTCTGCTTTGTCTGACACAAAGTGGTGCAAAAAGAAAGGCTATTTCTTAGTGAGCAGGGTTCCTAACTCCTGCTCTCTTCTCTGTTTTACAGCCACAACTGGCCAGATGTCCTGACCAGGAAACTCAAATCTGTCCTGAGGGGGACAAAGAGGACACTGACAAAAGCAACCTTTAAAGAGCTGGGGAGCATGAAGGAGGCTGGAATCACTACTGAAGAGGATGAAATCTGAGAAGAGCACAGCAAAAAACTAGTAAGATCAGGATGGACACCTTGAAGCCAACCCAGCAGAGGAGTTCACACCCTCCATTTAATTCCCTTCCAGCCAAAAGCAGTATAATTGATGAAACCTCTTAGCTCTTGCAGAGGGTGAACCTGAGCAGGCAGATGAATCCTGACCATCATCTCTTGGGAAACTGGGCACCAACTCAGAGCTGTATGTGTGAGTTTTTGGCAGGGGTCCATTGGGGAGGAAAGTGATGGTGGTGGCGATGGTAGTGCCAGCTCTTCATCAGCAACTGTCACAAGGATGAGCCCAAAGAATATTTTAGCTAGGTCTGCGTGGCAGCACAAACATGCCTGGCTGCACTTGGGCCTGGATTTGAACAATAATGCCAAGTGCTAAAATGGTTTAACTGTTTTGCATTATATAGATTTTTCTTGTTGTTGTAGGAAACTCTGGTTTCATGAAAATCAGTGCAATTTAGAAGAAAGTGGGTTTGACAACAACAAAAAATATTTTTCACTCCCCCACAAGAGGAAATTTTGAATCAAAATGTTTTGTTCCTATATGTCAATTTAAGCTGAAACATTTTCTTTTAAATTGACATTTCAGCTGCAAATGCCATTTTAATGCTATTTTCAAACTGAAATGACAGTTTTGAAATGAAACAGTTTGGTATGAATCAATATTTGTTTCCAAATGCCAAAATGTGATTCTGCTCAAAATGTCAAAATATGTCATCTCTGCAATTCAAGATCTGAACTGGAAGAACATTTTGTTTCACTTTCTACACACATACATATAGCATATCTAAAACATTTTACACTTCTCATCCCAAAGCAGGATGAAAATGGAAAGCCAAGATATTGGAAAACTGAGATGCAGAGAATGACATTCTGCAGTTCCTTCAGCTGAGTAATACTAATGAGATATGAATTTTCTTTCCTGTAAAACTGGAGCTGAGGGAATGAAAAGTACATCACTTAAGCAGCGCAAAGCCTAAAACATATCGCTTTTTTTCCTTCCCAGTCTCCAAGTGGTCTCAAAGGCACTTGTCTTCAAAGTAAGCCTCCCAGCGGGTAAAAATACCTTTCTGCAAAGGGCCAGCATTTGGCCTGTAGGCACTTCTCATAGAGCACACTTCATCAAGGTCAAATAATTTTGCTGTTGGCCACTTCTTCTTCCAGATTTTTTACTCCCGTTCAACATCTGGCTTCTAACAGTCTGCTGGGAATTGTTGTTCTCTCTTCTGCAAGGCTGAAGAGAACAGCAGATATAGTAATTTAATCAGTATTACCACCAGAAGGTGCTCATTGAAAACATGGAGACTTTTCTCAAGCTCAGTTTGAATTCTTCTCATCAGAGCAACCAGAGCAGATTTTTATCATTCAGATGATAAATAAGACTCAACAACCACTTGCCAAACCTTCTTTGGTTATTGCAAACAATTGCCTTTATGAAACAAGGCAAGCGAGACTCCACAAAGCTAAGGAAGATATTATTTTCACAACTAATTCACTGTAGCAAGTATAAAACACATGAATTGTCAAAGTAAGAGCTGTTTGGAGTATAAACATCTGAAAAGTGAAAATGGAAGGGAAATTTGTTAATGTTCTTTAATAATGTGACTTTACTCTGTGGAACCTGGTTTTGTGAAAGAAGCTTTTGCCTATTTAGTGATGTGAGTTGATATTCCGGGTGGGAGAAGTTGGCCCTTGAAAGACGTATGTCGAAAGGCTCATACGACACTTGAGCTGTCAAAGAGGGCTTAGGAAAGCTTTCACCTTCTGCACTGTGCTCACCCTCTGTTTGCAGATCCATTCAGGAATAAAGTCCTATACAATATACATGGGCCAGGCAATTCTGACACAATATACCTCAATCTACAGTTCCAGGGAGGGACATTATGTGGATTGGTCTGTGCAAACGTGAATTTAAAATCAAACAATTTCTGAGTAATTCATGCCTTTTCCATTATTTTCACATGTTTAAAACATTGATCAAGCACAAATACAGGCTGGAAGATGAGTGGATTGAGCACAGCCCTGCAGAGAAGGACCTGGGGGTGTTGGTTGATGAGAAGCTCAGCATGACCCAGCAACGTGTGTTTGCAGCCCAGAAAGCCAACCGTGTCCTGGGCTGCATCGCCAGCAGCGTGGGCAGCAGGTTGAGGGAGGGGATTCTGCCCCTCTGCTCCGATCGGGTGAGACCCCACCTGCGGTTCTGCGTCCAGCTCTGGGGTCCTCAGCACAGGAGAGACAGGGACCTGTTGGAGCGGGTCCAGAGGGGGGACACGAAAACGATCAGAGGGCTGGAACACCTCTGCTGTGAGGACAGGCTGAGAGAGTTGGGGTTGTTCAGCCTGGAGAAGACAAGGCTCCAGGGAGACCTTATTGCAGCCTTTCAGTACCTAAAGGAGGCCTACAAGAAAGCCAAAGAGGGGCTTCGTACAAGGGCATGTAGTGATAGGACAAAGGGTAATGGCTTTAAACTGAAGGAGGGCAGGTTTAGATTAGATACTGGGAAGAAATTCTTTACTGTGAGGGTGGTGAGGCTCTGGCACAGGTTGCCCAGAGAGGTTGTGGCTGCCCCATCCCTGGCAGTGTTCAAGGCCAGGTTGGATGGGGCTTGGAGCAACCTGGTCTAGTGGAAGGTGTCCCTGCCCGTGGCAGGGGGGTTGGACTGGATGTTCTCTAAGGTCCTTTCCAACACAGGGCATTCTATGATTCTATGACGAGTGCTATTCTGTTATGTAGTGGTGTGGGTTCCACCAACCTGACCTTACATGTTGGCTAAAGAGAATTGCAAGGTGTGGCAGCTCCCACTACACATAATGGACATCAAGTCAAAAAGTCCAGGGAGCCTAATGACTCAGCTGAACCTAAAATGGGTGCCTACATCTGGCTAGCACAGTCACCCCTAAACTTCACTGACTATTGGAATGTCTCCATTCAAGCAATGGGAGCCTAGTGTATGCAGATATACCCAAATGGACATACCTGTGATGCAATTCAGCTGCTGAGACACAGGTGCTTAATGAAGTTTAGGATGCCCTGGAGTACCTGCAAATCCAGACAGAGCTGATAAATAAGACAGCACCAAAGCCTTTCGCAGTGGCAGCTGGAGGCCAGACAGCAGACACTAAGATCCGAAATAATACTAGACAGGTATGTTTAATGAGATACACCTTTAAAGTTGGGTGTCTTAACGTGTCTTAATCCCATCCTGGATATCTGTACTCAGATGGATGAACCATGCCCTAAAATTGCTTGTCATCGACTTTAACAGGAGCTGCACTGATCAGCTCAGGTGGAGAAACCTACATCAAGGATGAATAAAGTCAAGTTGGATGAACCTCACTCCCACATAGTTATCATCACTGGGTCAGAGGAGGTGCTGGACTCCCTAATCTTTTCCCTGGGTCTGGAAATTCTGACACTTGGCTTGTCTAGAAGTGCTAACCCTCTCTGAAACACTTATTCTTCCCAGTACACAGGCAAAATGGATGTAAAAGAAGATACATATGAGCAGAAATCATAAAATTTGTGAAGCGACTTGCCCCCTGAAAAACTTCCCACAAATCCATTTAGCTGGTAATGTGACAGTGAGCAGGAGGGACAGTGACCTTCTGTTTCTGCTATATATCAAATTAAACATTCGTAAATGCATGAGGAAAAAAAACCCCACAACTCTCCTCTTCAGTCTACCACTATGCATATATACTCCTTTTCAAAATCTACACATACATACAGATACATATAGATTTCAATTTTGGGGTACCCAGTTTTTTATTTCATACTTAGCCACTAAGAAATAGTATTTGGCGTGTGTGTTTTTGTTAGTCTAAGAAAAGACAATTTTAAGAAAATATTGGGTAGCCAAAACCTGAATTTTCCAGCTGAAGACTATTTAAACAAGAGGATTTCAATCTGCCCTTCTGCACACAGGTTTTGGATTCTTCAGCCTGTAGTCTTGTAAAATAAACAACATTCTTTGAATTTATTTAAAAAAATAAAATAGTAAATCTGTGGGAAAGGGTAGCAGAGAAGCAAAGTTCTAATCACTGATGACTTTAGTAATCCCAGGATAATTCTTAATTCTCTTTGAAGCCAGTGGTATTTTTTTCCTCTTCATTTCAACAGGAAGAGGCCAAGGACGCATCCCTGAGTGTGATAACCTCTACTGTTAGAAAGCCATAAAACATATTTATATTTTCCTGGCATTGTTCTGTTTAGACAGGTTTAGGTTTACTCATGAGATTTCTTCCCATACTAACTGTGATTACTGTATCATGCTCTTTTCTTGTTATTTTGCTCCTAAAACTGGTGTTTGGGTGTTGTAATGAGGAAGATGGGGGCGGGAAGCAGCAAATATAAGTTTTGTAGCTCCACAGCAGACTTCTCAGGTGATTACGGACAAGTCATTTGGTGGATTTCTCAGATAGTGAAGCACACACTCTAGAAACCACTATCAACAAGAACCTACCATGTGATTGCCAGAGGTTTTACCACTAATGTTATAGGGTGAATTTTATTGTAATCATGCAAACCCGCTGAGAGCTGTAGAAGATGTATTTATGCACAACATACCCTGTCTGAATATAGTTCACGTTTCATACAGTATTTTTAACAGTGAACTAAAACCAAATGCCAATAAAGATCCCTGGAGACCTATCCCTCCACCTGAAAGTCTTGTCCTTGTTCGTATATTTACCTTCAGCTTACTTCTCATCTTACTTTTCAGCTCTGTGCAGATAAGGCACCTCTGGAGACCCCTGTTCAGATATTCACTCCATTATTCAATAATTTAGAGGCAGGTCTCAAAATATGCAAGCCAGCAGCAGGACAGTCAGGCAGAGGAGGTATGGGGAGTTGCAGAAGAACCCAAGGAAGGTGTGGAGCAGCCAAGCGTGGATGGATGTCCAAACAGCTGCAAGGACCTCTGTCGGGGAAAACTAAAGCAGGGAGGGGGCAATACCACTCCTGAAGGTCTCGTTATTTACCTTGGCATTGTAGAGACGTGCCCTTTGGTGGTGAGGTCAGGGACAGCTCCACAGTCAGTGCAGCAGGAGTCCTCCCTTCCCTGCAACGTTCCGTCCTCATACCAGCAATGGCTTTTTGGAAGACATCAGGGCAACCTGCTTCTTTCTATCCGTGCAATCGAGAACATGGTCTGGCAAGGTCTTCTGCACAGGTAGACCCTTTCCTCCCTTCACCTACCCACTCACACACAATAACAGTGGTCATCAGCTGGGTGCAAGTCCATGGGCATCACTGGTGGAGGTGGGCTAAGGATTTCCTACTGTTGTAGCCACACATCCTTGCATTCCACTTCAGTCATGCCAGAAAGCCCTAGTGTGACACTCATCACTGACCTTACCTGTGCTAAAAATAATCATTTGAATAAAAGAATAGGTGGGAGAAAGCAGAGGAACTACAGCTCTGCACACTCAAACTGAAGCCGCGTGAAATGTTGGCCTTAGATAAAGCTCTTGCGGGCAAAGCTCAGCCTGACGAAGAGCTATAGGATTGCTAGGTCAGCTTGTGGGGCCAGTGCTGTAGGACACAGAGAGCTCGATGTAAGGGGAGGTTGGGTTAGCACACAGAGTTGGACCAGACCTCCCAAAATGAGCTGAGAGCCGTTGCATTCAGGATGATTTCCAGACCCTGGGTCATTGCAATCCTCTCCTCCAGCCTCCTGCAGCTGGAGGGTGAGCAGCAGCACGCAGCGTTCCTGGGCTAGCGACTGCTGAAAAAGGCAAGCAGATGAAGCTTTTCAGTATTCGTCCCACACCAGGGTACTCCCCCAATCTTCTTGCAATGGCCACTGGAGAGGGTTCCCTGAGCTGATGAAACCATCTCCATGTTCTGTGCAGTGTAAGAAGCACCTAACACTTTCATCCGATGCTAGTTACTTTACAGCTGTTGGTATTAAATTTCATTCATCATCTTTTTCCTCGTTCATTAGAGCTCCTCACAATCCTCCCCAAGCCTGACTTCATGAGATCTGCAGATGTCAGTATTGTCCTTCCTTCCCTGACCAAAGTCTCTGAGCACCACTAAATTCTGCTGAACAGCTCAGGACCCAGCGGGGGGGCCATGAGGACCACCCGCAAGAGTTGTTGCACAATGAATTCTGGTCGTGCAATTCTCTCTTTGCTTCCTGCCTCCACATCAGTCTTGATCCATGACATTTGCCCTCCACTTTGTCATTACTTGGTGCAATACAGTCTCCTTTCCTGCACAGGACCTGTTTAAGATCTCCTGAAAGTCAAGGAAAAATTTATCAGCTGGCTCTCTTTTATTGACTGCTTTCATTGACACATTAAAATTATTTTTTTCAATGGAACTAAATCCCCCTTTTGCCATTATCTCTTCTCAACTTGGGGCTGACCAGGAGCCAAACTAGACAGTACAGACTGCAGGCACAGTTAAAAAAACTGTACAACAGACTCTGAAAAGAAATACATTAATTTTCACAAAGCTAGATTTCTGAAACATTTTTCATTAACATATGCCGAGAAGCTTAGGGAAAGTTGATATAGGGCCAAGGACCAATGCTGAAATATGTTATATCTACGTAGGCCTGATGTCCAAATGAAAACTACAATACAATGCATGAAATTCCAGTTGGTCTTGAACAGAAGGCATTTATTAGCGTTGAAGCTTTTTTTACTATTGTTGTTAGAATTTGCCAAGTTGCAAATGTTCTGCAGTTTGCAAATGGAAAATGGTCTGGTTTTCTAACGGTTTGTTTGCCAGACACCTCAGCTGCCCGTCTGCTGGGCTATCTCAGTCACCGATTCCCGACTTTTGCTGCAAAGCAACCCTGGAGGCAGATGTCTCAGATCCAACCTCCACATCCAATTTCCTTCTTTATTTATTTTTGCATTCAAGAGCTGGAACTGAAATAGCATTTCAAAATATTGAAATCCTGCAGGAAACCAACTGACCTTTCTCCACACTAGTCAGAAAACTGTGGGCAGGAAGAGAAAGCAGCAAACAGACCCTGCATGGCTGAAGCTCCAGTCTCAAGGTCTTTGCCCACCACGAGCAGTGCACTGTCCAAACCCCGTGTAGCACAAAATAATATCTGATGGCAGATGTACCACAATTAACTGCCTTAATAACCATGGCTTATTGAATAGTTCTTCTCCTGTAGTACCAGAGGGCTTTAACCATGGATTGAAGGTCTGGTGCTGTAGAAATTGCTTACACTCCTCTGCATGTGACCGCTGCGCTGGTACGTTATTGCTTTAAAGAACAAACCTGAAAATTGTTGATCTGAACACTTCTGATTTTAAAGGATGTTCAGGCTTGGCTCTGAACATGCGTTTTGTGACTCAGGGCTGTTTGCAATAAGAAAGCATCACAGGAGCAGAGCATTCCTTGCCAATCCTTGTTTTGAGCCGTCTGTGAAATTTTGGCATGGTGTCCCGAGAACACTGTGTGGAAATAAAGCTTTTGTTTAACCTACTTGTGTGGGCTCCCTGCGGAGGTGATTGTCTGCCCGGCCAAATCTGTAACTCAAGCTCCCCAACCACCATCGTCACATAGAAAGCGCCAGAGGGAATAATCACAGGTTGTTATCCAAACAAGGTGCCAAAGTTTATTCGTGGAGAGATGTCATCGAGGTTGCTCTGGTTGACTGCACCTGTCAGGACTGCAACACAGTCAGGAGAAGAGGGAAATATGACCTGATAATCATGGTGGGTCCAAGCCTCAGGTCCAGTCTGCAGGGTGACCCAGTGAACACTGTTTCTCACACTATGGAGAGGAGGAATCAGCCTGAAAACATTCTCCTCTCTACCCCTGCTGCTGTAGCTTTGTCCGGGTGGCTGAGCACTGGGAATAGACTGTCCAACACTGGTGTGTGTAGAGGACAGGAGACACGAGAATAATAACCTCCTGACCAGGTGAGGTTAGAAGACAAAAAGGTCTTCATTTAGGTGGGATGAATCTGCCTCGGTTGTACGTTCAGACACTGCAGTCCACGTGTGCCCAGCCAGCAGAAGATGGGCAGGTGGAAAGGAACAGAGAGAAGAATCTCCTCCGATGGGGAGTCCTCTGGCTGTGGTGGGACAGTAGGTTTCACATCCTGAGAGGTCTCCAGCAAATCATTCCTCATGTCTGGAACAACGGGAGGCCCTGAGCGTTGAGAGAAACCAACCCGGTATGGTGCTTCTGTGGACTTAGAAAAGGAAAAGCACAAACAGATGCTCCTCAGAAAAGCAATGGAGACATCTGCATGATTAAATGACACTTGTCTGACACCCTTCCCTGCCACTGGAGCCAGCTAATAAATTGCCTTCCCCTCTCAAACCCCCAAAGGCAGACAAGTACTGCCACAGTCACTGGGCAATGTGTTATAAATGGTGGATTTGGACACTATGGACATCACCTCCATGCTGCCTAAGGCTACATAAATCCAGGGACATGGTGTGCTCATCCCTGTACACGGCTTCGAAACACAATCCAAGGCAAATATGAAATAATTTTTCATATTTCTGATCATCTATAGAAGGGTTTGCAGATCTCAAGGGCTCCAAGGGCTGAAGGTTGTTTTCTCAAAGGGGAAAGACTGTAGATTCACTTGGAAATGCTGAGTGGTGAATGAAGGTGTTGAAATGAGGAGTTTCTCTGGTTCACGTCCCTCTAGACATAGACAAACCCCATCAACATAACTACAGCCTGAGAAGCCACTTTTGCTGCCCTTCCTACTGTAAGAGCTCATCCAAAGGGAAAAGGCTGGGAACACCGTGTTTAGGCAATACCTCTTATATTTATAGAAGTCCCGAGAGCTGCAATGTTGAACACACACATCCTCACTGCCTTATGCCCAGGTGCTGGACACGTCTGTAGGAGGCGTAGAGGGCTGCATGGCAAATCCCTCTGCTCTTTGCAACTACAAAGGGAAATGAGTGGAAATATCCCATTGAACCCTTGCTGAACTGCAAATAAACCCCACCGAGGGGCTGAAGGGATATATCTCCTCCAAGGTTTCAGCCCAGGGCCACCTTTCTCTCTGTGCCCTCCTGCTAACCCAGACTGGCATTGTGTAGGGAAAAGCACATCCATGCTGCGGCAGTTATTTTTATGCTGTCCTGTATTTCCTATAAGAACTGGTCCTGGAAAAACATTTTGCTCTTGATTTTGTATAGCTCACCCAGTTTCAGTGGAGTTTATTTATAGAAAGGAAAAGGACACATGAAGAGCTCACTCATCTCTCCAAGCTGGAACAAATATTTAGCTATACTCCTATTATTTTCATGCTGAATTATTTTAACTGAAATAAATTTTAACACAATCGCTGTGAGGTGGAAAATCTTCAGCATTAAAAAGACCAACTACAGCCAATGACAATAATTAACTACTACTCACATTTGTGACATTCAGATTCAAGGTACAATTCAGATGAAAGCATTTTCTGCCATATATGTCAATGCATATGCATATGTACATGCATATATATGTACATATGCATATGTGTATATAAATATATACGTATGCATACAATTAATGAGCAGCCATTCACCACCAGAGGGCAGGCAAAGTATACGTAAATCAGTTGTCCTGTATTCCCTGCACATGTCAATGAGCGACTCGTTCAGTGGCCAGAGAGGTAGCACCAATGTTTTCTTTGACCGTGTCCAATGACTTTCTTGTCCCAAATCTCGAGTCTTACTACAACCTCATAGAGCACAATGCGCTGGCTATTTTTTGTTTCTTTCTTTGTCTAGAAATTCTTTGCATTTTTCAAGGATGAAATGGGCTGAGCTGGGAGCGGTCCACCATGGGGTAACCACGGGGAGTGTCACGTAAAAGGTAAGAGGCTTCCGCAGTGGCACGTGTGTGTGTGGAGAAAGGAGAAGGTCAGTGGGAGCTGTATGCCTCCACTTTTCATTGGGCATAAGCTATTCTTATTCCTTTGCAATCAGTGGATATCAGCTGATGTACAGTAAAAGGACTGGTCCCTTCTGGGGTGTGTTAAACATTTATCAAGACTGTCTTATGTGACAACTAAAACCAACTGAGATCTAAATCTAGTGATGCTGAGATGAGCTGATAAGCATTCTCATAGACCTGAGTCCTAGGAACAGCTTATTTCATCCATTAAGATGTGAGGTGTGCTAGCAGAAACATGGACCTTCTGGAAAGGTATAATAAGCAAGGAAGAGCTGCTCTGCTTTTCACTCATACTATGGAGAGGATAAAAATACAGCAGTCTTGACACTAGAAAGTAAATCCTAAGAAGCACACTCCCCCAACTAGGAGATGCTTATAATATGGCACAGACAGACCTTCTAGATATGATGGGTCATGAGATCGGTAAGGATCATTGTGTAAAACCCAGTGCCTTTGACCTGAGGAGGAGAAGGGACGTACAATCTAACCCCAGAAGCTGCATTCCAATTTGCTAACAAAGATCTTTGCGTTTGTGTACCATGAGATGCTTTATAGGGGTACAGAGGCTTCTCTGGGTAGGAACACAGTTCGGGGCTTTGCTCAATGGGGTGACAGATGTCAGACCTGCAAAGAAACAACAGAATGGTGGAATCATTTATAATGTCCAACCTGGGCTGGAAAGCTGGGATTTACACCAGGAGGAGGTATACCCACAATCAACGAAAAATCCAGTTCTCCGTTTCCTGTCTGTGAAAGGGACTCATTTCCTTTAATTTTGAATCTGTGTCTGCGTTAGTCACTCACCACTCTCTTCGTGTTCACAGGAGAAAGTAGGAGCTCCTTGTGCATGACTCATCTGCCGGAGAATAAAATGATTCATGAGCAAGAAGGGCTTCCATTTCCCTCCATGAGCTGTGAAGGATATCAAGATCAGTAGTTTATTTGATAGATGCTGAACTTGCAGATGTCTACATTTGATCAGAGATATCTCATCTTCTTCACCTATAACACCCTTCTGGAGTTTCAAATTTGTATAAGAAAAGGAGACCAGGACTTTACTCAGCTCTTCAATGCTGCTGCCATAGCTTCTTCTACCTGTGCTTGACAGGGGGCTGATGATATGTGTTTGGGCATAATTATCTGTGCTTCTGTGTTCTCCATATTTCACCATTCCAGTGCAGTAAACTTCCTAGTGGAAATGTAGCCTGCGCAACGGCTTCAAAGTTTTTTCCGAGTGCATCCCACCTCTGAAATCTAGAAGGAGATGTTCAGCATCAAATTAAATTTTCAGTGTTCGGAAAAATCAGAGACTGACGAGCAGGACTAAAAAGGCATTGTTTCCTTCAGGTTGTAGCCCTATGTCTGTTTTCTCTCTCCATTGAAATAATTCTAACATTCCCCCATATCTCCCAATGGACCCCATGCTTCATTATTTGGTCCAGAGGAGTCGTTAGATGGGGCAGGTACCTTTCTCCTCCAGGAGTGTGTTCCACCTGAAGCACTGTACACAGGGACTACCATGATGTACTGTATCAGCACAGCTCAGGGATTAAGCCAGGGTTTCAATATATTTCCTTCGTGAAAAAAAAAAAAACCCAAAATACATCATTGGGGTGGGAGTTGTTAGATTATTCAAGAAAAGCCAACGCACTGCACAGGAAGAAAAAACATTTTGGAAATAACCCAGAATCCAGCTGTGGGCTATAAAAAAAAATGCTTTCAATAAGTTATGACATAGTGATGGATCAAGGGGCTATGGGAAGGATCAAAGGGTTTAAGGAACATGACAAAAATAGAGCATTTCTAACACAATTCTTCTCTCCCTAGGATTATGATTGCAACCTCCTCTTTTTTTCAGTATTTGCCTAAAGGGCATAGAAGGAGCAAAAGACAGGGCAGATCACACTCTCAACCAACTGTGGTGAAACCCTTTTCCACAAGAGCTGAAAATTACCTGTTTCATTATCAGCCTCAAGGCCTTGCAGATGCAGTGCCAGTAATCCCTTCACTAAAACTTCCCTGCAGTAAGACACCACCTACCCAAAGTAAACATGGTGAAGAGGTGGAAAGAGAAGGGACAACAAAAAGGGAAAATTGATTATTTCGATGGTGGTTGATAGCTTAAAGTAATTTTTGCAAGGTCTGAGTCAATAGCAGGGATTGAAAACGCCAGGGGGAGAGACTAGCTGAAAAGAAGGAAGAATGGATGATATTTCACACTTTGAATTGAGATCTAAAGAGAGAAACATGATCTTTAACCCCATTAGCACAGATGACAGAGCAAACTGTTCTGCAGCTTGTTTGGCACCACCTGATTCATAGATCCTCCTGCTATTGCAGTGGCAGGCAGAGATATGAGAAATATTTGCAAGAGAAACCACATCAGTGTTGTCTGGTTTGCATTTCAAGATAAACCAGATTTGTCACATGAAGCACAGTTTCCTGAACCTGTTGATAAAGCTTGGGACGTTTCAAGCACAGGCTAGAAGACATCCCTGGGGATGGAAGAGGGGGCAGACAAAGCCCAGACCCACTTGAAAGATCTGGGTTGGATGCAGACTGCCTCCGACCATCAGAGCTGGCAGGGCAAGTGCAAGGCAGAAGGTCTCTGCCTTTATTTCTCTCTTCTCGAGATGTTCTCCTGGCAACTTTGCTTCCAAAGTCTTGAAGTCTCACTGGGAAATGGTGCAAGTCTGAGGCCCACAGACATCAGAAAACCAGAGGACCCTGGAGACAGTTTTGCCCCCCCCCCCAATCCAAACACAAATTCCATTTGCCCCATTTCAAACCCCCCAAATGATGGGACTCTGCAGCTCCTGTGTTACACTTTTTCTTGCCTGGGAATTTTGCACACATGTTTTTCCCCTCATTTTTCTCTTACTGTCTCAGTGCCCCATCTACCAGCAACCCCCACATCTGGCCGTCGTTTCCTCCCCAGCTATATTTGTGTTATCTTCTGTGGTCTCTCACTCCGCAGAAGACCCTTATCTCCAAAGTCACCTCATCTATATCCTGCAGTGGTACCTGCTCACGCCGGGAGTTTCAACAATATCTGCCACTCCAAGTGATGTACAACATCCCTCAAGCACTCCACAAATGTCTCAAGCACCGTTATGTGCATTTTGCTTTCTTGTTGAATTTTCTAGCACTGCCTGCCTAAGCGTCAGGCAGTGCCTGGGGACAGGCAGCCACCCAAGAGTAACAAGACGAGCCAGGACCATGCCCATCCTGCAAATCACTGCATCATAACATGGGCACAGCTAAGCCCTTTGTAGCTAGTCACGTCTGGCTGGGTGGGTGTGGAGTGTCCCAGGAGAACCAGACATGCATTTTTTACCCTGCTTTTCAGATGAATTTTACAGCTACTTGGGTTACTGGTAGCTGATTTGTAGCTAGCTAAGGTATGTCTCCTTCGCAGTTTTAAGTGGAGCTGTCTGCATCTTGCAATGGCAATGCCTTCATGGCCCAAGGCCAGGTGGACCTGAGCAAGGTTATGGTTGGTAACAGAGAGGACTAAGCCAGGTCTAGTCCGGGCAGAAGCCAAGAGCAGCATCTTCCTTGAGTTCAACTAAAGACATAGTGCTTGAGACCTGCAGGCACCATATGATGAGGCTGAGGTGGGACAGGAACCACAGCTGACCTGGTGACCAGGACAACCTCCTTGTTCTGCATCAGCAGCAAGGCAAGCATGTAAAGCATCATCACGCTCCCAGAGGCAAAATTCCCCGAACAGCAACAGGAACAGAAAAAGAATGGCCAGAGCAAAGCACTTGGTCCTCTTGTTCCTCATGTATTTTTTTTAAAAGAACAGGCTATAATCAGAGCCGGAGGAAATGGAGCATAAATATCAAACTTTGTTTAGTCTGGGGAAATATCATTTATAATTAGAGATGGGCATCCTGTTGACATGATACAACCTATTTTAAGCGTGAGGTAAGCACGTGGTCAACCTCTAATCTTTTACAAGTGATTAAAAACTGCTATTACTTCTCTTCTTGGCTGGTTTCTTTTCTTTCCTTTCCTTTTTTTTTTTTCAGTGTAATTTCTAAAAAGCAACTGGGCTAACGTCAGCTCAAGATAATGATGCTTATACTGGCAGTGATGTCTTGGAGCATCTCAGTAGCTGGGAGTTTTGCTTTCTGTTCATGCACTTCTGCTTGTCTCCATGCCAGCCCCACCAACCAAGCCTGCTCACCTCTCCCGTGGAGGAGTGGGAACCCCATGAGACTTGGGGGAGTTGAGCCTATGGCAGGACACAGCCCAGTGTTGACTTTGTGTGACCAACACCGACCTGTAGCCCTTTTTTTGAAGTGGGATTTTCCGTTTGCCACATCCTGCTGCCCTAGCGTGGAGGCATGCAGGATTTGTGCGTGGCAGGTACCAGCAGAAATCGTTGCAGGATTGGTGTTGGTAAGCAGTTTTGGAGGCATGATGCGACAAGTCTTCAGGGTGCGGCATCCCTCCTAGTGTCCTCCGGTTCTTTCATGGGGTATGCACAGATACATCGACACTGTCAGATAACCTGGCTCCCCACAGTCAACCACATTCAGGGTTAGCTCTTTCATGGGCACCCTTCCCCACCAAACCAGCTTGTTCCCTCCAAGCTGGGTGTAGTTCTGGGCTTTCCTTCAGGGCCTGCATCAGGTTTGACTGCTTCTGCTCCACACAGTCCTCCTACACCATCCCAGAGGGCTTTGCACGCTGTCCCCACATTGTTCAAGGCACTCCGAAAGAAACGTAACAGTGAAACAACGACCTCAGGGCTGTGGGGACACCAGCCAGAGCTAGATATCCAAGTGCTACGTACCTGGACATAGCCTACTTGCTCTAGAGAAGGGCCAGGTCTGTGTGAATCAGGCCAGGGATGGCTCCCAGGGAGAGACATCTTCAGTGGGAGAGATGTAACTGGAGAAGCATCAGCACTCAGGTATCACTGGGAATCAGCCATAGGTTGACCCAAGTCTTCTGCAGCCCACACACTAGAGATGGAGGTCTAACAACAGCAGGATCTGTGGGAATAATTCCTTCTGCTTCCATATGAATCTGAACTTTATTGTCAGGAGACTTCTTCATCTTTCTGTGATAGGTCATTTTCCTTTTAGCTAGCCACGTACCACTTGGAAAATACAAGGGGACCCCTGTCTCTAAGCACCAGGTCCACAGCTATCCTCCAGGCTTGGCTGCTGTGACAGCAGGTTGGCCATCAGGTTGGCCTGGCGACGTCCTTGTGCCTCGGTGAACTCTCTTTGTGGGTCAGTCCCCAAAAAATAAGCTAGCACGGACCAAGAGGCAAGTTTGGGCTTGGGTAGGAGGTGTATATCACCACATCCATGTTGAGCTCATGCCAAACCACGCAGTGCAGCCATATCCACTAGACACGATGCCACCAGGAGGAGTGATAGTGGACAGTAAGTTTTAGGCATTCCGCAGGATTGTCGTGTCCATACGGCTTTCAGACCGTGAGCTCACTCCTTGGTACTGCCCCGTATTCTTGGGACCACCTATGTCCCATGGAAGTTCTATTCTGAGGACAGCAATAAGGTTTTGGGACTGCTGTACACAAGCAAGCTTCTCCACAAGATCTTCTTCTGTTGCCAAGACAAGTAAATGAGAAATCTTTCACTTACTAATTGTTAAGCCGTTTGGCCTTTACTAAATATACGTATACAGCTATACATTTACACAGGCAATAGCTATTGCAGTAATAAAATTATTGTTTACTTTATCATTGGGCACACGTTTCCCTGATACATATTTATTGCAACAACAAGTGAAAAAATATTTACTGCGATATTTAGCGAACCACATCTTTCACATCTGCAGATGTTTTCATCTTGAGTCTCCCAGTACACTGCAGACCTGAAGTTACTCTGACTCACGGGAGCTGGTGTGCTACAGTAAATGAACGGTAACCTGTTGTGAAGAAGCAAAGACTAGGAGCTGGCATATGTTTAGCAGACTCCACAAAACTACTTGGTACATGGTATAAAAGGACATGGCTTTTATCTGATTTTAATACGCAGATCCAGGAAAGCAGGACAGAATTGATGCTGTCCAGAAGAAGGGAGTCAGCACCCCATTTTTTTTTTTTGGTGAACATCATTGGCCATCATTGCACATCTCGGTACAAAGGGGGGAATGCTGAAGCCAAACCTCTCCTTGGAGCAGGAGGTCACGCAGTGGAGGTGCTCCTCATGCACCATGGAGAGAAGGTGGGAGGTTTGCAGTGGTCCCCGGTGCCTGTGGGGTGGCCGGAGGGATTGGGTCCCAGCTGGTGAAGCCAAGACTCAGTTTGGTCCTAAGACGCCCGCTCAGGAGCTGGCAAAACCCCGTCAGAGGTTTGTACTCCTGCAAACTAACACGTGGAGCCGGTGGACACCTGCCCAGGTACCAGGACACTTCTAAGCAGAAGACAACAACACGGGCAACGTGCAGGTCTCCCACTGATTTACACGAGAGCATTGCATCTGAAATAAAAGGGAGTTTCACACTCAAGGAAAAGAATTAAAAAGCCATCTCATTGCCCTGTGTAGTTATTACCCATTCAAGCATTAAATCGAATTTATCCTTTCCCCCAAGGGCGCGTTCGGCCATCCCGCTACTGTGCCACAGAGACACACCTGAGCTGTCGGGACACCAAAGGCGATGCGTTTGCCCTACTGCGATGCTTCCCTCCGATGTACCCTTTTCCTACCCACCCCATCCTGCACAGATTTGGGATTTCAGGGTTTGCAGCCCGCTCAGTCCCTGTGATTTACCCCAGCCCTGGCGAGAGCTGCCCCCGAGAACCTGCAGGTCCTTGTGGCTGAAAGCTCATGCTCGCATCTGTGGGACAGGCACGGCGAACTTCAGAGGCAAGCACGTGTCCCCGAAGCCTGCGGAGGGGATTTTTTGTGGTATTCACAGACTGTTTCATGTGTCAATACGAGAGGAGCATAATTACCAGCTGAGAAACTGCAGGAAATAAGCCAAGGTTGAATGAACGAAATGGAAAATAAAGAGAAGCGCAGAGGACACACACATTTTAAAACTATTACGGAGGTATGTATTCACGTGCTCGTGGGAGCCTGGGAATATATAAGAGCTCATGACTGCGAAGGAATGAACTCAAGGACCAGTCTATGGGGAGTATTTTTTTTCCCTGTGACTTCAAACTTCTCTCGGAGCTCGCAGAGTTTTAGTCAGCTGGCATGCAACAGAGGTACGACTTCCCCAAGGAAACTCTTCCTCGGCTTGCACTGGAAAGGCTGCTGGGAGAGTCCGGGAGGCAGAAGGCTGCAAGCAGAGGCGAAACCTCCTCCTCCTCCTCCTCCTCCTCCTCCAGCCACAGAGCAGGTACGTGGAGACGCGTGCGAGACCGGGAGCCGGCTGGAAAGTTGAGCTTTCGACTGCGGGAGAGATGGGGGCTCTGGTGACTTAGAGCTGCAGCCTTTAAAAATAACGCAGATGAGGAAGGTACTGTATAAATAAAATATATTGTGTTTATGAATAGGCTGAGGAACTGACTAAACACACTGTGTGGATGGCTCTATCCACACAGCTGTATATTTAATCCATCAGGGACTCGCACTGCAGCGAGTTAGATCCTTTACGTTAAGGAGGCACCGGTTAGTTTATAACAATGCAGTTGTCATATGCCTGTTTCGTTATTATTCTCTGTGTTTACAGTAATGGAAGATGGGGAGATGTTTTGTGGTTTTTTTTTTCCTTTCTTCACAGGACTTTAGTCTATTTATGGTGTTACTGCATTGTAGCACTCCGAACCAGGAGCGCTGCAGAGATCAGCATTGTACGCTGATTAAATGCTGCTCGCCCAGCTCTCCGACACTGAATCCGAATATAGCCTTGGGCAAATCACATAGTCCCCAGGTAAAATGGGCAAAATGCTGCTTAGCTCGTCTGCTCATCTTACTATCAGCACTGTCATTGAACTCTCCCTGTTGGAGCACGAGGTGTGAGCTGGCAGGGTTATTTTTCTACTCTTAAGATCCTGACAGCTTGAATGTCACCTTGGGTGAACGATGACTTACTGATAGTGTTTTGCTGCATCTGGATTGTTATAATGAGGAATTAATGTTTAGATAATATTTGGAAATAGTAAAGTTTTAGAAAATGCTAGTTTATGTAAAAGTCACTGATAATTTTCTGAAGCCAAACCCTGTTGTATTTTTGATAAAAGTACAAATATGTTTCCCTTAAATAGAAGCTGAAGTTCAGCTTTCCACAACAGTGGAAATTTGTTTTTTTTATTAAGACATAATCATTTCAACTTTAAAATCATCTTATTATTCTAAAATGCTGAAATCCTTCAGTTTTCAATAACAAAAATTCACAAACAGTCATCTCTTTTTAAAGCAGATGGTTACAGCTCAGTGACTATATCAGTGCTTGGCCTTTTACTAATACAATGATGGATGGATTCGGGGGGGGTATCAATATCATGCAAGTCAAATCTATCAGAAATAATATTCCTCACTTCATTTTATCTCCTGTTGGAGCATATAAATTGAGTACACCTTTTCTCAAACACTGACTCCTCTGTCAGTAAAAGAAAAATTGCTGAATTAAAAGCCAATTTTTCTCTCTTTTTGCTGCACTTAGATTAAAGCTGGTGAGAAAAGATCCTGTTTTGGTTCCTGAAGTTGAGTTTCTCCAGGAATTTTGTTCTCCAGGGAGAATATTTCATGTTCAGATAGTTTAATCTGCAAATGCCAGTACATGTCACTTTTTGCGGATGGAAGTGTTTTTATTTTCCCATGTGCTGCTGTCCCTTCGCCCAGTGCCTCGCTCACAAAGTCTCCAGGCTGGTGGGTTTCGTGCAATTCTCATCCACTTACAATTTCTCTCCCGCAGACAGGAGTAGATAAAAAGTTGAATAAAGTAGGGAAACTGGCTAAACCCTGCGTGTCCAACTAATTGGAAACGTTAATTTTTGGTGGGGAAATGCTGTTGGCCGAACACCTGATAGAGGTGCACGTGGAGAGAGGACAGAGAGGGAAGGAAGGAAGGCAGCAGCTTCAAAAGACAGGAGAAAAGCCATGTTGGGATGACAGGAGATGTAGGAGTCCTTACTTTGATGTGTGGCCTTGACACCGGAGCGGCAGGAGGCTGCATCTGCCCATGAGAGACCGAGCCCAGGACAGATGGCACGAGCAAAGAAACCCAGGAGAAGCGGCTCCTGGAGATGTTGTAGGGTCTCAGGAGCTGGAGCTGTGCCTCCTTCACAAAAGCCGTGGCTTAGGATGGCATGGGCTATTTATTTTTTTAATAGGGTTAATGTTAATGTTGTCTCCAGCTCCCTGGTGGGCTGACTCACCAGGGAGCTATTCCAGTCAAAAGGGAGCAAGATTTGTTCCGCTCCTGCCCTGGCAGTTCAGACCCACTTTCTGAGGCGGGAGCTTGTTTTGTTTACTTCTCCGGAGAGTTTGATTCATACGGCTTGACACAGGGCTCAACCCAAAAGCAGTGCCTTAGAAAGCAGCGGCGTTATGGATGGACAGACTCCAAAAGGTCTGGAGGTTCAAGGCACATAATCGGCAAGGCATATTCTTGTTTATCTGAAACCCTTGGGAACCTGCAGCAGATTGCAGACCGGCTCGTGAGAGCCAGCGGCTGGGATTTGCTTTTCCTTCTCACTCTGGGCCACGCTGGGAAGAGGGTTTGGAGGAGAGGAGAGGTCTGATGAGGTGCCCCCGGCTTTGGGTGACGTAGGGTGAAATCCAGCTGACGTTGGCAGAATCCGAGCAGGCAGCGATTGCTGAGGAGACCACAGGAAAATCAGGAAGGGCCTGATTTCAGGTGCAAACACTTCGGCGTCAGTGGGATGGGACAGCCCTTGCTTTTTTGTGCGGGTGGGCGAAAGAGCTTGATCCTCCAGTCTGCCTGATGGAGATGACCCAACCTGTGCGATGGAGAAGACCCTTGCTCTGCAGACATGGCTACAGACGCACATGCCACGCTAATGTTTCAACAACACTTTAAGGTGTAAACTGCTGGGTAGCCCAAAGCACAGAAATACTGAAAATGGGAGGTCAGCCAGATGCTTCGGGGTCTTTGAAACTACCTGCTTTCAGATCCCCTTTAGGAAAGGGCAAAGATGATAAGGACAGTGCTGATCTTTCCCAGCGCAGTTGGTGTCCTCTAAGGTTGTGTTTTTAATGAAGCAAAGTTCCGAGCAGCAGAATCAGTGCATGCCCTTCCCTCTTGCTTTAGCATTTGTTTCTGTCCAGGCTCTTCTTCACAGTTCAGCTGGCACAGCTGCTTGGCCAGTCGGTAAAACAGCTTGAGGAACAGAGCTGGTTTTTTAAAAAGCACAACCAACAAAAACCCTGCTATTTTTACCCTGCAAATCCAAACTTCCCAAAGTGCTCTGAACATCCAGGTGCAGAAAAATGTGATGCGGCAATCAACCAGGGCGCTTGCTACTCTTCATTACAGGCAGGATATTTGTATCGCATCTCCGAATCAAATCAAAAGATCCCATTTCACAAAAAAAATATAAAAATAAATAAATAAAAGAGTATTTTTCTTTTCTTTAAGACCTCAAATATTTGAGGTTTTCCTTGCAAAAGCGTGTTGCAAATGTTACTGCACGCTGCTGACAAGGCGAGCTCTAAACCCAGAGCATCCAAAAGGTGTTTAATCCTGCGGATGCCGCAGCGGTCCCCAGCTTCAACATGAGTTTCCTCCTTACCCCAAGGGGACTGCAGACGGAGGGCTTGACTCTGGGGAGCGTGCCAAATGGATCAAGTGAAAAACAGCGTGGCAGCCAGCTCCGACCAAGGGAAGCTCAGACACCATGTGCTTGGGGGAAGGCGATCAAAACTAGTCTGATGAGACCCCAGTCAAGGGGAACCTGTCCAGGGTTGTGATAATCTCGCTGGCAGACTGTTCTCCTGAGAGCTAAATGTGGATTTTTCTATCCATTGCACCTAATCATGCCCTCTCCTGCCTGCAAGCATACTGCTGCCTCTTCATAGCATTTATGCTTCTCATTTCAGGGTGCATTGCAAAGCAAACGAGATGCTAAGAGCCCAGCTCTTTGGCATATTATTTCAAGCATGGGAAAAGTGCATTGCAACAGTTCAGGCTTGTGAAGTTGGGAGAAAGCAATGGGGAAATCTCTGTAAAGGTGGGTTTTCCAGAAGCGGGACTTAATTAGCAAAAGGAAGAGAGGAAACCAGCAATTAGACAGCTGCTCCAGCCCTAGAGGGCAGCACAAAATAATAAATAAAAAGCTGAACTTACAGGCAATCTGAAATAATCTTCTGCATGACAAAAGCAACCCTTTTTTAATGGGAAGTTTTTACTAGCTTGTCCGGTAGGTTGAGCACTATGTACTCGCTGCCGAAAATTCAGCGACTCATCTGGATGTTCGGACCCCCCCTGCCTTTATCAATCTCCCTAATTCCAACCTCGTGCCACGAAAACCCTTCAAGTCAGGTGCATTGTAGCTGCCACCGAACCCCCATCCTGCCAGCAGGCTGCTATCACACTCTGATCAGTGCGACCATCGCAAAGAGAAAAAGTTATTTCTTCCAGGACAGGTTTCCAGATTCTGGGCTTTCTATTTACCAGCCGTGAATTTGAAACCTTTAATCCTCAAGCGCTGTTTTCCTAATGATGCAGAGAGTGATTTAGGTGCAGGGGTAGGAGGCTGCAACCCTCCAGGAATGTAACTTGGCGGACACAAAACCTTAAAGTAAACACATCGCCTTGCACCACGCACGCAGCCAAACAATGGCATCGGCAACGATAAGTCTCTTATTCCCCTGAGCGAACCCATGGCCTGATCCTGACAGTTTCTCTGGCAAAAATCCCCCTTATTTCTCAACGCCTGCCCTGAGCAAGGGCTTCAGGATGTCGCACAGTAGCTGACTCTGTCCGGAGCACAGCGGTGGCTAGGACCCAGCAAGAGCCTGGAGAGGAGTCCGGAGGAAGACAAGCAACATAATTTAAAGCAGACACTGTCCCAAATAAGGTTATTTCCCTGAAAATGCCTTCATTCTGAAGTTACGAGTGAGCCTCTTGGTGTCCTGAATGGGTGAACATGAAGCTGAAGAACAATTTCATCGGTACAAGGACTGAACCGGTTTCGGAGAGCTGGATATGCTTTTTAAAGGCATGATAAGCAGTGTTTGGGGATGCGAGAAACCCTTGAAACAAGGTAAATGTGAAATATTCACTCTTTTTAACCCTGCAGGCTCTAATTTAGCAGCAAAGAGTCCTGTGTGGAAAAGGATCAGAACCTGGGGAGTTTGGTTTGTGTTTTGTGTATTCTCTTGTATTTAACCTCTCTTTGGCACAGGAGAACGTCTCTGTTAATTGTCTAAGCAGTAACAAAAATTACCTTCGAGGGAAATTTAGAAGGTCCTGCTGTTGTTAGTTACAAGCAACATCTATGAAGTGGTTTCAGGGTTAATATTGGAATAGAGATGGGGGCAAATGTTGTTCTAGAGTGAGACTTGGGCAAACTGGGATTAAACCCTGATTATTCCATGGTTTCAAGTATGTCCTGGGGCAAATCATTGCTCTTCTCTGCCTTTGCCCTCCCATCTGTTAAATGGACATGCTGACATGGTTTGGGTACAGTGCTTTTTCTAGATGCTAAATTATTTGGCCCACTTAATAAGACTCCTTGGGTGTGTTACTCACTAAAATCACCTGTATTTTTCAGCTGGGGATGGGGCTGGGTGATTCTGAAGTAGTGGTGGAAAGCTGTGACATTGAAGTTCAGAGCTCAATCCTGCTCTGAGGTATGCTGGGATTTCTATCACAGCTGCCAGTGGGAGTAAACTGGCACCGAGCACGAAGCTGCTTCAACTCTGGGAAAGCCTCGGAGCAATAAAAGCTCCTTTAGGTCGAGTTGTTGCTACTGCTGCTCCTAGAGAGTTTTTTGTAGGCTGTGGTTCGAGACATCAGTGCCAGCAGGCAGGGTTTGGCGGTGATGCTCTCTGACACCAGGGCAATGGGGGTCCTGTGGGCCCTGAGCTCTGTACTGGGAGAAGGTGGTGGAGGGCTGAGACCTGCCCAGAGGGCAGAGAGGACGCAGTGCTGGGTCACCTTAGGTGCTGCTGAGGAGGGTCTAAACGTTGTCCTGAGAAAACCTGGGCAGGAAAAGCTCCTCAGCTGGACAGCTGAAGTGAAAACCACCTCGGGAAGGGAATCTCCACGAGCAAGGAGGTTGTGTTCCCTCCTCTGGACGGAGTCCACGTGGTCTCATGTTGGAAGAGACCACCGCCTTCTGGTGCTTCAGGGTGTGACAGCCACCTTAGAAACACCTTGAGGGACAGCATCCTTCCTTACTATAGATCCGTCTTACACAGCAAGGAGTTAAATCACATTTTTGTGTTCAAATGCATCAATTTCCCAGTTGCTTTATAAACTTACAATTTAGGAAGTTTCAAAGCATGTTAAGACCATGGATTGTGTCAGGTTAATTATTTAAGAAGCAAAGAGACCATTTTTGGCATTGGCAGTGTGGTGACAGAAGACATCGCAGAGCGCACGGGACGCACATTGTCCATCAGGGTGGTGCCCTGTTGTGGGTAATATCCATGGAGATTTCCCCAGCTTAATTCATTGGGTCTAAACAGAAACAATTTCCATTTTAGGGCTCTGAGTAAAGCCTTGTAATCATCGGTATGTTTGTCTTTTCTCTCAATTCCAGCAAACTAATACCAAAACGATAAAACTCATTTTCTCCTCCTTAGAGGCAGCACCCACTCCTCTAAGCCTGGGGAATGAGGAACAGAGGGGGAACAACAGAGACATTACAGATGGGGGTATCAGCAATTCCTCCTTCCGAAGGATGATTTCAGTGTATTTTGCAAACATGAATTAAAAGGGTCAGGAATGAACATCCTTGGTCTTGTTTTAGAGGGGGGGAACAGACTTCTGATCCTGCTGCTGCGCCCCAAAGACAAACTCCGAGCTCTTTCACCTTGGGGTCCCAGATCACCATCCATCATTAGTTGTTTCCCTGAACTGGAAGGAATGTGCAATCTGAAAACAGAGTAGCTGTGGTCTAAGCCTCCCCAGTTTCTCTCTTCCTAGTACACAACTCTTTTCTCTGGTTGGGAAGTGGAAGGATGGGCAGGTTTCCATAGTCAACCTATTGGCATCGCTGTTTAACCACTGCCATTGCTGCGCAGAAGCATGGCCATCAGCGGCATCCCTCGAACAGTGACTAAGTGGAGGGATCTCCACCAGCTGGGAATGATCTTTTGTTTCCAGCCTCCTGATGCTCTGTGGGTGGAAGCCGCTGAGTAACGGTATGTTGATGCCAGGTTTTGGCGGCACATGTGCACGGGGTTGGCGTGCGTTTGGAGCTTGCCAGATGCACGCTTGCTCCTGGAAAGACTTAAGCGCAGTACTAGCTAAGCACTGCTGCATGGCTTCCAGTTGGGAGCTGGCGTGTGTCTCACCAGCTCTGGATGCAGGCAGGACCAGCTCAGATTTGACTGCAAGAAGCCATACAAATACAAATAGATTTGGCATGTTTGCAACAGAGGCTGTCATAAAGAAGTGATATCTGGAGCTCACGTCAGTGGTGACCACAGCCAGAGACCTCATCAGTGTCCATCTAGAAACAAGCCATTTGAAGGATGAATGCTTTCCCTTGGCTTCAATTGCATTTTTCTCCCATTGCCCGGTGACAGGCCTCCCAGTATTGTTTGCTCCTTTTGCAGTTATTTCTATGCTCTTTTCTGGAGTGCTTTCCAAACAGTTAAATTCTGATGAATCCTTCATTTCACGCGAATCCATTCCATTTTATATCTTTCTCTTTGTAGGGTGTTTGCTTTCAAATGTATTTAAAAGCCTAGCCATACCTGGGATGTATCAAATGGAAAACTAACATTGGACAAAAAGTTCTCAGTCCATTCTTTAAGCTGTTTATATTAACTCAACAAATCTGGATGAGTGTGTAAAAGCTGTTTGACACTCTGGGACAAGAGGAGTGGAAAATGTTGTGGATGGAAATGGAAACCATTCCCAATGCTTGTTGTTTCTGAGTGGCACCCATCCGCTTTACTCAGTACTTGGCACCCCAAAACGCCAGCCCAGTTGAAAGTACCTGAGCTGCCTCTGTGGGGAGAGTGAAGGTAACTCGGTCTTCAGGAGCTGTCTTTCTCCATGATGCCAGACACACTGCCCAGCTTGGGCACCTGGACTTCACTGGGTGGCCTGGGGATCATCTGGGTAGCAGCTGAAATCACACTGGGGCAATGCCATGAAATGCCTCGGACCTTCCTTTCAAGTCCTCATATAAATCTTTCTTTTTCCCACCAGGCTCAAAGGGATGCAAAGGCACATAGGTAGGTCGTAAGTGCTGTAGGCTCGGAGATGGGTTAATTTATTGCACTGCACGTGTGCTTCTCCATGTTAGACGATGATCTGGTGCCAGCTTTCGCGTGCGTCAACCACTGTGTCACATTTGAAATCTAACCGTAATTACTTTTACCTGCAGAACCATGAAACTGTACGTCCTCTTCTTCCTGGCAGTGGTGAACAGAGGGACCTCTAACAATCAGCCCACAGAGGGGATATCCTGTGAAATGGTAAGGTAATCTCCCCACTCAGGCCCCTTGAGACCCCAGATGAGGTTGGGAGCCCCTTGTTACAGCCACTGCACCAATAGCTTTGGTCTCTGAGAAGGGAACCCTCACCCAGGACCAGGCTCTGGGTGATGGCAGAGGTGGGCTTGGCTGGGTTAGTGGATGCTCAGCAGGCTGTTCTCAGGCTCTGTCCTTGTTGTAGTGACAGGACGTGAAAAAGGGAGGAAGAAATGTCATTATCTCTGTTTTTTTCTAAGGGGGAGCTGGTTAAAAGAAATTTGACCTGATTTCCCCAAGACTGTACAGGGATTCTGTGGCTGAGACAGAGAAAGAACTTAGACCTCAAATCAACTCCTTTATATCAGGCCTAAGTTCTTTGTGCTTTAAATAAAGCATTTTCTGTGAAATACATCTACACCAGCCCTTTTGTTATAACAGGGAGACTGACCTCCTCTGCCCTGACACAGCATTCCTGCCAGGGGAGTTGTACCTGACTTCTGCTGGAGGTAAAAGAAGTGACAAAGCCTCTTGCTCCAGTACAAAATTTGCTCCCTGAATTTTCACAAGCACCTGGTACAATATTATAAATGTTATTCACAGCTGAACTCTCTCCCTTCCCTATCCAAGTGCTTTTGACTGTAACAGGCCGTTTAAAAATACTTAACTTTTTTTTTTTTTTTTCCTGAACGTTGAAGCTGTTCAGCACAAATCCTCAAGAATTTCCAAAATAGGGAAAAAAATAATTTGCTAGCTGTACACATCTCCCTTATGGGACTCATTCCATTCCTGCCCACCCTGCCGTATTGCTGCACTTCCTGAATTCCAGAGAAATTAAGACCTAGTATATATAAAAAGATCTTGGGAAGGTGACTGGGTAGCTCAATTCATTGGCCGGAGAGGGAAGACTGATGAAGCCACTGTAAACATGACAGCTTGGGTCTCATGTATCATAGTCACATGAAGGCTGGGCAAGACACGCAATAATCCAAGCAGATACGTTCCGTCCCATTTCTTGATGGGTCACAGATCGGGCTGATTGCTGAGAAGTAAACACATGCTTGTTTCTACCACTCCACTGTAAACTGCTTTCATCAAGCCAATAACCCAAGGCTCTACGCAACTAAGCTGGGATAAATTCGGCCCCGACAGAAAACACGCTGCAGTCGGGGGCTGGGACGCTCATCTGGTATAAATTAACAGTTCAGCATCGCTAATGTCGATGTTGATCGTCTTCCTTTGCTGGGCGTTTGGTTCAATGGAAGGAGGAAGGTGTAAATCCAAACACAGCTTAAAGAAAGAGGGAGCTACTGGATTAGCTGATGGGTCCATTGAGAGTCCTTCTTACTTCACATGATTATTTTTCATCACAGCCTTGCTGGTTTACGTGGTACTTTCCCTGTGGCAACAACTTTAGAATAGCAAAGGCTCAGAAATGGAAACTTTCATCCCAGATCTCATGGAAGAGGCACGAATCAGAAACCCATGCCCTTCTCCGACTCACTGCTGGTGCTCCTGTCGTGGCACCAAAGTCTCATGAAAGAGGTTTTAGGAAGGAAACAGTTCCTGCCAGACCCCTGACATGGGAGTGAGCTGTTCTGATTACACAAGTTACTGCACATCTACCCATTTGCGAGACCACAAGGCACAGCTTAAATGTCAGGGGGTTCTTCCTAACTCGCATTGCCTTCCAAGGAGAGGGGCTTCAAATAGTTTGTGTTTTACCTCCCAAAGAAAGATACTTCTGCTAATTTATGTTAACTGGCAAAGGAGGAGCTTTCAAATAATTTATAGAAGGGAAGGGGTTTTGGCAAAATGTATCTTACCTTGCATTGAGCAGTTTGAGCCTCGGGGGAGAAAAGATGGTGCAGAACAGACTAGATAAGAAATTCAGTAAGGATCAAAATAGTCAGTGAAGAGGAATGAAAGTTAAAAAAAAAAAAAAATGGGAGGAGAAATGTTATAGGAACAAATGGCAGACAGTGGGAGGTATAGATTTTATCAGTCCCTTTTATCACTGGGAGGGTTCAGTGGATGCAGATTAAAGGCCCAATCCTGCAAGTTACGTGGTGAACCGGGACTGACCTCTCCCCCATCGACTTCAGTGAAAACCAGCCGTCTGGCATCGATGGGAGTTGGATGGGGACTTTGCTAAGATGCTGGGTGCCCAGAGGAAGTGGAGGGTGCTCAACACTTGTTGAGATCTGGCTCAAAGTGTGGGAAGAAACCTGGCATTTGCCTTAGGCTGCAAAGCGGCTGCTGCTTTTTCACTCTGGCTTTTTGTATCCTTCTGGCTTCTCCCTCTTCCACAAACCAAGCTAGAAGAGAATTCCTGCCCTGTTATTTGGGCCTCGGACCTAAGCCCAACTCTGTGCACATTTTAGCTCAAAATGATCAATTCTACAGTGGCTTTGCAGAAAAGAAATAATGTCAGGGAGGAGCCAGAAAATCCCCTTCTCTTTTTTCCTAATTAGTTTAGCTGGGGGAGATTTGAGTGAGTTGGAGGGGAAAAAAGGAAGGGGTTCAGGTTTTAATAGGCCACTTGCTTGGGGTCTTTGGGAAAGATGTATCATGGGAAGGACTGTGGAGCAGCCTGTGTATATCTAGAGTTTGGATGAGCACTTATACTTCCCTGGCACATTTTTGTGCAGTCTCCAAAACTCACATGATGCAAAAGAGATTCAGAAAGTGCTGACTACTGCCCCACTTCTCCTAAACAGACCTGCCACTTCATTTACCTAGAAGTTCACATGAAACAAATGGGGCTTAGCATTTTTTACTTTTAATGTTTCTTTAATATCTGAAAAGCTTTGCGTCATGGAATTTGGATTCTGCTTCTCCACAGAAGTTGAGATTCAACAGATTTTTTTCTTTCTTTTCTTTCTGATCTTTCTACAAACAGTACATGATGCAGTCCCCTGAATACACTCATAACAAGAGTTTTCCTCCAGTAAATTAAATGCTGCCTAAGCCTTTCACATTCCACTTCCTCCTGCTGCTATATGTTCTCCTTAATAACAAAGTACAGCTTGACATTTATGCAAGGATGATCATGTTCGTGTTTCCAATGTTCCTTATGAACACACACTCCAAATTCTGCTCTGGACACAGATTTGGTCCTAGCTGCAATTAAACAGACATGTGTCTAGAAGATTAATTTGACTTTCACACTTGGGTTTTTTCTCCACCCTGCTGCTGAGAATTGGACTGGAAAGGCAGGACCCTCACTGCACATCACAGCTTTTTTCCTCTTAAAAGCTGGGTTTACATAATTTGTCTTTTCCATGTTGTATCATGGGTGTCTTGTGGGGGTGGTTTCATAAGGTGTGCTCCCCACACAAGAAGGGAACTGTTGCTTTAAGAAAAGGATAAACAGGGATGATAAAAGCAGGAAGAGTTTGGAGATTTGCATCAGAAATGTCTCAGTTGTTGAATGACCCATTTGGTTAAAGATGTATTGCTTTAACTAAGCCATGGCTAAAGGAAGACACTATCAAATATCTGAGGGTGTCGCTAAGAAGGAGAGAGATGGAGTTTGTGTTATAGGATCCTTATACATTTCTCCACCTCCTTGCTTTGGGACCTACGCTGCCAACAGAGTAAAGCTTTTCTACGTACTACTTACTATTGCAAATAGAGTTTGCAAAATCTAATATGGTGATGGAGCTGAGAAAATTAACATCAGAACAAAAGTGAGGAAATGGTGCTTGATTGCAACGGAAAGAGGGCACAACTCTTTCACTTGGAACTATTAAAATGAGCCTGGGAGAAATGTACAAAAAGGAGAACATTTAGTAGTTACCACATGCAGATAAAACTCTCTACTCTTGTAAGTCAGAAATGTCTTTAAAATGAAATGAGTGCTGTTAGCTGCAAAGAAGCATTAGGATTGTTGTTCTTGCTGTCTGAATGCTCAGAGAAAGAAGTGTGATCAGTGTTTCAGAAGAAGGATCTGCCTGGACGCTGAATGTTATTTTCTTTATATTTCATGCAAAGATGTATTCCATTTGTCACGTGACAACCCCTTTTCTCTCTTTTTCTGGCAGGCAAACTCGCAGGCATTTTGCCACAACAAAGACCTCCACCAAATCCCTCGTGAGCTCCAGCCGAATGTAAATAAAATAGATCTGTCTGGAAATCTGATTCAAAGCATCCCTGAAATGCCGTTATCATTTTACACTTCCCTCCAGTGCCTGGATTTAAGCTCTAACCAGATAAGCTTCATCACGCCTGGAGTCTTTGCACACATGACGAGTTTGCTGGAAATAAATTTAGCCAACAATCACTTATATGAGCTCACTCAGAATGGGACAGAAGGGATTGGACTTTTACCCAAGGTGGAAGTACTGGACTTGTCCCACAACAGTCTGTACAATGGGATGGCTGAGTATTTCATTAAACAAGCTCCAGCACTGCGGTATCTTTCCTTGGCAGACAACAGTATTATAATGATATCACACAAGATGTTTCAGGGATCTCCCAGTCTTGTGGAGATAGATCTTCAGAGTAATATCATCATGGAAATAGAAGAAGGTGCTTTTGAGACTCTAGTGAACCTTTCCAAACTCAATCTCTCCATGAATTCAATTACTTGCATCTCTGATTTCAACCTCAGGCAGCTGGAGATACTTGACCTTAGCAGGAATAGCATTGAGACCTTCCACACCGCAGAGTCAGACGATGAATATAGCTTAAGATGTTTGGATCTGAGTGAAAACAAACTGCTTCACTTCCCAGTCTTTCCCCAGGTAAATAAACTGGTAACTCTGAATTTATCAAAGAATTTAATCCAGCTCACTGCTGAATCCTCTCATAATAAAATGGACTATATGGAAAACGAATGGCTAGATGCTTCTTTTCATCTTCTTGATCAGAAGCAAAGTAGAAACAAAAGTTCTCTTTATCTATCCCAGCTTGTATATTTAGACTTAAGTTATAATGAAATCAAATCTATTCCGGATGAGTTCTTTGAATCAATGTTGTCCCTTCACACCCTTAATCTCAGCAAAAACTGTCTTCAGGCATTTGCAGTAACTTATGACAGTGCATTGATCTCCCTAACTGTCCTCGACTTGAGCTACAATGCTTTGCAGAACCTTCTCCTAGATGCTGGCACGTTGTCAAATTTGAAGGAACTCTACATTCAGAACAACCATCTTCAAACCCTACAATTTGATATCTTCTCAAGTCTTCCTAGCCTCAGACTGCTTAATCTACAGAGCAATAATATCAGCCTTTGCAGCATGTACTCAGGATTAGCGAAGCAAAGACTTGCTGGAGAGGAAAGTGGTTGTGTATCATTTGTCGATTCTCCTACTCTTCAGTACTTGTACGTAGCCGACAACATGCTGACCATCCTACCAGCATACACTTTCTACAAGACTTCTCTGATTGTCTTGGATCTCTCCATGAACCCCGGACTGAAAATAGAAGTTAAAGCATTATCGGGACTGGAAAAGTCTCTGGAATATTTGTATTTACATGGCAATAGCCTGGTAGATTTGAATATTGACTTGCCTTGTTTTAGTCACCTTAAACATTTAAACCTCTCTGAAAATCAGCTGAACTGGCTGCCTAAGTGGGGTAGTGACTCTCCACTGGAAGTTCTGGACCTACGGAACAATAGGTTTAGTACATTACAGAACAGCAATATTTTAGCATTAGAAAATTCCCTTAAAAACTTGTATCTCACTGGGAACCCACTCAACTGCTGTGGAAACATCTGGCTTTCATCAATGATCCAGAACAAAAATGTCCAGATCCCCAACGTGGAGCACTTAACGTGCCAGTACACTCAGAACTTCGGGTACCAGGAAGAAATGTACATCGGGAACATTAGACCAGAAGACTGTGAAAAAGAGGATCTGAAGAAAATCAACTTCCTTATTATATTAACATTTGTGTTGGTTTTATCCGTGATCATCATTGGCGTGGGTTCATTTTTTTGCTTCCGCAGGCAAAACTTTAGCCATCAGTTTAAAGCATAGGAACACAAAATGCCTTGAAAACCGAAGAAATCAGGTGCTACACTGCCAGTGTGTAGAAATGAAGGGTAAAATTCTCCTCTTTGATTTTTAACTGTGGATTTTAAGACGGTTTCAAAGTGCCCCTGAACTGCACCACTGTAGTGCTCTGGGTTGCAGGGACTGAAAGGAGAATTTCCCGTGTTTTGCACTTGCTTCATTCACAAGCAGATCTGCTTAAAAAAGTTTATACAGTGGTAGAAGAGGCCGCTGTAAAGTCCTGCTGTTGTTTTGAGGGATGTGTAATTTAAACCAGACCAAAAGAAAAAGCCCTGTAAGGTCTTGAGACTTTTCACTAAGCTCAGAGATACTTTTGGATGTCACCTTCACAGAAAGACTTTATGCAAACTGAGCATTGTAACTGAGTCACTTTATGACAGTCATTGATGACATCAACCGAGTAGGAAAGCCCTTCTCAAAGTTATGTGTATCCGTGAGATATTTTGATTTGGTCTGAGCTTTGCTTTTTCCTAACTGGTTAGCTCCTAACCCTTCTTAAACTGAAATCATACAAACCTACGCCAGGGTGGGCCAAAATACAATCTTTCACTCCTTGAAGTTGGTTGCAAATCTCCCATGAGTTCCAAAACAATGAGAATTTGGCTAAAAAAGGAAATTGCAGTTTGCGTCCATTGCGCTCATGGGTGCCATTTAGAAAATTCATGGCTGACCATGGGAACAAAAAGACCTTGGTGGGAGGAACCTTCTTTGGATCCCTCCCTTTGCCTGTAGTATGTTGCTCCAGCCACTGGGGCAAGACACGAGAGGTTGATGAGGTCAACTAGTCTTGGCACTTAATACCCACAAGGGATGTAAGAGAAATCTCAGGCGTGAAACAGCTGCACTATACATTACCCAGATCTGCTCAGAAGGTCACAGGTCCACAGTTCAACTCAAAGAGAAGAAATTTGCCCCTCGTGTGCAATACATATTTAACTGGGTTTAATGTGAAGAAATTCATCTCTGGGGTGAATGCTTTTTAAAAGAAAAATCTTGGAGAATGATTTTCAACCAGCTAACATTGGACTGAAATGTTTATATTTCTAAGGAAAACTGTTGGGAACTCACTGCATACAGTTGCATTTCAATGCAAATAAATAATATATCTATTTTTAAAGGTCACAGGAGGTTAGACAGCAAAGAGGTGTTGTAAAGATACCGGTGTGAAACAATACACAGGGAAACTAGTCCTGGGCCATTATTCAGATCAGATGTCCACTGCGTCTCCCTAAAAAAATATTATGGTCTAGAGGACTGGCTGCAAGAAAAGTTATGTGGGTCCTCATTCTATGATGGGTTTAACATGGCCAACCTGTGGTATTGCTAAAAGCTGACACTGATATATGTTACGTCCCGTACTCTGACAGCTAATTCACACTTTGGAATTGAAAAGCAGCTCATCGACAGTGGGAGCCTGACCTACTAATGGGGTTCAATGGCTTCGAAATGAGCTATATCAGGTTTTCTGTTAATGACAGGAACTGTACATTAAGGCACATAAATAGAGGTCAAACCAAAACCTGTCCAGGTAAATAACTCAAAGTCAAATTGCTGCTCCATTTCTGTTTCTTCCAGCTAGTGAATGTCAAAATTAACACACTACAAAAGGGTGTATAATTCTATTTTTAAAGCAGTTATGTAAGAAACTGGCTGGTAGTTTTCATTGTGGAATTTTGTACAATAAAAACACCTTTCAATTTTGTAAAAAGCACAGGGTTGTGAATATATTAAAGCACCAGCTTGGAATGCTCCACGGATTAAAAGCTATGTCTTCCTATTTTTCTGTGGTGTTCAGACTCCACCTTAGACCTTTACCTTCTGGTACTGAAGCAGGGACGGCTGCTCCACATCTTAGAGTACAACCAATGGAGAGCAAGGAGATCTACTGAAGATGCAAGCAAGCGTTTGCACAAAGCGTCAGCAGCGATACGGCCTGATCTAACACCGATGAAAGCCAATGCTAGCCATTGGCTCAAGCTCTTATTCTTGTAGGAGAAAGTTGGCACAAGCAGCAATCCCAGGGATTAGTTGGAAGCCCGATGCTGGAGTTGGTGAGCTTCTCCTTTGGTGCGAAAGCAAGCTGAGCTGTGCGCCCAGACGTGGGCTAATTTAGCCACACACTGAGTTCATGTTGAGCATGGCAAGATTATATCTCTTTCTAAGAGCCAGTATTAGCTTGGCTGCCATGACTGGAATTAGTTAATAACCTGATGACAGAGCCAAACCCATTTAATTAACGGTTTTAACGCTGCTTTTGTTTGGCTCTACCAAAAGGAAGTGCTTGTTATTACTAAACGTCTGGGACTAATTAGACTTCCACTGACTTCCCTGGGAGCAGAAACAGCTTTCTTGAGGAATGAGCCTCACAATAAAGTGCAGTATGGCTCATTTGGATTTCTCTGTTAGTGTCACAAGCAACTGAGAAGTGACATGAGCCCACTCCAGCCAGTTCTGTTATTCTGGATGGGATGAGGAGCATGAAGGAAAGAAAATATGAATAAAAGAGCTAAGAGAGGGAAAACAGGGAGAAATGGGAGTTCTGTGTGATATTATTCCTCAAAATAGGGGTATGCAGGTGACAGCCCAAACTTTTGCCTCCCCTGTCTGCTCCTGTGCCTGCAAGAAGCCCAAACCCCAAAGTACCTGATCCTGCATCAAACGTAGCCATTACTTACCCATTACACATCTTTCCACCGGTCAGCCCCATTGTCCTAATAGGTTGGCATGATACAGGCTGTTTTGCAACTAAATTTTACACTCTTATTCATTGCTTTTTCATAAAGTCCTCTTTGAGGCAAAGAGAGCTCATGCTGCTAAACCAAGGACTATCCTTCTGGGATTCTGGAATATGTAATAGAACATGTGGGATTTATGCAGCCAATGCAAACTTTTTTTTTTTTTAAATTGTTGCATGCAACAAGTGGCTTCCTCTCCGGAGCTGTTTGCATGGGGCAGGACAATAGATCTCCTTCAAATATTTCCTACCACAGTTCGCTGTGGTTTGTTCCCCAAAACAATCCTCTGGAGTGGGATCAAGTAGATATAAGTACTGGAAGCACTACAAAGACTCCCAGAGAGAATCCCTAAAAGTTCAGCAAGCCATGACTCATGTTGGCCATCCACGGAAAGTCAAGTCTCAGTTTCCAAAGGCATTGGCATTTCCTGCAAAGCCAAGACAAAACAATGCCCTAGCAGAGTACCAGAGCCTCTGGCTACAGACTTCTCTGCAGGGACCCTGCTCAGCCCTGAGCTAGCCACGGTGGATTAGTATAAAACCCAGTAAGCACCTCCTAATATTTTGGTAGCCCAGAGCATTTGCTTTCCTGTTCCTATCTATTCCCCCTGCCATTCAGTACCATGTTACTTGCCTGGGGAGAAACAAACCAAACCCACAATCTGAATCCCCTATATCTCCACAAGAGAGAGAAACATGTCTTACTTTGTATGGCAAGGTGTTCTCTGGCCATATCTACTATTTTCCGTAAGCGATTGCCTATTCTGTTTGTGCACACATGTGCAAAGGCACAGATGCACGCAGGCTAGTATAAGAAATACATCGCTTCAGGATTAGCTTTTTTAACATAAATTAGAACAGCCTGTACTAAATGATCTTCTATAATAACAAACAGCCCGTGGTGTTGGTGCCTGTGGATTCATATTTCATGCCTGTCCATGTGAAGCAATTTGATCAAGATTTTCAAAAGCAATCAATGATTTATTTCAGATGCCTATATTTTCAGCCGGCATCTCACCAATCCTGAAACAAGTCTGATTTTCCAGAAAACTGGGACCACCTCCTCTCAAAACCAAGGCTCTGTAGTATGCCTCACACAAGCCCCAGAAAGAAAAAAATAAGATTATCCAGATGAATATATAATTCTTTCATTTACTGCTTTCTAATGATAGTTGCCTGCCCTGTCAGAGCTGCGTTGAGCATCTGAAGAGCTGAAATACAGCAAAGCTACCCACCAACACCTCCTCTGCCTTGTAGTCTGCTCTCAGAAGGACCAGGTTAAATATCTTCTCACTCACAGACCAATCATTCACCTGCTGTTGTGGCTTAATTTGAGTGAAAGAGGAAAATTATCTATAAGGAAAGAACAAAAATCTAGTGTCTGCAGCTTTCTGACAATGCTGCAACTATCCAGACAGAGTAGATTTTGGTCTCACGGGTCATAGATTGGTGAGGGTTCAAATAGATCTTGCCAAGAAACAAGAGGAAAAGGGGGATGAGAACTGTTGAGAGCCATCAGAGAGCTCAGGCTGAGTGATGGGAAAAGGAGTAAACCAAATGTTGGTGTAATTCCCTCCAAGCAGTGGAGAGCTGAAAATACTGCAGAGGAACAGGCAGTAATAGGTACCTACCCACATCTCGCCAGGCCAAGAGGTTAGAGGAGATCTGTGAAGCTTCAGCCCATCTCTTATAGTGGGAAAGTGAGAAGAGAGCCTAGGAGACAGATAAGAGAGGAACAGAAATGAAGGAAGACAGAAGAAGTGAAAGATGGAAGGGAAATGGAGTAGAGAAGAGGGTTTTAGTACAATTCAGCTCTTCATGATGGGTAATCAAGAAGTGTAACTGGAAAGCGAAGAACATCCAAGAAAGATGGGTGGGAAAAGCTTGGCAAAGAGGCAGTCAGAGCTGAGCTGTGTCGAGCAGGGCGAGACACGGGTACCCTGGCTGGGGGACGTGTTAGCTGCCGGCAAATATGTGACACATGTCAACAGAGGAGGGCATCAGCTCACGAGGGGTCACAGTACACGAAGAAGTATGTAGTATACAGGGAAAGAGGGGGAAACGGAAATGGGAGGGAGAAGAGACTGAATAAGAACAGAAGAACTTTCTGAGGAGGGCCCATCGGGCTGTGCAACATTCTTTCACAAGCAAAGACATTTGGAGGCTGACGCAACATGATGCTAAACAAAACTTTGGCAAATATAAGGGAACAGTCCTGCAACACTGGGAGAGTCGTTTTTCTCCCAAGCTATTGATCATGGCTGTTCTGTCGCATTGGAGAGCCAAGTTAGTTCCGCAGATTTCCTCCTCCTGTCCATTTTAGCAGCCATTGCATCAAAGACACACATTTTCCAGTTCATAAGCAGCACTCTTTATGAAGAAACGCTCTGGAAGGTGACAACAGAAGAGATTCCTCTCTACTTTTTCTGACTTTCCCAGAAAATGGAGTGGAGAGGGGACTCCAGGGGCCCGGAGACAAGATCAGAGAAGGAGAGAAAGCAATTTTTAGGCAGGAAACCCACCAGGGAGAAGAAGGTTTGGGACAGGCAACGACTGGGTAGGAGGCGTTGGGGAGGGGAGAACAGAAAGGGAGTAAGCACAGAAATTTGGAAGACAAATGGGGGAGGAATGGTCTGGATGAAATCAGAAGCAGAAGCAGAGAGTGCAGCATTACAGGGCAGACACAAAGGAAAGGAAGGCTGCACACTGCTTTAAGCTACATTTCTGTATTTAAGCTGATGGGACAGAGCCTTTACCATGTTTGTGGATGACACCGCATGGAGCAGCGATTGATAAGTTGGGGGCAGAACTGCAATTCAGAGGGAATTTCCACGTCAGAGCAATGGTCCAACAGAAACTTCATGATGTTTAGCAAAGACCTGCACCTTGGACAAGAACAAGTTCATGCAATACTCCAGCCTAGGGACAAGACGACTGGAAAGTAGCTTTGCAAAAGAGGACCTGAGGGTCTGGGTGGACAACGAGTTGTCCATGAATCAACATCGTGCCCTAGTGACAACAAAATCCAGCTGCATACTGAGCTGTATTAGCAAAAGCTTAGTTAGAAAGTCAAGACATGTTGTTACTCCCCTCTCTTTGGCACATCTAACGCCACATCTGGTTACTGTGTCCAGCTGTGGGCCTCCCAGTGCAAGTGAGAGACTGACAAACTGGAGTGAGTCCAGCAGAGGCCACCAGGATGGTCAGGGGGCTGGAGGATATGATATCTGAGAAAGAGATGGAGGGAACTAGGCTTATTGAGCCTGGAGAAGAGAAAGTCTTGGGGGGAAATCTTTTATTAGTACTGGAAAGGCAGTTACAAAGAAGACAGCATCAGCTCCTTCCAGAAGTATTCAGTTAAAGGACAAGATGCAACCGCTGAGAGTTGTAACTGCGGAAGTTCAGACTGAACATAAGGAAAAAATTCTTCATAACGAGAGAGGATAAACTCTGGAAAATCCTTGGAGATTTTCAAAACTCATCAGGGCAAGGCCCTGAGCAACCACTTCTGGCATTGAAGTTGGCCCTGCTTTGATCAGGGAGCTGGACTGGAGCTCTCCAGAGGACCTTTCCAACCTGAATTATCGAAAACGTTGCAAAACAAGAACCGGTCATGCACTTAGGTGAGGAATAGAGTAGCAGAGAAACTTCTGAGCAACAGAGCCTGTTAGTGGTATCTACTCCCTGCACTGAAGCTATGGAAGGGATTTGCAGTAGAAGTGGCCAGAGAGATGGCAAAAGTGGCTGATGATGTCAGATGTGAGCAGACTTAGTCAGATCATGGAAGTCTGAGTTCACATAATGTTTCTTTTGTGTTTTTTTTCTTTTTTATAGCTCAAAATTAAAATTAAAGTTTTCAAAATTTTCCATGAAAAGTCTGAAAACCTTGAAGTTTGGAAATGTTTGCTTTGTAAGGCCAGACCTTCAGTTTGAATCCAGTTATTCCTACTGCAGCAAGCACATTCTCATACAAATAAAAAAAAAATATCATTGCAACATTCAGTTTGCTTTTATTATCTTTGTTCTAGAGAATATGAGGAAATGTTTCAATCAGCTAATGCTAAATAACATCCCTCCCAGTTATCACTAAAACAAAACAAAGCAAAGCAAAAAAAAAAAAAAAAAAAAAAAAAAGTTGGGCTGTTGAAACTATATAAATCTTCTCATGTTTTAACACATTAAGTAGTGCTGGGACACAGGAAGAATATAAAATAAAATAATGGCAGTAAACTTTTGAAATTCCAGAAGAGACCTATGAGGTAAGATTTTCATTCAAAAATGTTTTTTATTGTAAAGCTGCCTTCCATCATGAGTACTTATTTTGTAATTGGTGCTTTTTAATAATATTTACAAGTTTTATGACTCCACTGCCTTTGACTTTAAAATGTTGTAATAAAAAATTCTGGCAAGAGTTGTAGATTGAAGAGTTTCAAAACCCCAGCTTCATTAATTGCTGCTTACTCTTGGAAAAAGCTCTTTGTAACAGACCTTAGCATATGTTTCTTGCCTTACATATGTGATTCAAGACCGTATGTTTCCTCTAATCTGTCCCTCGTGTTTCACCACAGACGTCAGGCAAGTTATTGCATTGCTGAACTGGACCCCTCACCCTTAAATGGAGCTCCTTTCCTGTTTGGGAAGAATGATGCCCAGTGAGGGGAAGGTCCAGAAAAGGATTTGGGTGCTTTAATTGCCACTTTTGGTATGTAAATCCAAACCTTAAATCTTTACAATCCTTGTTCAGCTGCTGATTCTTCAATCTGGTGCCTAAAGTCTGTAGAGGACTGTGTCTGATGTTCAAATTCCCTACGCATTTAACAGTCTGCTCCTTGGCATACTCAGAAATGCTGCAGACAGCACAAAACCGTTCATATCTGGGTAAGCCCCAACAGGGCTCTCACGTTGAGCAGTCCTCTGCCAAGTCTCCTAAGTGAGTATATATTGCTGAAGCATCGCTGCTAGATAAAGCTCTGTACAAAGTTCAGCTGGAAATAGAGCTGCCATGATAATTCCATGCCTAGACTGCTGGTTCCATTCTCTTCCCTACCCAGACGGGTATTTTCTGCTCCTCAAGCAGTGCCCTCCTTGCTAGTCCAAGGGGAGTTCTAGGTGGACCCTATCAGATTAGCCTCAATTTTTAGAATGTTGTGCCCCTTAAGGAGCACTTAAGTAATCTCTGGAGGAGGGAACTGTGCCCTCAACACAACACATTGGCCACTGGGACTGCAGCAGACAGAGGGGAAGAGCCTGAATGAGACACTTGGGAAGTACCGTGCTCCCATATTGCTGGTTGTACTGATTAAAGCAATACCCTTCTTGCAGAAGAGAAAACTGAGTGACGGTGTGCCATGCTGTACATGGTGCTCTAAATACTATGCTATAGGAGAAAAGAGAAAGAAAAGCAACCACAACATCCAGTCACTGTGCTTCATGAGGAAGGTCTAGGGATATGAACCACCAGTAGCCAATGCCATCTCCCTCTATAGCCCAGATTAAGGCATTTAAGTCACAGGAGGAGGTTAAAATGCAGGTGTCACCATGAAGGATTATGACATATGAGCCCCCTGACAGACAGCTAGATTTCCCTAGGGCATCTACATCTACATGGCCTGGAGGATGTGACTCAGGTCTTCTGGGAGACCGATAGTCCTGCTCCACAGCGAGCTGAACCTCCCTTCAGCCTCCATCAACTGTATTGACTAGATCTCCACTAGTTGCAAAAGAAGCATCAACCACCAGCTCACATGGTGATGTCTACATCTAGCCATTTACATTTAAGTATCTTAGAATCAGAGAATCATTTAGATTGGAAAAGACCCTTAAGATCATCAAGTCCAACCGTTAACCTAGTCCGCCGCTAAACCACGTCCCTAAGCGCCACATCTACACGGCTTTTCAATACCTCTACCACGTCCCTGGGCAGCCTGTTCTAATGCTTGACAACCCTTTCACCAGCTTCGTTGCCCTTCTCTGGACACGCTCCAGCACCTCAATGTCTTTCTTGTAGCGAGGGGCCCAAAACTGAACACAGGACTCAAGGTGCAGCCTCACCAGTGCCGAGTACAGGGGGATGATCACTGCCCTAGTCCTGCTGCCCACATTATTTCTGATACAAGCCAGAGCTTAATCTTAACCCAGAGCTAAAGATTTGATTGAGTCAATTGCCTAAACATAGGCAGCTGGTTTGTCTATGGCAAGAAAATAGTGCCGTTTGGGATGTTTCTGGGGTTTGGGCTACATCAATACAGAGTTTGCAGGTATGATACAGGATAGAGAGGAAACAGCTGTTCTTCAGCATCAGCTGGAGGCCAGGCAAGGTATGCCAGGGTATCTCAAAGGCAAATGAACACCAGTTCGTGGGCATCCAGTCAAACCCACTGTTGGATAACTCAGAATTAGTTTGAAAAACAGGTGCTCTGAGTCCTTTGCTTTAACTGGTTATGTTAGATCTGTTCTCTGGAGTCTAATGTCAGCTTACCCTCTTAAACAGTAATCAAAACCAGAATTCAAGACCAGCTTTCAACCAGGAAGGTTTTGCACAACTCTCTGCCTGTGCACATCCAACATCATGTTATCTGTTTTTCTTTTCCCACAGTGTAATTGCTTTTCCAACTTCTGCTTCCTCAGACAGCTCACGAGGAGGCTTTCGAGTAAAGGCAATAAAAGTGCAATGACATCACGTGTTTGTGCACTACAGAATGTGTCACTGCATTCGGTTTGCATCGGGCGCTTCCTACTGCTCTTCAGTAGACCTCTGGACTCACCCACACAAAATATTCTCAGCTGTCCCCTAGCAGAGTACCTGAGTGCTGCACAGTTAAACAAACCACTTACTGCGGTCTGTGGAGCAATGCTTTCAGCATCTCATGGCCCAAATGTTGTTTTTTTTTCTTACCACTTCTTATTTCACAACTTGCCTCTTGGGATTTGGGTCTTGTGCAAGGGTTGTTATGGGAATAAAGTCTTATCTCAAAGAAAGATCTTGCTTTATTTGGGTCAAATAAAATGAGTAGATCTCCCTAACTTTCCCCCTCAATAATAACAAAAAAGCTTTATTCAATCAATAAAGGCCTAAAAGACATAGCTAAGACGTAGCTAAGTTTTACATACAAACACCCAAAACTCCCTTGCTTTTTCACTGCACAGTTTCAGATACAGCCATAGATCAGAAATAAAGACACAACATACTATCCACACTGGGAAGGTATGGCAATAATTTTTCTGGTTAAGTCAGTGCAGTTTTTGAAGACATCTCAGCCGTAAATGAATGAGGTCAAGTTACAATCTGTTCGCCAGCCAAGCCCTCACAAATCTCTACACTTCTCCTTGCTTGTGAAGTACTTTAAACCATCTTTGTGTTTTACTTGATGAATGGGACAGGCTAAGACTATGTCCAGTATCATTTACATCCTGTCTAGGGATAATATCTTAGGTCACGAGACCCAACTCCATGGCAGCTGCTCCTATCCCCCTTCTGCTGTCCTGCTTTGCAGAGCTCCCAAATGCTCTCCTCAAGATGCCTGGTACTTTCTCCCAAGAATGAGGTTACAAAACCTGGCAAAGTTTTCCAGCCAGACACTGTGAGAGAGTTCAGAGGGAATGCAGCAGCAACTGGGAAAGGTGTGAAAAATGGGACCTTTGCAGAAAGGTTATGAGAATTGGTTCACAGTGGAAGGGGGAGAATTAAAGAATATAAACAGAAGGGGATGTTTTAAACATTCTGAATCAGCAGGGAAGAAGGAAGAAACACATAGAAAATGTAAGTCAAATGTTGGGTGGATTTTTACAGTCTTGGTGGTGGCATAGTTGTAAACGTATTTTGGGATCAATCCTGAACCCGGGGGACCCAGAAGAGACTGCCTCCTGGAAGAAGCTTTCTGCATGGGGAAGGGAGCAGATGCCTTCCCATCAGCTTGGACTCACAGATGTTGGAATGTGAATTATTCAGGACTTCCGAGACAACTCTAATTATCCTGGAGGGTTTTCAGATTATCCTGAGTGCCTGAATCCTTCTTGTTCCACGAATGAAAACTGTGCTTGTTTCTCACAGGACAATTCAACCAGCATATCCAAGCTCCTGCTTGGGAGCAACCCTTAGGTGGGATTGTTTCTTTCACACCAGTGAAGGTGCTGCTGCTGTTGGCGCTCACTTTTTGCTCTACAAATGGCACCAACATATACGGGACTGGCAATGACATTAGGTGATGCTCAGCAGGTTTGATGCATCCAGCAACTTTTTGGACTGTGCTCAGAGGACAACCTAGGTGAAAGCTGGTGATACCATCAAAAGTGAGGCTCTGTACAGAGTATTCATTCTTTTAATGTATTTCTTGCTTTTTCTTCCCCAGCTCTTCTGTTTACTTCATCCTGACCACCACCTTCCTCTCCCTCTGTTCTTCACTGGATTCCCCTCATTTGTTTCAAGTTGTCTGTCCCAAACAGGACATACACTCAACAAAGTTTGATCCCAGGCTGAACTTTTGAACTGTATTTTTTAGTGGACTGGAGATTAGGTCAAGGGAATTTGTGTACCCATATTTCATCGAGAGATGAGATCTCTCTTCCTTGTTTATTATTCCTAAAACATTTAAATTTTTAGAAATAATATAATTTATTAGAAAAAAATCTGCTCTAATTGAAACAGTCATTTCAGTGTACCAAAATATTATAATATCAGCCAAGTCTGTGCTCTAAAGGATGCAGGCAAGCATGAATTATGGGCTGGCACTGTGTCAAAAATGCAGCTATTGTTCTCAAAAACAGGATGCAGACCAAGGGGAAATGGTGTCTAGTCTTGACTGTTCATAGTATAGGCATAAAAAACCCCATCGTAGTCCTATTGAAAAAGTAGAAGGTCAAATCTTCATGGGAGAATTATTTTTTTAATTCTCCTGAATCTGTTGATTTCCACCATGTTAGGGTCTGGATCACCAAGCATAACTTAAAGTATTTGTTTCATCCATCAGCTTGTGGACTGTGTTATCCACAGCACACGCAGAAGACTTCAAAGCAGCAACAGATAACTTATAAACTTAGCAAGTTCCTTTTAAGCTAGATTTTTCATCTGAACCTACATAAATTTCACTTAAAAATCAATGCACTCTTTGGATCGAGGTGGAGAAAGAACAATTTTTTTGCATTCCTCAGGTGAGAACTTGTCCACATTACAGGCACACTGAGAGTCTTGTAGGGATCAGGACTGCCCTGAGTTAGGTGTGTATCAAAACATGTCTGAAGAGCTTCCAGACAAGCTCAACCAAAAATGGGTGGAGAGAAGCACAGTCTGGCTCCTTCCGTAGATGGGGAAGACCTGCATAAGTCCCTCCAAGCACACAAAGAAACTACACAAGGTGACACCATTTGGAGCAGCCTTATCCAGTAAATACATGCTTGCAGCTAGTTCTCACCCCGCAGCGTGTGTTGGTAGCTCACACCCCATATTTGCAACAAAATGCATTTTGCATTGGCCAAGGGTGAAAATATGCACAAGGCAGGGGCTCTGCACTAACCCCAAGACATACACATCTTTGCTGAATTTCCTTGCAATGGCCATTCCCCGTCTCTCCGGATGACCTGAGGTAGGAGCTGAACTTGAGGCTTCCAGTTTAGCCACCAGACCAATCTGCTCCTCGGCCAAAGCTGAGCCGAATGGGGCATCCCTCTGTTGTTCTGCTGGCCAGATGACTGCCTTCCTCCCTCGCTTGGGTTGGTAAAAGCCATGTGTGGCTCCCAAAAGGGAGCTGGACCCCCTAGGATGTTGTGAGAGAGAGCACCTGTCTGTTGTTTAGCAATACTTGGATAACCCTGAAGAGCATCTCCTCATTGCAATTGGAAGGATGGAGCAGAGAAAACAACCCCAGGGGTCTTGGCAGCAGACTTGCTGCCTCTCCAGGATGGTCTTGGATACAGCAGTAGGGAATAAATCATGCTTTCCCCAGACCCAGGCTACTTGGTGCTACCGTTTTCCTTTCATGGAGTAACATGCGTCACAAATCATGTCTTTATAACTCAACACTGTATCAGGCTATGAGTACATTCCTCCATTAAGGAAACAGCCCCCTGAGGAGGGTTGCTCTAGACAAGCCCTGTGCCAGGGAAAATGCTTCTGGGGAAAGGCATCGGACAACCCTCCCCAGCAGCTCCGTCCTTCTCTTTGACCCTCCCAAGGGTACGGCTCCGTGGACGGGTGCAGACAGATGTATATTTGCTCCACCCGAGTGTTGAGCTGGTGGGCTTTAAGCCAGCTCGGGCTGGGATCTGCACGGCTTCATGTGCCTGAGCTCACAGCTTCCACCACCGAGCCTTCATGGGCACACAGCCCCAGACAGGGTCGGCTCGTGCCCTACCGATGTCTCTCTACGTTGAGAAGCCCGGAGTGAAGTCAAAGGCTGAAGAGCCAGGAGGTGACGTAGCTGTCCTACAGTGCTCCCCACTATTAAATTAGGGAAAACACCTAATAAAACTGGAACCAGCCAAACCCTCGGTCCACTTGGGCTGGCAGCGATGACTCAGGAGCCAGATAGATCGCTCTGTTGTTTAGTGGTGCTTTTATCCGATGTGAGAAAGCTAACCCAGAAAGGGCAGCGCAGTGTGCTAGCATGGCTCACCACATCCAACTGTGGAACGCTCCAAGGATCGTTGCTAACATCACAAACCCAGAATAGCTGGTCCGATGGGCAGCTGGGATGTGAGGGATGAGTCTTTGCTATGTATCGTGCATAATTAGTCAACACAAGCAGCCCCATTTCCCTCAAGGGTCCTGGAGAAAGCTGTGGCGCTTGCAGGATAGCAATGCTCTGGAGAAGAATTAGGTTTGGTGCCTGTGGATGAAGAAGCAAGTAACGATGGAACCAGTTTTGGAGTCAATTCGCATAAATGAGTGCGTGTCCCGCCTAAGGATTGCATTGGGTGCGGTCCATTCCTTCCCAGTGAGGAAGAGTGACCCAGACCTCGCCAGGGTTTTGTTGCTTCTGCACTATTATGGTCACAGTCCAGCAAAGCAAAGAGGTAGATGGGACAGGGCTGAGGCTCAAGTGCTCCCTGGGAGCAGACCACAGCCCTTTGCTCACTGTCTCCTGGAGAGGGGAGATGATAGGCTGGGAGGGGTGCAGAGAGGCTGTATAGCATCCCAGGGAAGGGTTTTTTGGCTGATTCAGCAACGTTACTCATGCAGACTCTTTGGCTGCCCGCTCTTGACTGGGGCTGTTTAACAGATAAGCAGTTCTCTGATTATCAGCTGCAGAAGTGACAGTCAATTTAACGAGCCAAATATTACATTTTTCTCACAGTGGGAGGATTTTCCCTATTGGGGAGTCTTGGAAAATACCCAAAGGGGCATGAGAAATCAGCCAGGGTGCAGGCAGAGGTCGTGCAAGGTAGAAGACACTCTTTTCCTGGGGTACTTTTAGGTCTTCAGCCTCTACTTGCAAAGTGCCAGGTAGCGCAGGGACAATCTGGCCAGTCTGGGGTGCATGTGGACATAAGGTGCAGGACAGTGGTTTTCACTGTTTTTTCTGTTGTCACTGTTTTTTCTTTACCCTATTATCGATGGTGATTGCAAGGCAAAACAAACAGCCTTCCTTCTGGCATAGCTTCCCTTTGGCTGTGTCCTCGCTCCCCGTTCAGGTGGTTCTCACTTGCTGCAGAACTAGCGGGATCTCTGTTGTTCAATTTTCCCATAAATTCTGGTTTGAACCACAGTTCACATGACTTGTATTACTGGGAGGGCAGAGGTCTGGAGGAGAGCAAGTAGCTGTCATCCTTAGGTAATAATGGAAATCACAGCCAATTAATCATTATTATTCATTGATTTACAGCACTTAAATTAATTATCAGGTTTTGAATATCTACAGCCCTTTCATCTAAGGTTGCCCAAACCACTGCACTCCTATGTAATTACTGGACTCTTGTAAAGTATTGAAACTGAGCCTTGGAGGAGTTAATTGAGTGTAGAAGTGTAGGTGGAAATTGAATGTAGAAGCTGTGACTCACAGTCACTCGCTCGTATCCCTGTATTGTTTGCATTGCTTGTACTGTTTGCAGAGCTCAGATTTCTGAAAACTGGCAGCTTTAGCCAGCCCAGTAGAAATAAACAACAATCTAGAATTAACATCAGAGAAATAAATACCCTAAAGACTAACCAATACACATAAATTAGTTAGCCGACATCCCAAGTATGAGAGGTTATGCATGTTAGAGAGGTTGCTCTTCACAGTAAAGTTAATTGATGGCATAACCAAAAAAGGGCCACTTGGGGTTTTGGTTGTATATCCAAACAGAGGACAGCAAGACTCCAGCCAGGGCACCACTGCCAAGTCAGACGGGAAATTTGAGAACCCGTTGAGGAAGCTAAAGGAGCACGAGGGGAACTACAAATTAAAACCACACAATAGGACCCTGTTCATGCAGAAGGAAAAAAAAAAAAACCACAGTGCTGTACATACACAGTATTTACTTAAGATCTCTTAAGCCACTCATGCTGCTATGCCATGAAAATATATGACAAGCTGCTATGGGGACCAGGGATTACAGATGGGTTTTTTTAGCCCATACCAACTGAGATAGAAAAATACAGTTTTCAAAGATTCTCAGCCTGAACTCCAACTGCAGAAAGTAGTTTTCGGTGGGACAACCATGGTGGTTGTATAGAAGGTTTTTGAACAAGACGTCATCTACAATTGAGTTGCATATGGCCTTCATTGAGCATCTTGCATATGGATAAATTATCATCAGTTTGTGAGAGGTTACCATGGAAATGAGGAGAAATAACAGCCTCAGTCATGAGGCCTGCTGACTTAACCTAACCCCATATATATGCCAAAATGATCCCAGAACCACATACGTAGCTCCATCTCCTCTCACTCAGCAAAATCAAGGGAAGGGTCACTGTCGGTTATCCTATTCAGCTGGGACAAGAGGAAGCAGAGCAGAGCTTTGATCACACACGCTTGTGGACTCGAGAGGCCTCACTGCACAGACACATGGCTCTAACAAGGCTGAGGAGATCTTCTTTTTTTTCTGAAAAAACCACATCAGGCTGACCTGAAAACATGGCTGCACCTGGGCTCTATGTCCTGCCAAATTTCAACATGAAAATTTGCATGAATAACCACAGAAAGCCAGCATGAAGCTGCTGACATTACTGATGACTGACGATGACGCACGTGACAGCTCCTCTGATGCCACTGATGGAGGTGCTGTCATGGGAAAGCCTGGTCCAGGGGTCCAGATCCCATGCCAAGGGAGGGCACAGGAAGGCAGACACAGCATCTCAATGCCCATCTCCCACCTCCAAGCATGAACCCAGATAGCTGCCAGGCACTCTGGAAAGGAGAATGAGAAGGAGAAGGAGAAGGAGAAGGAGAAGGAGAAGGAGGATCCTGAAGGAGAGCTCTCTGAAGGAGAAACAGGCTTCCCTGTCCTAAAAAATTAAAGCAAAATTTGGAGCTGTACTCGTATTCCAGAGCCACCTAACCTATGAACTTCTTAACAGTGGCTACCCAATGGGGAAGAGGTTGTGATGCTGCTGGGGTCCTCCACTCAGCTCAGCACAGTGAATGGCACTTACCAGTGAGGACATCCCCAAAACTTTGTAGTGGGGCTCCCTTCATTAGAAGAGATTTGAATCATTGATCTCTATTCCAGGGACACTCTTTTTCCCTGGGATTGATATTGAGCTGTTCCTAATCCTCCATTTCATGAATGGCACATAAACCTAGCCTTGGTTTCTTCTGACTTTTGGTCTAAATACATCAAATTGTATAGCTCAACCCAACTGTTTTATTTAACCACCTCAACAAAAAATGGCTTGAAAATTTCATTTCAAGTTGATCCAACCTATCTGTTTAGTTTCTTGTTTGGTAACTGAACCAGCAATATGTATGATGGGTTTAATCTTCATCAACCGTAACTCCACCAGCTCTATTCTAGACAGAGGCAGTCACCCATCAGAGTAGCACACGCAGCCTTGGCCAGGCCCAGGAACTGTTTGTTTGCTAGTAAGCTGCCACTTATGTCTTTCATTTTCAGAAAAAAAAGTCACTGTAAATTTATAGCTGAAAGCAATTTTGCAGTAGTCCCGATGAAATACAAAGCAGATGCCTTCAAGGAGCAGAAACAGAGCAGAGCTGACTGACGCCTCCGTGGCGCAGACGACTTTGATCCGTATTTCAAAGACTGAACTGAGAGTGGATCTGCGCTTCCAAACTTGGTTTGCGCTCCTTTCTTAAAGGAGTTATCCAACACATTGTATTTGGCATTTGTTTTCTTAAAAACAATGTAAAAAAACCTACTCATCGTTCATTATAATCTCTTCCCTATATTTGGTCTATTGTCTGTGTTTAGAAATGTTTGTTCCCAGTTTTGACTCCTAGCAAATAAGTCTCTGATATTTTGCTGAATTACTTCAGATTTATTACGTTCTAGTTTGGGGATTCCAGCCTCAGATTTTACACTTGAAATATTTCATTTACTTCTGTAGCACTACTTGAGATTGGAAGGAGATCTGGGACCCACATAAGTCCAGATAAAGCTTAAGTACAACTGGTTGAGCACATCAAAAGAACTAAGAGTCAGTCTTAAAAGGATCCAGTATAAATCATTGCATCATTGCTATTGGAAAATGTGCAGATGAGGTCTCAGAGTTTCCAGAACATGTAGACAGCATTCTGACACCAAAAGAGATTACAAACATGTGTTCGGACTTCGACAGAAAATGGGAAAGTATCAGAAAAAAAGTTATTGGGAAAATTAGTTTGATTCTCAAAATTATACTTCCCATTACAGCAAAGTGTTGCCTGTTTCATGATGTGTTGAGCTGGGAAAAACATCAAAAAGGAAAAAACTTCATAGATCATTAATGAGTGCAATAACAGCAAAAGTAACGAAGCACTGACACTGGTAATTAGAAACATCACCAGGCGTAATAAAATGGACTATCATCAAAGAAACCTTATATTAGAAAAATATGCAGATTACAAAGGGAGACTGTTAATGATATATAGGAATTGCATAATAATGTAATGATTAACAGTCATCTGAAATCCTTTCTTAGACACTTAAGTAATTCCCTTATTCACATAATGGTTGTCCTCTTAGTCCTTTCCACAATATTTACTTTCCTACTTTCTTATGTACTTTGCAAAGTTAGTGACATAACTTTGAAGTTTTGGACTGTACGTGGACCTCTGTTATTGAAAAATCATGTAAAAAAGATGTGTGGTTTGACCTGGGAGCTCTGAAAGAATCAGAACAGGCCATTTATGGCACTGGGACTGAGAAAAGAACTACAACAATTTCTAGGAAGTGCCTTTCACTTCACTATGTAAAAAATTGGTTTTTGTTGTTGGGGTTTTTTTTCCCCCAATTTCATATTTTTACCAGAACTTAAAAATGCTTTTCAAATGTAAATTCAACTTACCCAAGTAGTCCCTTTAAATGCCCGTTAAATGTTGTGATATGACAGTAGCAGCACTTATAATCTTGAGCATCTAGAAAATATCCTGGTGTCAACTGCAAATGACAGGAACACTACTCCTACTGCCATCAGAGTGCAGCGCTGAATTTTTAAGAAGTAATTCATTCATCAGGCCCTGATAGAAGGATAGTAACAGGTGGGAAAGAAGACTGATGGTCTTCTGGTCATTTAGGTCTTTCTATTTGGTAGCAGCCTTGCAATAATATTCATGTCACCTTTGAATGAAATTAAGCATTTAAGGAGGTCAGATTGTCACTGGCAGATATTTTTTGTTATATATATATATAGCTAATCTCTTCCAACTAAGCTCTATGGGCTCACATTTTTCAGAAACATGTTTTAAAGGCCTATTAAATCTTCATTTTAGTAGAGGCTTTCTTTTTTTTCTTTTTCTTTTTTTTCTTTTTTTTTTTTTTTTTTAACCTGGCACTAGTTTGGTCTGGAATCTGAACACCTTCAAGATCATCTCATGAAAATCTTTTTTCAGGCCTGGGCTCTGACTGCTGGCCTGATGATTGTCAGGTTCATCCCATCTCAATCCATCTCACTTAAAGCTGGCCAGAAAATTTGAGGTGTTGGTCTATAGCCAACATAGACACAGAGGTACCTCCACAGGAATCACATCACCAAGAAGTGATTTTACATATTTTGGGGCAGGAAGGATGTTTTTCAGATATTCTTTTCTCTCTCCACAGCCAATAGAAGAAGAGTAACTTAAAGCAGGTACACAACATTTCAGAACCTGAAATAAAAAGTGTCAGATCAAACCATTAACACTTCATCAGTTAGTGTAGGATTAAGCCATCTGTGCATGTCTTTCCTATGGAAGTCAACAGGGTACCTGGTCTTTCCATTTTATTAGAAACAGCGCAGACAAACACTTGCTGAGGAAGGTCCAGAAGTGTTTGATCCACCCTAGGAGACTGAGTGGGGACACAGGTGACCTCTTCAGGACCTTCCCAACCTGTATAAGACTGTATGGAATCAAGACCAGTTGCCGGATAAGATTCTTCTACAATCAGTCTCTAACAGTGCCTCCTTCTCTCCGCTGGCAAAAAAGGGAGCTCAGACACAAACATCTACATCACATACGTCTATATTTAATCTGGCAAATCCTACCAATATGGTTCAAATACAAAGCACATCTTGTGCAATTTAGTCTCAAATATTTGCAGTTTTGATAGTGCAGCTGGGTATCTCCTACTTACTAGCAAAGGAGAAAGATCTCCAAAGCCATTGCACTGCATATGATGTTTATTAGAAGTAAAGCGTCTCTGATATCTGCTATTGAGTGATAATGTGCGAGGTTGAAGAGCAACCTCACAGTTTATAATTCAGTACACTTTCTAGTTGTCTAAAGACCAGATGTTTCAGCAAGAAGATGATGAGCACTGAGTAGGCGGAAGGTTTGAGGACAGGATTATAATGTAGAACTGAAAATTGTACATTCTCCAGAATCTTATGTGACTATAAATCACGGTGGGCTTCTTCAAACTGCATCAGGAGCCAAATTCCACGTACGTCTTCCATCAAAATGAACATTTATAGGAGTAAGAATAGTTACAGTCTGGCTTTGAACAAGCAGGAGTTAACCGGTGGGATGAAAGCAAATGTATTTGCATTTCAAGGTAGCATGAATTAAAAAAATTAACTGAAGATCACCTTTTACCATAATGTTCCAATGAAGTTGAATGGATAAATGAGTGCAGCACATAATAGTCAAAGCAATTCATAGAATTAGTCTTTGGAGAAGGCAAAGATTTCTTCCTATGTGTATGGAAAGGGAGTTAAAATCCTAACTACCCATTCATCAAAATGCCAAATCAGGAATTAATGCAGAGATCGATCCTCTTCTCTCTCTATCCTCCGCAGTGTTATGCTAAATGGGCCTCTCCAACAGGAGCAGGGATGGGATAGATCAGTCTCATCAGAAATCAGGTGACCATTTGCACAGTTTCAGGTGGATGGTACCTCTTGGGTTACAAATCCCAGCCATTTCTGGGAACAGCAGAACTTCACTACACTTCAATGTAGTTCAACAGAAATATAGCCCCTATTCCACCTCACGTCAAAGTCGGATGCCATGTTAACTCTATACTAGAAGTTGGCAACTTGAGTTATATTTTTTTCTAACAAGCTCAAAGCCAAATGCCAGTGGTAAAACTCTGGCATCAGTAAGGGTAAGGGTTTTGATTTGAATGTGGCAAAAGTTTCCCCCAATGTCTGAACTCCTCTTCCTCGCTCCGGACATTTTTGATCTAGATTTAAAGGGTTTGGAAGGAGCTTTACTTAGGACTGGCTGGCTCAAGCCCTCAGGCAGCATCCTCTAGCAGTGCTCGTGTCCCACAGCAGTAATAATAGTGTTGGCCAATAGCAAAATGATGTGACAAGATGAGTTTTTTATAGACACTGGATTTACAGACCATAGATTATTTTCCTTTAGAGATATGAAAGATATAAACAGGATCAAAGCTTCCTTCTTGCAAACATTTACATATGTGCTACGCTTCATTTATCAGAGTGGGCTAATTGACATCAGACACTTGTGTACATAAAGTTAAATATGTGTATAAATACTACCAGCACGGGGGGTCGAAAAGTAAAAGAAAGCCCTTAAGCAAACAGTTATATATAATCAAGTGGGTGGTTAAGAAGTTACAGCTTGTCAGCTCAGCTCTAGTACTTGGTTTATGCACGTTCTTAATGTGCAAGAGCACAACTCCGCTTCGACACGAGAGGTGGAGGAGAGATTGAAGCGCGAGCGTTTTGCTACGCAGCCGAGGTAGACTGAAAGTAGGAGCATGCACAGTGAGGGCAGCTCAACAGCGAGCAGAGTTTTGGTAAAGGTCAGCAGAGATGTGCTGCCAAACCTCTGAGCCACCCTTCTTCAAACCCACTTTTCAAAGGTCATTCCTGCAAGTGATAGGAGGGGTTGTGCAGGGGGTGAGGAGTGTGTTTCCATTTTAGCTCAGGGAGCTGCCCAAATCTTGCTGTAAGTTTGGGGAAAGGTCCTGTAACACCCCCCCCCCTTGAAAAGTAAATCTTTACTTTATTTCAACACTGTCTCTTTCGAGAAGGAGCAACACTCAACAGATTTGCACAGCCAAAGTGATTACTGACGTTGCTCAGAAGCATTTGCTCCAAACACAGTGACTCTTGACTAGCTGGAAAAAATCTAAAAGAGGCATTTTAAGAACGTTTTCTTTATAAATCACTTTTTTTGTTGCCTCTCTGCAGTCCCAAAATTGAGAAATGGTATGTGAACTATCAAATCTGAATGTAAGACGTGTTACAAAAATGTGTCAGCTTGTCTGGGTCTACTTCATCTGCGCGGGTAAAACCAGTTAGCTTCAGAAATGAGAGTAAGCCATGTGAATTTTTATAGCACAAGCTATCGTGCAGAGGAAGGAGGACTGTGTTAGTCAGCGGTTTGTTGATATGAGAGGTGTACAGGGTGAAATAGCAGCTTTCTGTGATTTCCTATAAAAGGCCTGGAAGAACATAAAACCAACAAACATATCTGACAGCACTCCAGGTCTGACAGCGTGCTGAATAAACCTGAGTCATGTGAATTACAATAGCTCATTTGTCAGAAACACAGGAGTGCTCTGGGAGGAAGAAAATGAAAAACGCTTACAGTTCTTGGCACTATCAGGGAGTGCACACCAGTCTGTGTCAGGATCAATCTCATAACATGTCTATAAAAGAGCATTGCAAAGGATGGGAGATAAAAAAAAAAAAATATTGCTCCAAAACACTCATAATGGATCTCGGGAAGGACTTACCTTGGTCTGAACTGCCCAAGAGGATGTGATGCTCTAAGCGTCACATCTAACTGAACACGAGGGTGTGACGCTCTGAGCTTGGATCTGGTCTCTTGGTTTAGATTTCCACTCAGACTTGCCAGGACCAGTTCTCTCTCTCCTTCCTCAAAGCTGCAAAATCATGAATGGCTGAGCACTCTCAAAACCCCACAAAATAGAGCTCAGCACCCCAGCTGCAGTTGGCTGCAGCAGGATTGAGACATATGGGAGATCCCACAGGGTTCAGCCCCAAACCAACATCTTAACAAATTGCCATATATAAGTAGGAACCTGCACTTTCTCATTGATCGTTCTTAGAAAAGACCTTGCTTTGAGAGCTGAAAAGTTCTGGTGAGGAGGGTAAAAGTACCTGTCAAGAATGAGTTCATCAAAGTGTGTAACCTCCAGGAAGAGGTTGGTACTTTGCTGTTGAATTGAAGGGAACAGGATTTCCTCTTCCTTGAGCGGTTTCACAGTGATAAAGCCCAAAAGATCTTGTTTCTAATCCTGATTTCCGCTGCTCTTATTGAACAATTAATTTCACCCTATGTTCTCAGCCTCTATATTCTTTACTAACACAGGGTGTGAGATTTTCAGAGAAAGTCTTATTGTATGTATGTGCCTGAAGGCAAATGATGATTTTGTTATAGAAATAGTGAACCAGGGCTCAACCTGGTGGTTAACTTCTGCCTGTTCATCAAAGCTTTGAGGGTTGGATTGTTCAGCAAGAGGTTGCAGATTAAATCCTACGCCTTGAATTGCAAATGCTACCAATGATGCTCACTGCCTACCGATTTTTACTGTTGGCCACCAAAATAAGAAGCACAACTCTAAAATAAGAATCCAAACTTACTTCAAATTCAGGTTTGTTAGCTCTTGTGCTCTGGTTTGGATAAATTACAAAGCCTCCATAACAGAAAGCTGAGGTCTTATTAACCAAAATAGTTCAGCAGTTATTATTTACAGGCTGGGATGAATGAACAGGGATTATATTCTTTTGTCTGTGGCTTTGGACCGGTTAGTTGTGGTCAGACCTAAAAAGGCTCTTAGAAACCAAAGTCCCTGTTGCTTCAGAGGACTGAGGCACCTGATTCCTTCTGTGCATGTGGTCCATAGTCCCTCTTCTCTTTACATGTAAAATAACAGCTCTCTCCTTAGTTCAGTGGTCTGTTACGCTGTCTTATAGAGTGATGATAATGTTTTGCTCAGTACTAAAGATTGGCTGTATATTTACAAAACTTGGCCTTCCCCCCTTCTTCAGTGTTTCCTGAATTGAGTATAGTATATAGTGTATATATAGCACAGTTTCTTCTTGCAGAAGACACTAACAGCAAGGCTGATACTGCATGCTTCATTAAACACTGTAAAGCAATGACATTTTTTAATCAGAGTAAAAGCTGTTGTCCTGGATAAATATTTTTTCCCTTAAAAATAATTTTGATTACTCACAGCTTGGATATATGAGAGCGAGACAGTTATCTTTGGCTGATTGCAAGTGATATTATGAGCTATCTTAATATTTGAAAAGTGACTCAGAAGCCCTGACACTCATCTTTGAACCTTTGACATAGTTCAGAGGGCCAGCGCTAACCCCTCGGCAAGTATTGCTGTGCTGTACATCGCTCATTTTCTATGAAGGAAGGCTGCGCATGAGAAGAGGAGCAACACAGGTCTTCTGAATCAGCGGTGGGTTATCTTTCCATGGGGTCCAAAACACCAGAGCAAGTTGAATCAGACATGGAAGCATGAAGTGACTCTCCTGTGCACAGTAGTTTCCTACAGCTCAGTGTCATAACCCCACTCCTTAAGGGTTCAGTGGCGTTGGCAAAAGATCATCCACAGCTCCAGGACTGGGAACATCTCAACCCTCCGGCGCTGCAACACTTTCTAATAGAAGAGGGATGAAATGCAAAGCATTCTCAGGGGCCAGGATGGGACAGGCTCCCCACAAAGAACCCCCACAAACATTGCAACTCTCTATTCCAACTACAACACACATTTCTGTCCTCCCTCCTCTAAAGTAAGTACAGCACACTAGAAACTCCTAATAATCCTTTCAAAACAAAACAGCCCACTGCATCTCCTTCTCCCCCAGAGAGAATGAGAGAACAAACACATGACACATTAGTCATAGGCTGTAGGTTCAGAGGAGACCATGGTGATCGTCTTGTCTGACTTCTTGCGTAAGAGGCCATTAGGCTTCTGGCAGTTAATTCATGCTTGAAATGGAGAAAAATGTACTGTGGTGATTTGGAGAATTGCTAGCAATGGAAATTCAACCACATTCCCTGTTCCAAGCTGTTCCAATGACTTGTTACACGCCTTTATTTTAAATCTCAGTTTGTCTAGGTCCAACCTCCAGCCTTTAGGTCTCATTCTACTTTTGTGTCTAAGACTGAAAATTCTCCTAAACCATCTTCCAAAGTACGTACTGTAAGAATCTGATCAAGACACTTTTTTTTCCTCTAGCTTTGACAGCTACACAGTCTGAGCACCTTGTGACTTCTACTACAAGGCAAATTTTTCAGCACCTTAATTATACTTGGTTCTCTTGCCTGAATGTTTCCAAGCTTGGTTGGTTGGTTTGGTTTTTTGTTGGTATTTTTTGTTTGTTTGTTTGTTTGTTTGTTTTTAAATAGACACTGACTATGAGCCCTCATTCTGGAGACAGTCATTGCTGAATGGAAACAGAACAAAGCTCACAGTTCCCACACTTACGCACTCTGAGATGCCATCAGATGATTATGTTCACCTGAGCAGCGTCCTCCCCAGTCTCTTCCAGCCTTGCTGCTTTCCATAATCTTCTTCATCTTGTAAGTGTGCCTTTCAGTTTTGATCCTGTATATAAGATTTTATGTTTTCTTATGTCATAAATTTTCCCCGTTATCCTTTACCTTTTTCCCAGTGTTTGTGTCATCTGAAAATAACTGATTATGATTTTTAGTGACACCAGGGTTTTGATAGGATTATCAAACTGCATGCAGTCAAGACCATCTCCCCCCAAGACCTGGTGTTCACTACTGAAATGAGTATGGAATGAGAACAGAAGTAGCAGAATATGGAAAGGCTTGCTTCTATTAAGCTTACCTATTTATGAATACTGTCTCTGGAAACTGATGCTATTCTTCAAATGCACACGCAGGTTCTTTGTTTAACTTTGTGTTACATGGAATATAAGTGCTGTCTGGTGTCGTTACCTTTCCACATCAAGCTTGCGTCAAGGATACCTTATTTCCGTCTTGGATAGATCATCACTTGAAACATGACATGTTTCCTTCTCTGGGCAAAAGCCCAACGGTTTGTTCACAGTCCCCTCTTTGCACAAGGATTGTCCCTAGTCCTGTGGTTTTTCTTAACCACAGATTTCTTTTCTTATCCACTCAGTTTGGCTCTTCTGCTGGCTGTGCAGAGGTGTTGGAGGCAGTACCGTGCTGCCCCTTCATTCCTTGCCGATTCTGGATCTCTCCTCAGCTGGAGAGGAATTTGTGAGCTGATCTGAAGTTGGGCATGAGCCTGAGGTTGCCTAAACCAGACTTGTCATCTGGAAAGTCAAGAGGATATTCACCAAGTGTGTGTGTTCCCAGGAGCACAGGCATCGTGGGAATGATACTGCAGGCTCCCGAGCAAAATCCTCGAGCCGCAGACCCCACAGCCCCATCAATAACCTTGGTCCACACTGCCCCAGCTGGACACACAACTTTAGCATGCCATCAGCGGTGGGAGGAGGCAGCCTTTTGGCTGCATAACCACCTCCTCCGGGGTCTTGGCCACTTGGAAGCAGAATCCAGGCCTTCTCCAGGTCCCTGAAGTGTTTAGGTGATTGCTAAGGTCCCAGATCCACTTCACTCCCTTTTCAACCATCAACTACGCCAGCAGCTGTTAGCTCCACCCAAAGCAAAACAAGGACCTCTCCTTCTGCTATGGGACCTGACTCATGCTTTATTATCCCACAACCTTCTTTAAAGAGTTTATCAAGTTCAGCTAGCAGAAAGCAAGCCATTAATGCTTACAGCATAGACTAGAAGCAAGAAAAAAAAAAAAAAAACAAAAACCAAGAAAACCCAAAAAACATGTAGTATGTCAAATGCAGGAGCCTCACAAGCTCATTTCCAGCAAATGTTGTGCACAGATCTTTCTCCACATTAGTACAAACACCACCACTTTCTTTGATCCCAAACCACTAGAGTTTTTTATATGAGTTGGCTTATCACAAAGCCCTCTTGCACACACTTAGCTTTGACCTCAAAACCAACCCACTGGCTTGGGCATTGAAGAGACAACTAATGTCAGCCCCTTCAAGCAGCCAATCACATGAGAACGTCCCGAAACAAAGACTTTCATACTCTGAGTCTGGTGTCTGACCCAGCAATGAAGCAGAACAGAACCAAAATTACCAGCCTCCCTGAAATACACACACACACACACACACACACACACAAGCTTAATTTGAGAACAATGTCACAGCTCTCAAAAAAGGACAAGCTTTGTTAAAAAAAATCAGCTCCAAGTGCAAATAGTGGCATGCTGCTCTTTGCATTCCTCAGTGGCTATAAATCAGTTAACCGAGGATCTGGTACACATGTGTATACATAGAAATAACACAGGCAGATAGCTGAGTTCTGATAAAAACTTAAAGGCAGTTCCCAGCTGAAAAAAAAATTACAGGGAGCTTGAATGGTGGCCCTGAGGGTCTAGTATGTGAATTGCTTTTGTGAGCCAAAGTGGAGGCAGTGTTTTTGCATTTGGAAACCAGACGGTTGTAGAACTTGATTCAGAATATTTAATTATTCTTGGCTTTGATTCCTGATTTTCTTCATTACAAGGAGAGACATCTAAGACACGTGCAGGTCAAATTTTACTCTCATTTATACTAGTTCAACCCCAAGAGGTCAGAAGGACCCTCCAGAAGCTCCTCCATGGACTTGCCAGAAATGGAGGTGTTGAGCATAACTGACCCCTACAGCCCAGACCCATCTGACTCATCTGCCTCTTCAGTTCCTTGAAATCCCAGATGCTGTGCTTAATGCCAAGAGGAAGCCCATTGTGTAGTGCTCTTCCTCAGATCTACTTGTCTTTGCTATCACAGCTTGTTCTCCTCTGTTCCTTATAGAAGGATGGGTTCCTGTGGAAATTATATTTGGAAAACACCCACTGTTAGACCATGGACTTCCCTGGCAATGCCAGGAATTGAGGTTTCTACAGGATTTCACCTTTGAATCATTACCCTATTTTTTGTGACTATTTTATTAGCTTTGTTAAGCAATGGTTGAAAGTAACTGGTCCACCTCTACTTTGCTTGGAAGAGGGCGTCTCCGCCTACTTGTCCAAGAGGACTAGTCTAATGGGCTGCAGAAAAGGACAGATATCTGTTTATGGCCTGGTGGTGCTTGCTGTCCAGAAATGACTTCTTTCTCACACTAGTAAAATCGAGTTTGATTCCCAGGTTATAAGACCAGAGTGGATCAGTTTGATTTTTCAGCATGATTGCCTGTATAATGCAGGGAACAGGCATCTTTGGGCAAGTTTCTATTTGCACAGAAGAGTATTTGTAAGAAAAACATTCAATTTTCACTTAAACATGGCCTTGATTAAACATGTTACAATAGATATGTTTTTTCCCGATTTTTCCTGCATGCTGTTAGTAATGTGTACTTTAATTAGTGCTATCACTGATTAAAAAAAAAAAAGGGTTAATAAGGAATGTTCAGATCTAAGATTACAACTTACAGTTTGTTCCTTCTGGGGAAAAACATGCTGCTAGCTCATGATCTGGGCCAAAATGTTTATCCTGTTTGAAACACTAGAGAATTCAAGAATTTCAGAAGCAAGGACACACTGGTCTGTATCATCCTTGAGTTTGTGGTGACCTTCCTCCAGGATCAGCAGTGAGTATCAGAATGGGTTCCCAATTCCCCTTTCCTGATTTATGAATGTGATTCCCAATATAAGATGTTTGGCTTGCATCTTAGCAGCTATTCCCAGAAATATTGCATATCCCATACATTTGCCTGTCCCAGCAGTCATTCTTAGGTCAATGTGAGCCAACCAGTGTATTTTTAAGTCAGCAGGATAGAGGAATTGGGAGGGCTTTGTGCTGCTTTTATTAGCTTCAAACATTTCCTTAGTACTTTATATCATGTATTTCATCTGGAGGCGAACACACTATAATTCTAACAGCTGTGAAAGGGTAAAAAAATTCTTAAATCTGCCACAATGAAGTTCAGGAAGTGTGTGTGTGTGGGGGGGATAAACCATTGCAAGTCTGGAGCACCCAGCGACAGCGCTGGCAAAAAAGCTGCTGTGTTGCTGTGTCAGAAGAGCTTGAGGGGGTCTGATGCCCTTGGTCAAAGCACAGATTGAGTCTCTATTTTCACATCCAGCCTAAACTACTGGACAGTCCTGGGCAGGGCTGTTGCGGTACTGCCTCCTCATCGTTACCTTCATCCCCTGCCCCAAAGCTTCCCGCTGAAACTATTTGGCAAACTCTGCTAAAATGCAGGGTATGTTCGGAGATGAACAAAATAATTTTGTCTGGTGCTTAGAATTATTGATAATATTAGTTTCCCCATTTCAGTGCTTGCAGTGCATAATAAGAACTCCACCCATGGCTTGAGAGCAGGACCCGAGCTCAGGACTTGGAGTCTGGTTTCCAGTATTAGGTCTAAGGGACAGCTCTCTTACAGACCACCAAGAACCACATTTAGCCTTGAAGGGCCTTTCAGCAGATGATATGATATAACATACCCTATTATATTTGTTGATCATCTTGTCTCCTCTCACTCCATAATATTTATCTGTCTCATCCATCTCTTATATCATTTGTAACCTCGTTGAGAGAAAGATTGTCACTGCTTACATCTTTCCACAGCACCTACAGGATCCGATTTCCATACATGTCTATACAATGAGGTGGCCGATGCTATTGCAGCTCTGCCAGCAGGTTACACACACGTGCATGCACCCAGCAAAGGGAATGTGACCTTCTGTCCTCTCTGCCACTGAAGGACTGCAAAAAGACAGGAACAGCATGTGCGGGGGAGAAATTCAGAGCAAGGAGACTGCACGCAAAGAGTTTACATTAAAGCCCACAAATTCTGTTTAGAAGAAAAATCAGAGTTTGGGGAGTTTTTATCTCTGCTTTGAACTGCGGAGCCAGTGGTATTTCCCCTTCACGTTCCATATTCTCTGGGGATTATGGGGATTTTCTGCCAGACTCGAGACTATCTCAGCTTCATTTCCCAAAGAGCAAATATTTTATGTGAATTGTGGTTACCCAACAATGCTACTCTGAAAGCTCCTTTGGAAGGAAAAAGAAAGGAGTCATGTCTTCACCAGACAAGTTCCTGCTCTTATCTGTTGGAGCTCATTAGCTTGGAAGCACTTCACCTGCTCGGTCTCTGCCAGGGAACCTCCCAGCAGGCATTTTGAAGGCAAAGTTCCCAGCATAGGACTATTGCTGTGAGAGGAAAAGAAAGCATGGTTGTATTTATTGCTACTATCACATCCTGATCTTGTTTCAGTTTTGATTTTTTCTAAAATTTCTCAATTCACTGGGAATTTTCTTTTAACATGCTGGAAGGTCATTACCCTGTTAGGTCTCAAGAAATTGGAAGAAGCAGCTTTCAAAGCTTAAATGCTAAATTCCACCAAAAGACTAAGCATCTAGTTGTTACTTCTGGCACCAGTGTAATGCCAAAACCCTTCAAGTAGCTGCCCTCTAACCCTAAAGATCCCTAAATCCCATTTCTCTGTGTTCCTAGTAGTAGCACTCCATAGCAGTCTACGATAGTCTTTTGGTGGTATGAAAAGGACTGCCTAAGTCCTGGCATCAACTTTTCAATACCCAGCTTTCTCCTAAAATCCAATGGAGCTCATAAACCAGATGTTTCTCTGTCTCCTCTTCACAGTCTGGTCTGGTAAAGACATCCAGATGTTGACCTGCCCAAAAAACAACAGTGGGAAATGTGGCACTGGGATGTGCTTTAGCATCCTGCAAATCCATTCTTATTTTGGGGAAGGAGCTTTGTCTTCAAGTCTCCTGAGGAAGAGGAACAACTTGGATCCAGGGTGTCATGTCTTCCACGAACGCTTCAAGGTGACCTTGAGTTAAAAGGGAGAAGCTTTATTCCTTCAACATATTGTATGAGAAAGGATTTAGGTAGCACAAGAAGCAAGCTGATGAATCCTGAGAAGTTCCTTCCACCAGGTCGACACTGAGAGGACTGGTCCTCTTTGGAGCCTTTGGACAAAGCCCTGTCCTCCCATTACATTTTCTGTTTGCTATCTTAGGTAGCTCTCTGCTCAGCAGCATAAACCTTGTCCTTGGTGCACAACATTTTATGGTAAATCCAAGTCCAGCATGAGCGGCCCAGGAGAGGTTAGGCACCTAAAACACCACTACACTGAGAAATCCTCCCTGGAAATCTGACCCTGGTGAAGACTACTTACTGCTGCTATTAAAATAGCACCCAGAAAATAGTTCCCTCAGGGCAGGCGTTGTAAAAGAAACTCTAAAAAGGTCCCCAAAGCCTTTTCCCAAAGCGATTACAAATTAACGAGACAAGTGAAGGCAAGAAGCGGGTTTCCCAAGGTTGGCAAACAGATGAAAAAGCCAGGGAGAGGACCCTGGCTCCCAGCTGCCAGGCTAGGGCTCTCTTCCATGTTTCATCACGATTATCCCACATGATTCAGCATCTTATCTGATAACGCACTGCTTATTTAATCCTCACTGCGGGCATCCTAAAAATGCATCCAGTTTCCCGAAAGCCACGCTGACGTTTTCTTTTGGGCCTCGTCCCATTTGTGCTATTTCCTCTCGTAAAACTCAGTAAATAATCCTTCACTTCCTTTTATGTTCACAGCCTTCACATCTCAGCTGACTCCTACCCTACGGTCCTCCTCAGCCATCTCCGTGCCAAGCTTTACGTATCAACCTCTTTAATCCTTTCTCACACATCTCTAGCTATCCAGGAATAGGGTTCCCAGAAACGAATGACACGTGGAGACCTACCACAGCTGTGGAGCACACCCGTATCTGCAGCTTGGGAAAGGGGTGCAAGTAAAGCTCTGCTTAAACTGTCTTTGTCCAGTCCCACCACGGACCACATGAAGCCTGAAGAACACCTGAAAGACCTCCTTCCAGCCATCTTTCAGAGGCTGGAACAGACCGATGTCTTTTGGACAAACTTCCCTTGAGGTTTCAAGCAGATTTTAGAGCTGTTTCAGAACAGTAGTGGCATGAAGGTTGTACCTCTGCCTTCAGGTAGGGTAGGCGTACTCCAAGAGAGTGGTTGCAATTGTTTAAAACAGAGCAGATCCTTTAGCTAGAGTGGACAAGAAGTGAGAGGACTAATGAGGGACCACTACATGGTACTCAAAGAGAGGAGAGGACACCACTTACTCCTGAATTAATGCATTTGAACTTTGCATTGAATGTGAATTGAATTTTCCATAGAGACAGAAAGGGCGAGATTCAGTTGACCCAATGCAGATATCTGAGTTATCAGCTGAGCTGATAATACCCATCTAAAGAGACTTACACAGTGATAGGGTAAAACCCACCTCTTCCTCAAGAAGATATGTAAAATAAGGCAGAGGAGTCTCCAAAGTGCCTATTTCTCTTCATTGACTATAAAAGGGATCCGGGCAACCAGAACTCCTGGGGATGCCTCCACTACATACACACCAAAATTAGGGGAGATGAATTTCACCTAAAATGCTGCAGCAACATCAAAAGACTAACTAAACAGTCGTCTGTTTCCGAAGAGCAGTGTGATAGCAATTGGTAACTAGAGAGCAGAATGTTAACCTTGAACCAGAGCTGTAATGTAAATATGCTCTTAAATTAAAACCCAGCTTTTGATTCACTTTGACTGGCAAGGTCTTCTTATTGGTTATTGGAGGATTATGAGAGCAAGTTTGGGAATCCTGAAATGAACTGTAACATTTATTGACTCGAAAATTATCACTGAAACCGTATTTTGGAGCTGTCATCCTCCTATTTAAGTTGTGTGCAACCAGGGACCATAAATGATACCATATGAGGTATATGTGAAAAAAAACCCCAAACCAAAAACAGAAGCAGAAGACAGTACAGACTGGAATGAACAGCACAAAACCAACTAAGCATCCAGCAGCAGCTCCCAACTGAGAGGTCAATGAAGTTATGAACGGGGTTATGAGACTGGTGGAAATTCAATTATTTTTTAACTGAGGACATCAGGCTGATTAAAATGGAGTTAAATTTCAGAACTGGAGCCACATGAGGAGAAATTGGGAACTCTTGCCACAGAACAAAAATTTTTCAGTGAAACTGCTTACAAATAATAATGGAGTCTCAGAAATTTCAACTGATTAAGGAACATTTCAACCAATCAAGGATTAATTTGTAACAACTATATTTGATATAAGTGCATAGTTCCTATATAGAAATAGCTAAATCCTCTTTTGGCAACACTTTGATAGAAGCCTCCATATTTTCTACAACTCGGGATGAGTTAAATTAGAGTCTTCCTAAGAGTCAGACAGTAAACATCTGGTTTGCATCACTGAGATCTAAAGTGTGTGTTTGCATGTGTGCAAAATAACTTCATTACTAACCTCCCCCTTTGCCGCTTGTCTTCTCTCTCTGCTTCAAGACCAGAAGAAAAAAAAAAAAGGAAAAAAAAAAAAAATCACATGCCCTGTGATCTCAACACTTCACTGAGAACAGGACCTCAGTTTCTCACAGGTTCTCTCTGAAAAAACACCCTAATAGAATCAGTAAGGAGGAAAAATGAGATAGTCATGAAATTAGTCATAGCTGTACATTTTCCATCCCCAAAAGATGTCAAGTTTAGATTGTATGTTCCAGCTGAAGATTTGTTTCAGAGGGTTAAAAACTCTTGTCTGAACTAAGACTGTCCCTTTCTCCCAGACTCTCCAGCTGTATCCAGCTAAGTTGGTCTCAGAGGTCCCCAGGCTGGCTGGGCTGTTTTCAAGTAGACGCCTCTTTGCTTCAGATGTTTATCATCTGCTTTATCAGGAGGAGAGTCTGTGAACTTAGTGCTTGAAAGAAAAAGCTTTCAGGTCTTAGAAACTTTGCAAAAATGTCCAGACATGGTTGACAATAAAAATGAGGAAGGGGAATCGAATCAGAAGACAGAATTGAAAACAAACACTGGCAAGGAGATATTGCTGGTGGCACATATGGCACTTAAATTTTTATATGCATGTATATCACATATACTTTATATTGTTGATTCTGAATTCAATTATACTTCATATATAAATATAAATATAAATATATATATATATATATATAAAAGTCAGTTGGCCAACCGCCACCACCACCACCATTGCAATCACCTTCTTCAGGGTTTATCTCTGTAGGTGTGATGTTTGTGTTGCACCAGTGCTGGTGATGGCTTAACCTTTTCCCAAGCCTGCCCTGGGACCGGACCCTTTCCCCAGGCTGCTGAATTGAAAACTGCTGTCTTCATAACAGAGTGTTCGGCTCAGTGAAGAGACATAGCTTCACATAAAAAGAGGAATGGGACACAAAATCCAAATGTCCTGACACCACTTATTATCCCATTTATTATCCTCTGAGGAACTAACCGAAGAAAATGGGAGCATTTATGAAAAATCACCTGTGTGTTGTTTTTCTCTCTGCTTTGGCTGCTCCACATTGGGTCAGGTCATGGCTCAAGGCTGGGACACGGGGAGCACTGAGACCTGCTCTCCAAGTGTGAGCTGATGACCATGGACGCACGTCAAACATGTCACAATTTCTCATGCAGAACCTACGATCTTTCCTTTAATCCCAGACTTGCCTTTCCAGTTTCTGGGCCAAGGATTTCAAATGGGCAACCAAGCTGTCTCTGACAGGGAGTGCCCAGTCTCAAGCATGATAAATTCTTGCTTTGAAGTTGACAGCTAGGCTCTTCCTGCAGACAATATCTCTGTCCGGGTGCTTAAAGCTTGTGGCATCTGAAATCAGTGTTTCCCACCAGGACTCTCACAAACTCTTGGGACCATCACCCAACTGCATGAATAAAGCAATCTCACCATCTGCCTGCTCGGAGGTCGGTGCCATTCAGATAATTGCATTGGAGAAGAAAGGGCATTTGTAAGAACAACCCTGATGTAGCACTCATTTTTTCAAGAGTGTATATTCATCATTGATTTCTTTGCCAGTAGTAGTACATAAAATCAGGCAGATAAACAGCTCTGTTTTGGCTTTCAGTTCTGTGGAGATACATATGTTTCCAATTCATCTGCCCCAAATATTGGAATATTTTTCTGAATATGTGTCCTGGTATGTATAATTATCAGTCTTGCTTCTCCTACCACACCCATGGGGTGATCAGCTAACCCCATGAGAATATGCAGCGGAAGAGTGAAAGGGAAAAAACCTGTAGTTTCTGAGCAAGTGGATATCTTTCTCCTAATGGAGTCCCCACTGAAGCCTGGAAAAGTATGACACTTCTCTGACCCGGAGACCACAACAGTGAAAAAATAACATGTCAAAAATAACACCCTACTTTGCCTTCTCTTCTGACCTGGACAATGGCAACAAAAAGGATTTGGAGAGACAAAAAGCTATCAGACAATTAGCTATCTACCAATTGCTGGGAGTGAGTACCGCTGCTGTCCTGCTCAGCGCCCCAGCCTGTCTCTCCCTCTGCCTGGTGCAATGAGATAAGCAAAGCAGAACTGGGACTTAAACAACCAAGTAATGGCATTAACCGGACAATAAACAGATGACTTGTAGCAGATCCACCCAGGTTAGCAACGTAAGCCTTTGACAAGACCAAAAGTCAGGTAGGGAAACAAATGTGGTATCACAGCATCCGCCCAGTCCAAGACCCAGGAGGTATCTCCCCTGACAAAATATATTCCTTCAAAGCAAATGTTGGAGGAAAGCTCCATCCTTGTGGATGGCAGATTGAGGACCTGGCAGAGCTTTCCTTAGTGTGGGTGAGGTCCCATCCCTGGCAGTTTTGTTGTTGTCACTGCTGTTTGGTTTTGCTTCATGAAATAAAGCTGATCTTTCCTCCAGAGCATCGGTGTTTGACGGCATTTATCTGCAGTTGCTTACATTAAACCGACAGCTCCCTCTACACACCTCTTCAAGACAAAAAATGTGGAGGGAGTAACGATCTTCACTGATTTAAAACTATTTTCTGTTGACCAGCCTAACCTTTCTGGCTCCATTAGTTGAGTATTATTCATTTCTCCTTTAACTCAGCCTGATTCCTTGGAATTTCTGGAGGTTTCACTGCTTGAGACATTTTAGGTAAGAATTACTACTTTTTTTTCTGTGCCCCTATGTGAGGTCAACCTTGCTCAAAGAAATACAAGCAGAGGCGTCTGTTATTTTGAAGTTGTCTCATTCAGCCCTGTGGGGTTTTGGAGAAGAAATCCCCCTCAATAAGATTTCTCAAGCTCCCAGGGTCCACAATTTTCCAGGCAACAAGGAGCTACATTTGGGTTCACAGCTACCCTCTGCTCAAATAACAGTGATGGGATTTTGACAGTCATAGTCACAACAAATATCTGGGAGAGTTTTTTGAATTTTTAGCATGTGGTTTTTTTCAGGGTGCAGGTCCTTGCAGTTTGTGAGGGGGGGGATCTTTACTCTGGGTTAATGCTACAGGTGCCTAAAAATATTGTGAGACGTTTAGGATCTGGTTCAACACGCATTCCCTTTGACAACCACTGTGAGGGGAAAAAGTCACATATTTTTCCCATATTCAGCCTATCTAATAAGGCTTGCTGCTGTTGCTATTTTTGATGATGTGTTTCCCACCTATTCCACAACCTGCACGCCCTTGCATGGCAACTTGTGATGCTGAAATATGTCTGTTGGTCTAGGGTTGGACTATCTTCAAATTTCTTACCATTATTGTTGTTTTGGTTTAGAGGGCAATTTTCTTTTCCAAAAAAACAAACCGATGTAATAACTACCATTGAGATTTGTGTTGGTACAAAAGTGCTGTATGCCACATCAGATCATCTCCTTTCACTTGCGGTAAATATGCTGTCCTAAAATAAACCTGAATGCTCCTCTAGCTTGAAGAAGAGGCTCTCCTGTTTCCTAACCTCCACAGCAGCACCGTTTATGTGTATGGTGAAGTCTCAGGTAGAAGAACATCACACTAAATAACAAGTAACTCCAAATTTCTAAACAAAGATGATGTAAAGGAGATGTCTCATGTCCCTCTGGAGGTCTGCAGGATCAAACTCCTGGCTTGCCAGCATACAGAGGGGGTAACGTAGAGCACTTTGGCCCACAGGCAAAATTCTTGTTAATCCAAATGTTTCCCCAAAGGACTGAGTAGGTCTCTAGGAAACAAACACCAAGAAACCAGACAAGCCACATCACCTTTTAGTCATTTTTCCCAAGAACTCACCCTGGTGTGTAAATGCTGCAAGAGCCCTTTCACTTTTCAGCTGCGGCTGACAGAGCTACCAACAGTTTCTCCATTTTTATCACAGACATGACATTGTTCCTTCCCATTGGTGAACATCTGGGTACAATCACAAACATATCCTCCAAGGAGTGCAGATCATGAATCAGCAGGCTGCTTGACAACAAGTCCAGCCCATCAGAACTGCCAGGTCTAGAGCATGATCCACCAATATGTTATCTTCTTTGATTAGTTTTCTCCAATTAATCTTAATTTCTATCATCCAGTTTTTGTCTCTATGGACATGACATTAAAACATGGCTTGTTATTTTCTGTCAGGGATAAAGAATTATTTCCTTTCTTACGCTTGGCGAGTCCAACAGGACAGGCTAACCACACCAGGATGAGTTTATTGAAGCCTAATGCAAGAAATCATGTAAGAATTTGAAGTGACGAGGAAAAAAACTTATTAACAAGTGTATGAGAAAGGAGTATGAGGACAGGTTTAGCTCCTATGAGGCTCCCATATGAGTGCTCCTCTTCTCCTGGGACACAGCAACCAGCGTTCCTTTGCCACACTGTCCTAAGAGGATGTAAGACCTTCTCTATGCCACACTTGTGCTGGGATGGTGAACCATGTGAGTCATCAGAAGGGGGTGAGCTGAGCTGATGACAGACACTATGCTAATATGTAGGAAAATAATCACTAAATCATGTGTACATTTTGTGCCATCATAGCTATGAATATGAACAGACGTCCTTGGACATCAGATCTTAAAGCATCTATCTGTGTGTATTGATGTACTCCTAAATAAATGTGTACTACATGCTGTGCTGAACAAAAGTATGTCAGAGACAGGCTTAAGACCTCAACTCTGGCTTGTCTATCCTTGTTCATTTTTCCCTGCCTCCCTGGCTCTGTTCAGGCCTGAGCTTGACCCAGGAGAAGAACCAGTCATGCAGTTCTCCAATACTGGTTCAGCAAGCATTGCACCTTCAAACATCCCCCCAGTGCCCTGATTCACCACCCAAGAGCATTCAACACCTTTGTGGTTTCATCCCATCGCCACACTGTGCTGGTGGGATCAGCACTGCCTACATTATTTCAGATACTTTGAATGGAAACACACATAGAATCACAGAATGGTTTGGGTTGGAAGGGATCTTCAAAGACCATCTAGTTCCAACCCCCCTGCCATGGGCAGGGACACCTTCCACTAGACCAGGTTGCTCCAAGCCCCATCCAACCTGGCCTTGAACACTGCCAGGGATGGGGCAGCTGCAAACTCTCTGGGCAACATGTGCCAGTGTCTCACCACCCTCACAGTGAAGAACTTCTTCCTTACATCTAATCTGAATCTACCCTTTTTCAGTTTAAAAACATTACCACTCGTCCTACAGCTACACTCCCTGATAAAGAGTCCCTCCCCATCTTTCCTGTAGGCCCCCTTTAAGTACTGGCAGGCTGCTATAAGGTCTCCCCAGAGCCTTCTCTTCTCCAGGCTGAACAACCCCAACTCTCTCAGCCTGTCCTCATAGGAGAGGTGCTCCAGCCCTCCGATCATTTTCGTGTCCCTCCGCTGGACCCACTCGAGCAGGTCCATGACTATCCTATACTGAGGACCCCAGAGCGGGACACAGTGCTCCAAGTGAGGTCTCAGGAGAGCAGAGCAGAGAATCCCCTCCTTCGACCTGCTGGCCACACTTCTTTTGATGCAGCCCAGGATGCAATTGGCTTTCTGGGCTCTTTAGGTCTTGGAGCCACCGAGTCCAGAGCAGAGTCAAGGCTGTCTAAATTCAGTGCAAACTGTTGACTCTAGAGAGTGAGAACCCTAAGCAACGAGTATCAGCCTTAGACCAGGTCTCAGTCACTGTCCCTCTGGCTCAGTGGCGTAGAAAGTATACACTTTCTATTAATTATAGAGGGAGCCTAGAGTGACGTGCTTGTAACCCGGCAAGCACAGCTCATTGCCTATATTTAGGTAGGATGAATCCAGGCCCTTCTAAAATGTTTACAGTGCCTTTTATTTGTGGCTTGAACCGGAAGATAGCAATTATACATATCCCAGATGGAGAAAGATGTTTAAAAGGAGGCTTGGTTATACCAGGAACCCTGTTGCTTGCTTTTTCTGTTTGGCTGTTTGTTCATTTCTCCTACAGAAGGAGCAGGAAATCTTTAGAGACTGGCTTCCCCGCCTCCGCTGTTTCCAAGAAACTGCACCTCTTTGATCTTTTTTCGTCTTGCAAAACCTGGGCCTGCCCTCATTCCAACCAAAGCAAGTGGAAAACTCAGAGGGTCAGATCCTTATCTGGGTGTAAATTGGCACAACCACTGCACTTCAAAGAAATTCCCCTGATTTACACCTCTTGCAGACCACAATCCTCAAGGTCTTCATGGGAGGCAGGACCCCATGCCGCCGATCTTAGTCAGTAAATTACTTAATTAAAAACAGTCATTAAATAATCTTTAGCCTAATGTTTATTTCTCCAGGCTGATCTGTTTACACTGCTTGTTGCTGCTCTGCATCATGCCAGAGTGACAGGAGGCTGCAGCAAGTCTGCTCTGCAACGTGGTGGATTCCAGTGCCCGTGCTGCAGCTGGAAGTCTTGCCTGCATTTGCTCACAAGAAAAAGTGCAGTTTAATGATTAGGTGGGGAGAGGGAAGCCAAAAAACCACTGCAAAACATCAAGGTTGAAATCTCTCTGGTGAGCAGACTCTTCTCTTCTGCTCTTCTCCCTCCTTCCCAGTGAGCAAATTCTACCTGGAATCTGGGATTCAAATCAAAAGAAGCCCATGTTCTCCTCCAGAGTAAGGTTATGCAGGTGATTCCTGCCATCAAAGAAAGCCTGGGCTCATGCTACAGCTTTTCCCTCAGGACTTTCTCCGAGCAGTCTGTTTTCATGACACTGTCTTAAAGCCCTCTGGATGCCTTTCACTATTGGGTTTACAAAGAAGGATCTGGCAAGCAGACCCTTCCTACCGCACATAGGTGCCAACTCACAGAGCCACGCTGCCCTAGAAAACAGCCCAAAACCCAAGGGTGACCATGCTGCGTCGCTGCCTTACAGCAAAGAGAGGGCATTCCCACCCCTGAGCTTGGAGGGGCCATTCTGTGAGGTCCTTACCATGAATTCTGGGGTCTCAGTTGCTCAGGCAACTCCGTTTCTGAGCTCTCCGGGACCAATGATGTACAGAGGAGTCCTTCCTACGACCACTGATCTTAATTACCCAGGATTGGGGCCAGGTTCTCCGGAGCACCTCATCCAAAACTCTGCTCTCTGCTTGCAATTCACCGTCCCAGGAGCAGCCCCACAGCTCTCTGTGCCCTTCCTCACCTCTGAAGAGGGGAATGGCAGGATGATGGTCTCCCTAGCACATGCCATTTCAATTTTCAGCTTTTTTCCCCCAAAACTATGTTTATGATGTTAAATCCCAACTCCTCCCATGAAGGCAGCCCTCCAACCTCCTTATTACACATTGCAGGAGAAAGGCTTGGTTCATTGTCCCCTGTATGGACAACTCCTCACCAATTCGTAAGAAAGAATGGGATTATTGATACATGCTTTTAGATATATTTTAGAAGAGCCACTTAAAAATGCAGTGTGACATGTAGTTCTGCCAAGGATGGGTTCTCAAATGTTGAAGCTATTCTTTCAGGAAGGTCATGCTGTCATAACAAACATTTCACTAAAATAGAAACAATACCCTGGGAATCTGAACATCAGAGTGGAAAGTCAGCTTCCTGGCAGATATTTGCAAAGTGCTTTGAAGATGTGAAGTACAACGCTGCTGCTAAGAAGTATTTATTCCCCTTTTTTGTACTATGATGTTGATGAGCTTAATTTTTTTCAGTGTGTAATATGACATCTTCTCCACACTTGGGGATTAAAAAAAAAAAAAACCCATACGAGAAAAACTCTGTGATATCTCTGCTATCAGCAGAAATATAAACAGCTCTGATTTATGTATAGATTTTTCCATGGCTCTCACCACTGTGGTATCTGAATGACTTTACAAACATTTAACAGCTACAATAATTTTGTGAAACAGTGAAGTATTGTTGTTTATATTTTGCCCAGAGGGAATTGAAGTACAGAATTAATTAAGCAACACAAAGTGAAACAGGAGATTAGATACTGAATGCTGATCTCTCGAATCCTAGTTCACTGTTTCTTCTATAAGAAAGATGATGCCTGTCAGCTAAAAAAAAAAAGATAAGGGCTTTACGCAGAAGCCATTTAGTGCAGTTGTTTGGCCTGAGTTGTACAAACCAGATAAGATTATCTCAAAGGTCCTGTCTAGCCCCAAAGCCTTGGAAATTATTAACTTTCTCTAATTCCTTTGTATTTGGGTGTAAGCCATTTTGTCTATGTATAATCCCCCAATAGAAGGCTTTTGTGGGTCATGAGTGGGTGCTTGTGTCTATCCCATGTCCCAGCTGTGTCGCGTTCCCATCAGCTGGGCAGGAGAGAGATCCTACAAATGCTCATGTGAGAACTCACATGGGGGGAGAGAATGAGAGAGAGAGAAAGATTATAAATGACCCCACAGCAAGAAAAATATAAGTTAGACCTCATGGGCTTTTCAGGCACTGAAGGCAATCAGTCAAGAGCCACAGCTCAGTAGGAAACTGGGCTTTATCATTTCTAGTGTTTGCAGAACTCCTGGGGTTTCAAAAAGTTTGAGACGCACCTTTTACACTGCAAACCATTTCTCCCCCAGAGAGGGGATTATCACACTATTCATTTTTAGCATCGGTGGAGCATGATAGCAGAGTCTGGCTGTAGATGAGACACCATCTGATGTTCAGTCAAGACTCAGCCCGATTAGTCATTCAGGAGGCAGATTTGGGGCTGGTTTACGTTCTTCACCTCTGATATCGCTTCCAGCTACTCCGAGACAGCCCTCCCGCAGCCAGAGCTTTGCCTCCCTTGGGTTGTACATCCCACAAAATCCAGCCGCCTGTCAGACTTTGTATCAGGATGGGGGCAGTCAGGCCCTGGTATCTGCTGGGGTTCATGAGAAAGCCCATGCCTCCGAAGGGATGGGGGGGTCAGTTCTCCCCGTGTCCTAACACAGCCCACCCCACTGCTCTGGGGTGACTGGCATCCCACGAAGTTCAAAGAGTAGCCCTGGTGCAGGAAAATATTATCAGGCCCTTGACGTGACTTGAATTATGTGGCTTAAGGCAACTCAAGTCAAGCTTCATGTTGATGAAGCAGTTCCTGTGACTATGGCGAATAGAGCTTATTGCTCCAAAATTCAACTGGAAGTGAGATACCCACATCATACACACTGGAGAGAGGATGGGAATGATAAATAGCCCTGGATCCCTGGATATATGCTTCAAGCCAAACCCCCCAAATATATATTTTTTTTTTCCACTTTAGGCCCTTGTGGTAGAAAAAGAACAGTCATAAATTAACCTGTCAAGATACCTAGAATGAGGTTTACCAGCTCCATTTAGGTAATGAGGGTTTCTATGAAGAACAGAGAGGGAAGCAGCTTTCTTATCCAGTGTTGCCCTTGTTAGCTGTCTGTTTATATGGCGGCTGTCATCAGAAGCACTCTTGTTTTCAGCTGTTATTCACTCTCTGCGAATGAGGATGGGCTGACCATAAGTTGGTGTCTCCTAACAAGCTGCTCCCAGATGTTCTACATAGGAGCATGGATGAGAGGAGACAGAGGAATACTTTTGGATGGCTGTTTTGTTGTTGGTTTTTTTTTTCTTGTTTTTACTGAGACTTTTAAGAAGCTTTCAGGTTTAGGAGGGCTAAAACAAGATACTTTTTTTTGGTTTAATCCTACCTAGCAGGAAGACAATTTTCTTGGTCTGTAAGTCAGGACATGGTAGGAGGTTCTTCACCGCTGGAGCAACCCACGCAAAGTGTTTATTTCCACACTTAGGAAATGGTTATAATTGAACTCTTCCCAGAGACGCAGTTAAGAAATGATCAGGCTCCTCACCTGCTGGTAAGAGCTTTCTTTGTGATTCACCTGGAGGGCCATGGTTCATAGTAGTCATAAAGGGGATGAGATTTCTTCTGATGCATGCTAAGAAAAGGCGGACTAAGTCCTGGGCAGGACAGAAAAGCATGATTAAAAAGTGCTGTGCCTCTGCCTCACTTCATTACAATTGTGGAATTGCCCTAGTCCCAGTACCTGCTCATCCACCTGCCAAGCCAGCTGTTGCTAGCAGAGAAGAGTTTGCTGGGGAAGAAACCCCTTACACTGCCCTTCTCTAAGCAATCACTGCTGACCACTGCCAGAGGCAGGAAAATGCAATAGGGGGACTGTCAGGTATCACATAAAATGGGATTTCTACCAACTAAAGGATTCGGCCACAAACCTGGATTGGATCTATCCAGTTACCAACAAAATTCACCACCTTTTCTTTCTTTAAACTATAGACCCATAAACACTGATGACTACAGAGATATTGTGCCCTTTTTACAGCGCCTCCAAATCGAAGCTCACAGTAGCCGTATAAAATCCCTGTAACACAGGGTTTTTTTCCAGGCAGGATGACTGAATCTAACCTTGGGTTAATTTCATATTTGAAGGCTGCAGATCTATTAATGCAAATTAGGGGCCTTCCAACATCTTGCCTGCTGCCCTTGGCTCTGATACAATATCCTTCAATATGCCCTTAATTTACTGTATTCATCATCTGCTACTTCAAAATCTAGTGTCTCTTGTAGAAAAATTTTGAGTCGCCTTATGGTATAAATAATTCCAATGCATGTTTCATTTTGCATTGCACAAAGATGACTAGAAATGAAAACTCCAGAGGGATACTTTACAGACTGACATGTAAAGGGGACAGTAAGTTCAGTGAGAAAAATACAGCACAATGTGCATTCCTCATCAACGTTTTGTTCATCGCTGTACAAAGAGCTTGAAATTGTGTTCTCATAGTCCATGAGGAATAAAACTGATTTTACAGTCTGGGATTAATTTTCCTCTAACACAGAAGAGAAAACTTGAAGTCAGTAGGAGACTTCAAAGGCAGATGACTGGTCCTTGATGAAAAATATCCTAAAAGAAGTAAAAGAAGTGAATCGTAGAGACCTAGAAGACTGCTCACTACAACAGGAGCAGATAGAAAGTTTGTAATGAACCTCCACTTTTACATACTGTAGGAGAGATAATGTACAGGTCAAGCAATTCAGGCACTCTTTAGTTTTTTTCATCTGGGTGCCAATATACTGTGGCAGTGGAGGAAGATGAACTGGTCTTAGTGCTGGTACCAGTGGAGTGAAGTCACCCATGTTCTTGTTGGTGAAAATGTAGAACGATTTTGATGATGTTTCGGTGGAAAGACTGAAGGTTTGCAGCGCTGCAGGTGTGTATGGAGTCTGGCCCCTGGTGCCCAACCTGGATCATGGAAGAAAGAGTCTTTATGGCCCAATAAGAAAGAGGGCACAAGGCAAGAGCTAGGACTAAACCAGAGGTCTGCCAATCCCAGGAGAACAGGGAAGAGATGGGAAACACTGTTGGATTCTCCCTTCCAGGAGAAGTATCTCCAGAGGCGGGTCAGCTCTGCTCGGCTCTGAGGCTGCTGGGCAGAGGGAGCAGCGTTGCCAGAGCTGAGGCATTGCCAAGCAGAGGCTGCGAGAAGGACCACAGCCCCATCTCTGGACCCTCTTTCTCCCTTCTGCTGGAAAGAGAGCTAGGCAAGTATTAGCTCCCCAGTTTTGGACGAGGTAGCAAGACAGAGGCATAGGAAAGCCTGGAAGAACAGCAAGTTTTGGCCAGTGTGCTGATGATTACTTAGAAAGGGTCGCAAGACCAATGTGGTTTGCTCATACAGCAGCCATACCAAGCCTAAAAAAATCTAGTGTTGTCTGGTACTGCATACATGTAGAATTCCATGATTAGACTGGTATCAAAATGTCACTTCCCATCAACAGGCACTTGACCACGGAGATGGCCAAACACAGCTGCATCAACAGAAGACCTGAAAAGACCCCTCATGGCATCTACAAAGACTTGAAGATTGTGCTCAATGGAGTGTTTGCTCAGGTGTATCTAAATTGTACATAACTCCCATGATGGCTACACTGGGTCTAATAGGATTTCAGGCTGGATCAGAAAGACCGTATAATATTTTTTCTGGTGTCTTTTCTTGAGAAGGTGGGAAGGGGGGAAATAATAGAAGATTTTAATTCATACAAACCTTTAGCTTGATACTAGTTTTGGATGAAGAAGTTTATGAAACAAGACAAGTCTAAGGGTTTGATATCTCTTGAGTAGTAGAAATAAATGACTTGTTTCCATAATGGAGGTATATCACCAGGGGACATCCACAGGATCTAGGATACAGTCTGCACCATGCGGTACATCCATAAATCATCTTAAAAAGGGAGTGAAAAGTGAGGGGACATTGTGTGTGAAGGACACTCAGTTATTAGGAATCCCAAAGAGGAAAGTAACTGTGAAAAGTTGTGGAAAGAGTGGTTGAGGGATAAAAGTCAAAGGCAGCAAATGCTACGTTTCGCAGATTAACATAAACAACTTTTATTTTCCTACAAAGAGAAGGTCTGTGAACCACCCTTCAGCACTCAGTGAAGAAATGTTGATGTCATAAGAGTGAATTCTATGAAAATGTTAACTGCACACTCAGTTGTGGCTAAAAGACATTTAGGAAAAGCTATTATAGGGAAGTCATTACTTGGGAAGGGATAGAAAACTACAGGATGACGTCACTTAAGAAACCACAGAGTACCCAAGTCTTGTAAGCTCTTTTGCTCTCTGAGCTTTGCTTCTCAACAAGGATATAGCAGAATTAGAAAAGTTTTAAAAGGATTGGAGGTGTAAAATGTTTTTCACAAGAAGTGTATAAAATATGACTGTTCAGCCTCATAAGAGATTATACAGGAGAGACACGATAAATACCTCTACAGGCACACAATGGCTTAGAAAATAATTATTCGGGTTTTTTTCTAATAATAGCAGAATTAGGGCCATCAAATGATGTTATTGGGCAGTAGGCTTAGAAAAAAACTGCAAGATTCTTCCTTTTCACAAAGTCTGCGGTTCAGTTATGGACCTCCTTGTCAGCAGGTATTATGAATACCAAACACTTATACAGATCCCAAAGGCAATTGTGTAGCTAAGGGAAGAAATGTTCATCAGAGGCTCTTTAACACAAATGTACAACCTGTGCCTTGGCAAGTCCCTAAGCCGTAACTTTGTAGGCACAGAGGAGGTATCCGGGCAGTATCGCTTCCCTCTGATGTTGTTTGTATGCTCCTTTCCTAAGCTTCCACCCCAGGAGGGATGGGGAAAGGCTATAGACCTGGTCTGACGCAGCACAGTCACTTTTATGCCCTTACATGCTTGTAAAACAGCTTGGAAAGGTCTCTGGCCAACTCCAAGCCAGCAGAATCATCTGCTCAGGGACGCAAACCTCTGCTTTCTTTCTGCACCTTGCAAACTCAACTGCTTCCCAGGAAGGTTGGAAAGCTGGGGGAACCCAAGGCACTCCTTCAATAATGTTGGCACAAAGCGCCGATATCTTAGCAAACAAGCCAGGTCGGGGCAGATTTTCATCTCTGTTGTAGAGGAGCAAAGTCCCAGACCCAGCTGAGCAGTCTGGCCAGAAGCCTTTCAAGGTGGAACAGTACAGGAAGGAGTTTGGTGCCAGTTTCGCAACTTTTGATCCCATGCCTTGCTGTCTGCAGCTCTGTGATACATCTGTATGCTCTGCAAGTAATTAATGCCGTTTCTACACTAAACTAAAACCAGGAGTGGCCGAACAATGAGGATTCAGCCAGGAAATGCCTATTCATTGACCTTCCAATCCACTTGCATGTAAAACCTAGAGCAGACAGTGCAACTAATTCTGCTTCGACCCCTCTGACTCTGTGTCATCGCTGGCCATTGCCCTCTTGCTCGAAGTTAATATTCATCTCTGCTACCCGGGAGATTTCTGATTATTTACATATTGAAATATTCTCCCTTTTATCCCTTGTGGTGGCTTAATGTCTCATTCCCTCTTGGCTTCACTGGATTTCTGATTCAAACTTTCTCTACATGGGGCCATTCAAATAGGAAACAGCTCTGACCAAGGCAGCTGCTGCCTTGTCAGCTTTCATTTCTACAGATGATGACTAATGCTTCAGCTTCTGATTTTGGTGGATTTTTGTACTCTACCCCAGCACTTGGATCACTGGTATGGGATTTGCTGTCTACAAAGTTCTCAGCATATTGGTCCCATTAGGACTTCATCTGCGACTGATGCCATCTCTGGAAATGGCTCTCCTCCCAACCACCCAGTTTAATTCATGTCATTGACTTCTGTTAACATGCCCTTGGTTTACCCTGAGCTAATGGCTGGGATTGGCATCACACCCTCCAGTCCTTGTGTGGGAACAGGCTACTGTCTGTCCTCTGGGATCTCCCCCAGCCCCACCCTTTCTCCTTTTATATCCTACAGTCATCTCTGGAGCTGCCAAATGATCATATTTTTCTGTGGTCCGGGAATGTTTGTGACGGCTCCCCAGAAATACTCATCATGGTGTGTGTGAAAGTTGCTGTTAGGGAAAAACCCCTCCTCCTGCCACTGACCCTGCAGACCCTCACACATAGTGAAAGCTTCAAGGCAAGTGAGGACCCCAAATTTACATCCAGATAGCTCTCAGGACAAGCATACTCCTTAAAAATCTGAAGGAAAGAGATGACAATAAGGGGAAAGATGACAATGATATGGGAGTCACCCAAACAAGCCCTTCACAAAGCACCTCTGGTTGCTCTGGCATCTCTCTAAGGCCTTGTGGCACTCGCACAGACTCCTGGCAACATCATCAGCTGCATTACCAAGAGATGTGAGGTGGTACTACAGTAGCCTGCTCCAAACACTGAGTAAACATTTGGTAAGAGATTCACCTTTCCCAAAGAGCGTCCCATATACGCCAGCCAAAGGAGGCATGTGTTGTCACCTCCGCCTTACAGTTGAAGAGCTGAGCAAGTTTAATGTGGCATAAGGGCACCCAAATTGTATGGAAATTAATGGGACCTGGTTAGCTATGTACTTCTGAGGACTTCATGCTCTGCTTGCAAAAGAATTTGGTGACTGTTGTAGACTACGGCCTTTTTTACCCCTTGCCAGATGATGAAATCCTCAGGTCTGCAGGGTGCAAGGTGCCTCCTTTCTAGAGATAGTGTACGCAGAGAAGAGATCTCCAAATGCAGGGGAACAGAGGCCTTCCTCCGCTAGCCAGGTTGGAAAAAGGCAACATGGCTTAAGCACATCTAGCCAAGACATGACCCTCCTTCTACTTCAGCACTAGTCTTTGTATCCTTGCTGCTAGATTCAATTGCCCAATATTTCTGTTCAGAGAACATTTCCCATCCCATGGTAGTAAGGAGCTTGGCAGCTTGTGTTCTAGGGAAGAGTGACAGAAGCCTTGGATATGTGGGGAATTGAATTCAAGTGTCTTCTTCATATCCAGTGGAGCAAGAATGAGGTCCTGGGTCACCTGCATGAAGAAGGACCTCTGCAAACATCCACATTGTCACCTGGCTGTGTCTTGTGCAGGATGTATTCAGCTCAGGCTCAGAGCTCTTCTGTAGGATCAGGTGGCAGAAGGGACCAACATCAGGCTCCTCTTTAGGGCTTTGGCATAAAGTCTAATCAAATTGTTGGCTGCAGGAGATATTAACATGTTGGTGCCAGCCAGCAGAAATGTCGCATCCTCAGGTCTAGACAGTGGTTGAGTAGCAGTTTTGTCTGCCATGTCCACCACAACAGTGACAGACAATTACTAATGTATCTAGTCCAGATCTGGCAAAGCATCTTAGCCAAGATCACAGACGACTCTGTGACAGAGCTGGAATCAAAATCTGACCCTTTGAGGTTCAGTCTAGTGCTTTAACCACATCAATATGTTTTGTTGTGTTATCTACTCCCCCTTTTCATGAACTCTACTGTATTTTTCATACCTAATTTGTTGCTGGTCATAAGGAAAAAAAATAACCCCTTTCAAAAGCATACTGCAGTGAACAAAAAGCAGATTCATGGTCCTTAAAGCCTCTCCTGATCTAAGTCTCTGTAAAATATGTTCTATGGGTGTTCATTAATTACAAAGATTGTGAGATGGGAATTTTAAGTACAGTAATAAATCTATTCAGTTAAACCATGGTACTGGGGATTTCATCCAAGTAGGGTTTTATGCCATTAGATTACAGCAAAAGTTCTCCGAGACATGAGGAACAAGTCAATACTTCAGGGGTTTCAGCGATAAGGCCACAAACGTGCTGGTCCCTCACACAATGTGTCTCCGCTGTCTGCAGAAGAGGTAAGCGTTCCAGAAACACCGCAACCTGAGCACCAAAGGATTGCGGGATGGCTGGGGAGTTGTTGTTCCTGGCTAGGGACCAACAGATCCCCTAAATTAAGCAGGGTTGGCCATGGGATGTTGGTAGGTAGAAAGAAGCTCGAGCAAAACAGGAAGCACCACAGAGATATGAAGAACCTGAAAGTTATGGCCAGTGAAATGGCCATCTCTGTCTTGGTGGGGGTTCCACACTGGAATCTGCGCTTTACATGCTTTTCACTACCCCAAGCCCTTAGGTATTGCATCCTTACAAAGAGCCACAGGCTTTGTTACTTAGTGTTTAATCTAAACACCTTCTGTCGGTCCTACCGATAGCAACACAACTTTTTGTCACTGCCCTGGCGACTGTCATCGCGTTCACCGTTGCATTTGCTGCCCCTCCATGAGGAACAAGCATCGTGATAACCTTTTCTATGACTTCCCACCAGGCCCTCTTCAAATCCCTCCTTCCCCCAAGAGTTAAATTAACTACAGACAAAGATCAGCAACCAGCAGGGACAGCTGATATTCTTCGTATCTCCCAAGCCTTCGTGCCTTTGCAGAAAGAGAGACTTTGAAGCACAAGGCGTGCACGCTGCTGCTTCTTCATGCCCTTGCAGGCTCCTGTCTCGGGGACCCCCAGCCTGTACTCCCACTTCTCCAAACCTGTTTGCTGCGGGAACTCAGAGCACCTTTTGCCTTCTGTGGGGAGCAAACCTCCTCACAAACACTGTTTCAGATGCTCTCCCCGTTCTTGCTGTCCCACTCGGCATTTTCTGTCTGTGCTATTTCAGCCACTCTGCTCTGTGTCTTTCCAGCCGGGTGGGGCTAAGCTATAAAAGGGATCTGACTATCTTCCCTCGTCTCTTGGCACACAGCCTTGGGCTATACACAGCTCAGCTAAATCATTCCATGCATTCCTTTCTCTCCCGGGGAAGAACGTAATTCATTGCAAAGGTTTTTTTCACCATGTCCTCCCGAGACAAAAAATTCTCCACTTCGCAGCTGCTGTGACACATAGGTCTTGGGATGAGCTTATCTCAAGCATCTTGTGTGCAGAAAGATTCCCTGGCAGTATCAAATAATACACAGATCTTGAAAGAGTGTGCAACGTGCAAGCAGCCAAGGAAATGCTTTGTGTTCCTAGAGAGACATTCCTACCCTGATCTTCCTCCTGCTGCCATTATCCAGTTAGAAATACATGGTTTGAATCAAACGCTCAAATGTCAGCATTTTATTAAACTTGTGGCAGTTGCTGTTCGGTGGACCACAGTCCAGCTGCCTTTTCCACCACCGATCCTGATGAACCCCTGGTGGCTGATATTATGTGTTTTCATTCTCAAATACACACATTCCCATTGCATTAAATCTATGTTCCGTTCTGGGGATAAGAACTACCCACATTTTTAGCTTTCTTCTACAGAAACTTGAGAAGCAAGACACAAACTCCACGAACATGATCGTGCCATCGAGTTGTCTTTGAACGTGGGTCTCAGGATCAAGAAGGCCATTTGCCTGACCACTAAAGCCCTTAGCAGGCATCAAAAGCCACAACTACTTTACTAAAGGCGTTTACCCCAAGCAGAAAGGCCCCGGGGCAGGGCACGGTGCATCTTATTTCTGTATTTCGAATGCATAGCTTTTGGCACCGTATATATGTATTTTGTGTTTGTGTCTTCTCATACAAAGTGTTTGAATTCACCAGCTCTGTGTTGCAGCCCCAGAATGGTGTTTTACACTGTGGTGGCACGGAGATGTGTCCGTTTTTGGGCGCACGTGGGGTGTGCTGGAGGTGACCATGGGTCCAAGGTTTCTCGGGCAGTGCTGGAGGACCGTGTGGAGTGAAGGGTGCAAAGCTATAGAGTTGGCTCATTCCTAAGGATAAATTAGCTTTTCTTTAGTCTGGATGATCAGGGAGGCAGGACTGGGAATGATTCAGGGAACTAAATTATGCAATTATATTGACAATCCCCCTGTCTCCTTGCAGTCAGAGAGAAAGGTATGGCACAAGGTAGACTAGAATTTTGAAAGTGTGTCGACATCTAGTTGTATCTCCCAGAAGCCTTGCATGCCAAAAGCCCACCCAAATCCTTTATTACTGCCCCTTTTCAACCCCAGGCTGGATATCCAGCATCTAAGATTGCTAAAATTTCCAGGATCCAGCAGCTCACAGCCTGGCTGGTTTGCCCATCTTGGCAAAAGAACTGAGAATATCCCTAATTTGTCTGAACATTTGGACTGAGAAATTACATCCTTCAGCATCTGGTCTCACTGTGGACATGGAACCCTTCTGAGAGTTGCACATCTCCTTCCTAGAATATTACCATATATGCTTATTCACTCACACCCCGTACTTTTTCTTGTGTTCAGACCGGTAACTGAATGTGTTACGGAGCAAATGTACACCATCTCTGTAGTCTATGAAGACGGTTTGCTGGGAATTTGGAAAGGCCAGTACAACATCATGCCTTTATGATCCTCTGTATTTCAAATTTCAGACCACTGGATAAATATTTGGCTTATGCTGTGGGCAGCTTCTGGAATGCAGCTGCGAGCTGTGCAAAGACATGAATACTTGGCCAGGGTGAGAGGGCACCGCCTCGCTCCAAAGGGTCTTATAACCAGAGAAATAACTTCTTGGAAGAGCTTTGCCATTGTGCATTGGATGTACTGGATGGTCCCCAGAGGATGCCGCGGAGGAAATGGCTTTTCTCTAGCGCAGTTAGAAATGTGACCACGCAATGTGGGCTGTGGTTGATGCCCTCATTAGGAAAAGGGTGCTGGGATCTTCAAGGAGAAGCTCAAGCCAGGAGGGAATATTTTATATGCTTTCTGATCATCTGCTCCAGGGCTTGTAGAGCACATCCTGTCTGAAGAGCCCATTTTTAGCAAGCAAAGAGCTTAACTTCCATTCGAAGTGCAGGGGATTTAACATGTGCCTCCCTGCTTTGCTAAATCTGAAACACTGAGTACATACTAAGTGTTTTGGTGACTTTAATGAGAAAAAACTTCTGGGGGTCTGCTCAAGTGGTGACTAATTAATTTCAGACATACCAATCCAGATGCTTATTCCTGTGGTTTCGAGCCAAATGTGACTGTCATATTTCTTGCTGCTGGCTCTATTTCCTTTTCTTTTACTAATGGACCAACTGGGGTCTATGAAGTACTCAGAATATTAATTAAGACTTCAAAGTTTATTGTCTGAACATAGCACCACCACAGATTTATCTCATTGATTCATGAAAAATTTGATATTTAGTATCATGCAACAAATTTGTTTGAGTCAGAAAAAAAGGTGAGATATTAGGACAGTAACCAAGTGCTTGATTTTCTAGCCTTTGCTCCAGCAACAGTGTCTGTTTGAGGGAACAAGAGCTCCGGGTAGTGCAGGATCTGTATTTATCAGCAGTATTTCTCTTGTCACAACATTTATCACCATCTCATGGTTAATGTTTTTACTTTCATAGGAGCAGACAATTAAATAAATTCATCAACGATAGAAAACCACACACAAATCTGATCACTTAACTAGGCGTGGGTATCATGCTTTACCACAGAAGCAGATGCCAAACGGGTGATCTATTATTCAGACGTCCAGGAGTGAAGTGGCAGCAAAAGAGGAGGAGTTGGCAACTTCTGCCTAATGGCAAAACTTTTTTCTTCGCAACAGTTCGGTTAAAAGGATTGGTGTGAGCATTGGAGGAAGCCTGCTACTGGAGAAAAACCTTATATTGTAGCCCTGGCTCAGGACTGGCATTTATTGTAGCAGCAGATTGGAGGCCTCCTCATCGTACCCACGTTGGAGAATGACAGATGGTGTATTTCCAGCTGGTTGCACGTTCTGTGGAGCGGGTCACAGCTCAGACTTTGCGCTTTCTCTTCTTGATTATGGTGGTTTGTGCCACTGCTGACCTAAGTCATCGGATAGGTACATAATTCAGAGTATAGGCTGTGAGAATAAACCAAGAAATATTTGTCCCTTTAGTGAACCCAGATTAGAAAAACATATTGGGAATGGCTAAGTAAGCATTAGCATGGGACACACATGTTGTTAATTTCCACATATTCAGATGCTATTTACTTTAGTTAAGGGGCCGAGGCCCATGGAAGAGGCTGCTCATTGTGTGGTCTGATACCACTTGCTGGAGCCTGCAAGGAAGAAGGGAGATGCCTACAACCTGCTCTGAAGCCTCCTGAGGCAGCAGCATCACAAGAGCAGGAGCAACAAGAAAACGCACAAACGTGGAACCTGTATTTTGCATCAGCAAATCTCCAAAAACCTGGGGGAAAAAAGCAAAAAAAAAATCCTTATCATCCATCCTTTACAAATAAGCAGGTCACGAACAAACACACAAAGAGACGTCCTGAGGGCACCTGCCAGCACAGAGTGGGGCACCCAATGCAGGACGGGGAGCACAACCCACCTGCCTACCTTGCTCTGAGGTTCTGCAACCAAATAAGCGAGATCATCCATCTACCCACCAGCCCAGGACTGTGGCCAAAAGGCATAAAACGCCTAAATTCCATTAAAAGCAAAAGAGATTTTTAAGGCTGTAAAAAGGATGAGGTCAGGATGACCTGAAAGGCTGGAAGATATCATCTTCCTCTAGTGTCTTCTTCAGTTTCAAACTTTCTCTGAGTTTTTCCATCTAGGCTATAGGTCATTTTGCACATTCTTTCTGTTACACACGTTCATGCCCCTCCTAACCATCCTTACAGGTACCATGTTCTCAACATCTTGGTGCTTTAGTTACTGCAACTTCCTTTACTCTCACTCTGACAAATACAAAACAAAGATTTCTTGCCACTCACTTAATCATTTAAAATCATTTTAACCATCTCTCCCAACTTTATACACTAACATTGGCTTCTCTTTTTTGGCTTATAATCAAAACCAAGCTGGTTTTCTTACCTCAGGTTTCTTTTTAAGTTATGCTTGCCCTGTCTTTTTGGTTTGGGTCTAAAAGTTCAGACCCTACCTACAACTGATGTATTTGTTATGACCTAGACCTCTAAGCAAATCAATATACATGGACCTGGAAGACATGGTTCAGTTCCTGGCTATGTCCTTCTTGTGAGATTTTGCTCTGTACTTTGGTTCCCACACCGTATACAGAAGAATAATCCTTTTTGCCCGCTATTTTTAACCACTTATGTCAGTTATGCCTGTTTAGTCCGTGTTTGTAGAACATCTCACATAGCAAAGCCCTGATCATAAATGAAGTCTTCAGACACTAGCAGGACCTAAACAAAAATGACATTTTAGGGAAAATAAATAAATTCTACATTATCAATGATGAATTCCCAATGATGCGAGCTATTTGAGTGCAAAAATATCTTCAGAAATACTGAAAGTTTGTAGGTTATGGTAGGTAAACTATAGGAAATAGTGGAGGCCTCTTCTTGTTGTTGTATGGGTCTGGAGCAGAGGACATCAGACTCCTGAGGTCCTTTGCTCTGAAGTTCACGGGAAGGGATCAAGATCCCCTGAGCAACAGAAAAAGGTATTGCCAATAGCAGTCTGGACACACTGCAGATGTGTAAGTGTTTTTCATATCCTCTCCAACTATTCAACAGGAACAGTTAGTAATTCTGAGCCTGGGGATATTTTGGGAGTATGTGTATTTGCACTTTTTTTTACTTACATAATTTTTTTTTCCACTCATAATCTGATCATCTTCATGTTCTGGGAAAAAAAAAAAAAAGCCTTGGTGCAAACACTTATTGCCCCACACAGTCAAGATTGTTTTCATTTACTCCATTACAGCACAGACGAGTCGGAAAAGAAGTCTTAGTCATGAATCTAACACCACATGAAGGGAAATTCCTGGGGAGTGAATGAGCACAGCAATATCTCAATGTCTTCTTCTTTTTTTTTTTTTTTCTGAGCGCTCTACAAGTAAACGCCTGCTAAACCTTTTTTTAATGATTTGTCATCGTTTTAGTCTGAAGTCAGCACTTCACATGCAGTGATTCTCCTCTGCACAGAGTTAGCCTGTATCGACTTTACCTTTCCAGTGTCATGACGAGGTATATTTTTGCAGGGAGCAGAAAAAGGACAAGATTTCCCCCCCACCACCACTCCACCCTGTGTCAGTATTGGTAGGTCACGGTTCAAAACCTCCTGATGTAGTGATCGCCTTTCAGCTAGACACGTTCCCAATTCAGGTGGGCATTGGATTTACCCATGATTAACCCACACTTCTATCAGCCTGAGAGAGAAATTTTGCCAGTGTAGTGCTATCGAGCCTCGACATGTCTTACTCCATAGGAAGAAAGGCTTTATACGGTTTAAATAAATCCCAGCAAATTGTCCTGGGAAACACTGCAGAAAATAAGTTATCAATAGTGAACTGCAGATAGTCTAATGCCCGATCTTTGGTCTTCATTTCTGTATCTGCAGCTCAACAAGTGTAAGTACAGCAAGACAGGCCCTCTGGAGAAACCTGAGGGCATGTTTATTGAAAGAAACATGAAAAATGGGGCTCCCTAAATCTCTCTCCATCCCCTTTTGAAATGATTAAGGTGGATATCAGAGTTCAAATACCACTGGAACCTCTTAGATGTACGCTCCTATGGTTTCATAGTTCATCCTTCTGGCTTCTGAAGCACTACCACAAATTAACTAATAAATAACCATACCTCACACATTACATACCACTTCTGAACACCCCAGGTCCTTGTTAGTGAAAAACAGCAGCTGTCACTTGTAAGTCACTCCTTGCATTCAAGGACTATGGACATCAACCAGCTGACCGCATTGACCTTGGGGGGAAGGTGGACCCATTTTAAAGATGGGAAATAGAGGCAGAAACAAGGCTGGGATCAGTCTGACCAAAAGCATCCTAAGGTTTGAGTCGCCCTGGTCTCTCCTTGTAACTCCCAGGGTGCGATTCACCTTCTTGGAAAGCAGATGTCTAGAACAAGTCAGATGAATCGCAACCTAAAAGTGCCCACTTCTCTCTACTGACTGTAAAGGGAGTCACGGTTGACTCGACCCTGTATAGACATCGACACAACATGCAACTGAAGCCGTGTGTGAGGACTCACATCTTCTATGGCTTGTGCAAGACCTGACAGTCATTTAGCTATTGCAGCAAAGTCTGAAGCTCGTTTCAAAATGGCATGTCTTTAATTAACACAAACTAAAACAAAATAAAATAAAAACAAAACAAAAAAACCCCAACCCAACCCAAAACAAAATAAAATAAAATGAAATAATATATACATGGCACTCTGGTCTGAGGTCTGACCACTTTATCTGACTCAGACCCCGTTATTTGTCATTTTTAAACCTCTGTAGCAACAGGAAGTCAATACATTGTGGACTACAGGATATGTAGCAACTTTCTGCTGCAATAGGATTGCCAGCCACAATGAAAACTCTGGGGGATCTGGGGGGGATCAGGCTCATGCTTTGTGTACGAGGCATACAGGTGATGCAAGTGCCTTCACATCCTACAATATGTTGCACAAAGCATGGAAGCTTGAAACGCCGTGAGTGGAAAACCTGACCCAAAATATCCTGCCATTCATCTTTTGTGTTACTTTTCCTTCCCACAGTTACGGCTGCACTTCTGAGTTCAAATCAGCGGTGGAGCAGCTGGACTGCTCCTGGCAGGAGAAATGGGAATTTGACAAAACCCCATGGATTCGAGACTTGGGACAAATGGTATCAACTCCAGAGACTGAACCCAAGCAACACCCAGCTCTACCAGTGCTACGAGCTGTGGGTTTTAGGAGAAAGCCAGTGGTAAGAAAATGGTATTGTCATCTGGACGTGGTTCATTGGCCTGCGTTGGGTGGTCTCAGGACATTTCAACAGCGGTCAGGAGCCTATGAGAAAAATCGTGACCCCAGCTGATGCTCATCTGGGGCAGCTTGCACTTGCAAAAGACTTCTGGGAGCTGTACCAGTTCCCTTCGCTCAGAGACCGCCTTTTTGTTGTCATGGGGATGGCCCCAGCAGACACAGCATGAGAGCTGTAAGAGACAAGGGAATTCGCAATGTCTCTGGATTGAAACCACCAGAAAGCTTGAAATGGCAGAGTGGTGCCTTCAACTGAAATAAGAAGGTGGAAAAGACCCAACAAGGAGATTTTTCCCTCACCCTGGTGGGAGCTCTGCTCTTTGCTGTGATGGCCCTGGCTGGGTTCGGACCAGTGATGTTCAAGCGCTGCTTGATGTCTTATGCTACGATTTCTAAGGACTCTATACCAGCCCCTACATTGTGGGCACACAAGAGAGTCAGTGAACATAAATCTCTTTTATTACCGTCGGTTACCTTTCCTGAAGGGGTCTTTGCCACAACTTTTGTGGTCAAATTCCTTGGTAAACCTACATTCCCCTGTAAGGGATCACAACTACCATGCATGTCTTTCACAAGCCCCTGGAGCATTGGGGTTTTCTTCAGTAATTATTAACAGTCCTTAGTTTGGAGACTCAGTTTTACTGTGAAATTATCAGGCAAATGAGTCAAAACTGGGTACCTACAACTATATTGAGGCTTTCTGAGAAATGTGATCTCATTCAGAGAAGTGTCAAGAAGTTTTCTGTGTCAATGGAAAGCAGAGTGCTCAGTACCTTTGAAATATTTTCAGACTTGAAGCATCTAAATATAGGTTTTAAAGCCTAATTTAAGAACATGGTTTAAAAATGTTGGTCTAGAAAATTCTGTGCTTTAAGTTTTCTTCCCCTTGCATATCTGCACAATGTAAAAGGTCTAGTGCAATGAACTTTCAAATACTTGTGATTTTGACTATCTCACCTACCAAGCAGTTGCATTTCAGTAGGGTTGAAGCATTTGTTCCAACTAGGTTTAATGTCACGTATATGTTGTCCCACTGCATTTGGGGGGGGGAGGGGGAGGGAATCTTGTTCTAAATAATTTTTTTTAAATCACTATTTTAGGTATCTGAGTTAAGTCTTATGAACTCCTTCAAGATGCAAAGCATGAAGACCTATGTTTTTACTTTTCTTGTGTAATAAGCTAGAGTAAACAAATACGTACAAATATATACACAACCCTTATGCCAGTATTCAAAACCAGAGAACATTATTTTGGTAAGATGTCATTTAACCTAGACATCTGATGAACTTTCACTGTATGACATGAATTTGCGTTCTGAATTTAGTTTAACATCCTGTCCTGTATTTTTGTTGGGAAATACTCAGAAGAGCAATGGGATCATCTGGGACAAAAAAAACCCCAGAATCTCTTAAACTTTGCCCCTCTCCCAAACAGCAACATATCACACAAGAGAATGTTTAGTCAAGACGGTTCTGAATTCCAGGCCATGCTTTTTTTCTGTATTGGAGCAACAAACTGAAAGAAATGCAGCTAACTTACCAGTTGCTTACTGAGATCTCATTAAAAATGTTTCAGCTGTCATTTCTTCCCAATGCCCCATTTCTACCCATTTGTTTCTACCCAATTATTCTCTTATATGGTCTCATTATCAGTAGGAAGTTAAGGAGGAAAAAAAGATTTATCTGATGGATAAATTTAATTATGTCATTTTAGGATCAGCTATATATTTTAGCAATTGTTTTTTAAAATAACCATGACTTTTATTGCTGGTGTGATTTTTCAATGGATACCTGCTGAGTTTCTGAGCATGTGTATTATCTCCGGTAAGATGACATGTTTTCTCAGGCTTACATATTTTAAGACAAATTAAGACACGATTTACAATTTACATCACTTTTTCCAAACAACCCGTCCCATGGAAAGTCCCCAGCTGTGAAGGTTTCACAAAAAAAGTGACGAACCGGTATATGGCAATAAACCTGACAGACCATATTAAAAATTAAACTCAAAAGAAAAGGGGGAGGGAGGGGAATGTGTGGTTTTAAAAAGTTAACCAGCTTATATTGTCCCCTCCCTGTAAGCCCACAATCTTGCCGCACAACCAGTTACATCCTTAAAAGAAACCGTACTTGGTAACGGCGTCATGTATACAAAAGGATCACAGCACACATCACGGCCACGATGATGCATCCTGGGCCCGATCCAGAGCAGGCTGGAGGTGATGGAAAATCTGTGCTTGGCTCCAAGTCATCCCAAGATGCAAAGCACATTGCGGAGCACCTTCTCACTCCCAAGGGCTCCCGAGGAGACGGCAGATCCCACGTCTGCTCTTCTTGCCAGCAGCCAGCTGAGTGACAATTGCTGGTCATCATCTCCAAGGCATCTGGTGGCCTTCCCTGGGGTATCCGAAATCCCCCTGCTCCTCAGAACAAACCCTACCAGAGCTCTGGGGTTGTGTATCAACCGCAGACATGGGCAGCGTGATCTGCTGGGATTGAACATGTCATTGGGCCAGATGATGTGTCCTGAGGCTGCTTCCCATCCCTTCCCCTCTAGAAGGACCTGCACACAGATACTGTCCCAAAACGCTGTTGAGATCCCTTATCCATTGCCCAGAGGTGGGGATGGACATGTGGTGTGGCTCCAGTAGGAAGACAGAGTTGGGATCAAACCAAGCGTTGCATCAAGTCCTGCAGATACAAGTGTCTTTGCACCAACGGCCATACAAATAACACGTGCTTCCAAGGAGTTATAGCGGCATCAGAAGGGCACGCAACAAAATGAGCTGTAACCAGCTGAATCTGAAGTATGAAAAAAATTCCTATAAAACCAGGAAAAGCAGGAAAAAAATCTAGCTGCAAGTTGTTTGAGTTTGTGCAACAAATGTGTCTGGCCTGGCTTGAAGCAATCTTTGCCAATTTGAGGTGAAAGTGTGTGTGAGTCAATGGTTTGCTTAGGTGACACGCTCTCATCTGGCCTTGCAGTGGGAGAGCAGCCCAGGGAAACATGGTACGAAGGAACAATTTTGAGAAAGCAAAGACTTGCACAAGATGATTTCTCTTGGCAGCAACCATTTCTTAGGAAGAAACTACTGCTCACTGTGGACACATCCCAGGTGTCCAGCCTCCTCACAGTTTGAAGGGGGATAGCAGGAGACCTCTACCTAGGGAGAAGCACACAGCTCAGGACATCACAGTGTTATTCATTTAATGTTTTTTAATGCTTTGTAGGCTCCCATCTGTTAGGCTCTGCTTACTATTGACCATCAGACAACTCCTAGACAGCAGCTCTCTCACTTTATATTCAGTTTCAGTCAAATTCGGAACAGCAGCTTAAGCAACTTGACCTCTCAGCAAAGCTTGATATGAATCCATCCCATGTTGGAGGCTGCAAACATCCCTTAGAGGTCTTAGAAGTGAAGAGTTTAAGTGTTCGTTGCCTCCAGACCTGTAACTCTGTGAGCTTCAAAAGCAGTTAATTGGGTGTGATGCTGCAATATTACACTTTAGCCCCTTTTTTTGTGAGCAAGGACCCAGCCTCCACCAGACACAGACGTGAGACATCCTCAGACCGGGTTTGAAAGCGAGCGCTGATAAAAGCAATTAAAACGAAAGCTGCTTTGAGGATGCAAAGGTCACTAGGTAGGAGTGAAAGCAGAAGACAGCATCAGGCTAGAGCAGAGGAAATGAAGAAATGGAAGCAGCCTCTGCAATGGAAAACTTGCTGCTGGAGGAAACATCTCATCATACCTCGGACTGGCATCATTCATCTCGGAGCAGAGCCGCAACGGCGGCAGCAGTTTTGGGGGAGGTTTTCCACTCCAGATCTGCTGGCAGCGGCGGGGGGGGGTGTCACAGCAACTGAGACCAGCTTAGACTCACACTGAGCTCTACCCGCGCACGAAGGTGGCAACGGGTTTGCAAGTACGTCTTGCCCTTCTTAGAAGAAGCGGCTATCACAAATTAGGGGAAGATAGTTTGAAATTCTGCTAAACCTTCTCAGGCTGCAAGTCCTCACAGCTAATTATAGCTGAGACAACCCTGAAAACATCTGGGCTATCAAAAGCCGTGACTGTCACACAATAGGTGCTGAATTTGCGTTAGAAAATTTGGCCCAACATGAGACTCAGATGACTGAGTTCAGGGGCAATTTAAGCTACAAAGAACCTCTATCTTTTTTTAATGGTATTGTGCAGAACTGAGTTTAGCAGCTGTCCCGAACAAATCCACTAGAAAAGCAGATCAGCAGGCTTTCATCGTCTTACAGATAGAGACATAAATCCACAGCGTTGACGACTTTTGCTCGTTATAAGCCCAGTCTTTGCCAAATCTCTGCTCTGCCACTCCATCCCTCCTCCCAGGCTGCAGGGCAGCGCTGCTCGCCCATCGTCCAAAAGCAAAACCCGCAAGCGGCACGCCAGTGATGGGTGAAGTGACACCTAAGTATCACGTCTTGGGGACAGCGCTGGGCTGAGTTACGCTGACACTCCTCCATCCCAGCACGGCTCTGCTGGTCTGCAAAAGAAGAGGATGGGATGGGGTTTGCACCAGCCGTGGGCTCGGCTCCCGATGTCGCTGCAAGGACCCGTGCAGAACCCAAAACCTCTCGACAGACACCTTGTGGCTTCAATATGTGCAAGGTGGGGACATCCGCAGGGGCTGCCTTGAGGGCTGGTTCTTGTGTGCATGCTGATTAACAGCCTGGAAACCACCACGAGAGGTGAAAGCACCGAGGAGGTGGCCAGCAGCAGCCTGCCAAGGCAGTAAAACTCAACCGCGGTGCAGCGCGAGGGCACATCCAAGCGCTGACAGCGGCTGTATAGGGAAAGCTAAGAAATGGTGCCAAGCCCTTTTACCCCACAGGACCCAAGCACAGCAGAAGCAATGTTGTTTTGATATATTTTGGGGCAGAAGAAACTGAAATCCTATCCCTCTGCCCCCTCCTTAAGCCTCCTTCTTGTTCTCACAGGTAAATGAAGGGGAGCTTATATGGTGAAATCCAACAATTTACACAGAGCCATGGAGCCTGAAGCTACTTTGAGAAAGGACAAAAAAAAAAAAGTGTTGACCAACAACTCCTACACATTATTCCCACACACCAGATAAGATTTGTCTTTCAGATTAAGACTGTGACATTTACAAACCACCATACAGTGTAGGCTTCCTGATAAATAATTATTCAATGGCAATTCCTCAGCTATTCCAGGTCAAAAGTAAACACTCAAAGAGAGAGAGAAAAAGAGACTCGTGAGACTTTACAGTGATGAGATAGGACTAAAGGGCTGGAGAGAAGAAGTCAGTCAATGCACCAGCGTAATTGGGCACACAGACATCAATGTCATTTACTGTGAGATGCATGCAGCGTTTATAAGGTAGAAAGTCAATGAAATGGTGCCAAGAAAAGAGACAGGTAGCAACGGTCAAGATTAATCCTTTGTGCAAAGGTAATCTGTAGCTTTGGTCTGCATTGTGCAATGGGAGGCAATTAGGTATGGAATTGAGCAAATATCTGAAACCTGGCTTTTAATAGTCTGCTCTGGGCAGTTCCAGGATACGCTGGGATTGCTCCGGGAAGGAAAACTCCAGGGTTACCATGATTTCAGTAACTATCGAATCTTGTGTTGTGCTGGGTTCCTGGTGCAGTAGAGGAAGAAATCAATCTGCTTAGTCATTAGTACAGCAGTTATTTCAGTCCACATGGCATGGGAAAGTGCTGTATTGATTGCATTTCTTACAGACTTGATTGGGAGGAGTGATCAGTGCACTAATTTTCCTTGATGCTTCACCACGTTTACTCCAGCAAAAACTTTCTTTCCCATGGAGTTGTACTAGTGTGAATCTGGGCAACAAGGGAAAGAGAAACCACCAGTTTGGGAACAAAAGCATAAAGCACCAAGACTGGACATGAATTAATAATATTACGTGGTTACTTACCCTTCGAGCAAGTTTCACTGGTGTGCAGGGATGGAGGTACGATACATCACTGACTATATCTCTCTGCTGCTTAACGAGAAGCCTGAAGCAATTTTTTTCCCCCATTTATGTCATCGAAGCATAGCCAGGTCTTTCCTGACTGCACCAATACACTGATAAATATAATTAATGGTCATATCTTATGATTATTCCAACCCACTTATTCCACTCAGCCTGAGCAGAAATTCACTTCCCTCTCAAAAAAAAGGCCAATGGCTTTTATTATTGTTTTGTTTCAGACTCTAAATGCCCTTCAATTTATATCTGTGAGTCAATCCCCTCCAGCTGTGAACCACTGATTGGCAACTTCCCTGGAAAAGCAGCTTTCGTCCTTCTCAGTATTGCTGCAAGAGGGTAAAAGCATCGTGCTAAGGGAACAATCATCTCGCTATTATTTTTCAACACCTTTGTCTTCACTCTGGATTTTAATGTGGACAAGAGATGCCACCTGGGGTGTTTTATACACTGAAGCCCCTGAGCAAGTTCCCTCTGCTGTTGTAAAGCAAGAATGAGCATAAACTTGGTATAATCACGTGGAGGTATCATCACAGGTATTATGAGTCCTCCTGGGGACTTTATGGATTTTGGATAAGGAAACACATTCCCTCCATCAGGGTGGGATTCAAGGGTGGTGTGAGAGATGGGTGTGGATTAGACATAAATGAAAGTATGGAGTTTATTAAATTTAGTGTAGAAGACATCTAGGTTTGGGTCCCTAGTGAAGTTAATCCCATGAGATATAAATAGTGGAAATTTCACAAGGTCAGAGGTGTGGGCTCCACTTGGTTACATCTGGGCTGGTCCAGGAAACAAAGCTTGGGTATAAATAAACAGCTTAAATCTATGGAGAGAGTCAGTCATTGCAACTCTGAGGTCGTTGGTCCTGACCCTGAACTCAGTGACACCCCTTTTGCTGTAAGACAGATTCAGGGATGCCTTTAGATAGACATCAACTTAGACATATGGAGAGAGTTCTGCCTACTCAACAAAACCATTACGAAGCCCCAACAACTGGTTTTAAAGCCCCGTATTCATCTTCCTCTACATGTGCATTTTCTGTTAAATCACTGAGCAGTTTACAGATGGGCTGAAGTCTCAGGAGGATTTTTTAAAATCTTTGTTACATTATTAGTTCTGTTTATCTTTCTGTTCCATGATGACGGCTGAAGTAATCCCAGCCTGTATGAATAAACTCAGAGTTTCACCTGTGTTTAGTTAAAAACCACGAGGTACAATACTTCCCACAAATACAGCCTTGTCAAAGGAGTCATGCATCATGCATTGTGCTGGAAATTATATTATCCAAATTTAGTGTCCATTTGATGCCCAAAGAAGCTGGTGGAAACATTAAAAGTGCTGGCAGCAACTAAGGAAAACAGCTCTTTATTTTTTGTTCTGCCAAGATCTCAGCTAAAAGTTTGTTAAGAGATCTCCCAGTCCACTTCCTTTCATTACAAACTAGCTGACTCTCAATTTCTTTTTTCTTTTTCTTTTTTTTTTTTTTTGTTAAAAGAAACTGCAGATGTGACTGGCAAATTGTGTTATGTTTTTGTTTGGTTGTTTTCCTTAAGTGTCTGATAACCCATATAAAAGACTGAAACAGAGTGTTACTGGACAAGTTTCAACTTTGCAAAGAGAAGCAATAGCAAAACAAAACAAAAAAAACTCAATAAATCTCTAGTTAAAATGTTACATCTGAGCAAACTACTGGCATCACTTTCTGCTCTGAGATGACTCTTCCTCCATCCCCCAGTAAACCTTTTAGCCAAAGTCTTTATTGGCCAAGTATAGTTTCTTTAGGAGGGTCAAGCCCTTAACCTCCAGTCCTTCTTTTGCTGGCAGCCTGAAGCCTGAATATTTTGGGACAGATGTTCAGGGCTGTGGATCACTAATAGGGGACCTGTTTGCCTTTCTCAGAGTTAGTCTGGAAAATATCATTCAAAGCTTTTTTTTGCTGCATGAAGGATTTTTCATTTTAGTTTTTAACTAAGAGATCTGTTACCTATTTTCTTGCTGTTAGTGAAATAAACCACAAAGAATTTCTCTTCTCATTAAAAAAAAAGGAAAAAAAAGACTGTAACAGTGGTCCTGTATGGGACTCTTATGAAAAGAGCACATAACAACTGCAAAATATTCAAGGCAAGTGGAGAGCTCCATAACCCTCATCCAGGAGACACCGACAGCAGCAATTTGTGCTCCACAACTTGGGCTTTCATCCAGCGGCTGCTCTGTGCAGGTTGTACAGGTACACCACGGTCGTAGTTCGAATAATCTCCTTGGGGACAAAGCGCAGAATTTACATCCTGAATGAAATGGGGATCCAACAGAAGATCAAACTGACTTAATCATTGGATGCCCAAGCTTGGTCCCCAAACCCACACTTGGAAAACAGCATGGGAGGAACAGGGATTTTGTCAGAAGGTCACTTATTATGTGCGTCTTGAAATGGTTGGAGTGTGAGATGAGCATCAGGGGAACAGAAAAATAGTGTCAGAACAGAGATGGGCATCAGGGGAACAGAAAAATAGTAGGAACGGGCAGCACTTTTCAGCTCCTGAGTGTGTGTTGGAAAGAAACCCAGCTGCACCCTTCCTCCCACTCTTCCCTGTGCTGGTTTCCCCAGGAAGAAAACCTGGGTGCGTGTATGGGGAGGGAGCCAAGGCACGTTCCAGCAGGTCTTTTGGTTGAGGTGGTTGGCCCCAAGTTTAGGTACTTCCGTAGACAATCAACTCAGGTGAAGTAAGGGATCCTCTGCATTTAATGTAACTTCAGGTCCCTACTAAGTTTCTGAAATAAACTTATGTCTTAGGCTTTTTAAGAATGTCAGAAGAATTTGCAAGAGGTTTTTGTTTTCTCTCCTGAACTTGGGTACCCACCTTCTACCTGGGCAGCACCCAACACGCCTGAGTCTTACTAGGAGTTTTGTCTCCTGTTTCTACAAAGACCAAGAGAAATCAGACCCCGGTTCTACCAGAGGGGCACTTGGATGATACAAGAGGTGTTGCGATATGGCTCTCAGTCAGACAGCTTGGAAGGACCTCGTAATGCCCCTCTGGACACCCAAGCTGCCCATGGGTAGGTCAAACGAGGCCAAAAAGGAGAGCTGGGGATGGGGTCTGGCTCCAGTCCTGGGGTGGAAGATTCAGCTGGGAGGAAGGGAAGGAGTTCTCCAAGATCCTGGTCCCTCCATGCATGTTTTGCTATTCTCTTGATGAAATGTTCCTTCATCTGGATTCCCTTCAGCTGTCCGCTACCACAACACAGACCTTCCCTTCCCCCAGCCTCCTTACACGAGAGGCATGGCAAAGCTCTTCATCCAGTGTATGATCAACTCAGGGGAAAAGCATCAGAGGCAGGAACGGTGCTCACCTGCTCTCGGAGGCTCTTCGGCTAGCTTAAGCTCACACTTTCCCAAAACGACAAATAACCTAGGAGAAGATGAGCACGAGGTGACCAGGCAGAGGAACACACATAAGATGCTGTGAATCCTACAAGAAATCTTAGGCCTTTGTCAGTTAGGCTGGATGTCTCTTAAACATGATTTTGTGCTCTTTACTCGTAAAAAATGTGTTTGAAATTAATATCTGTGTGTTTACTTTGTCTACATAGGAAAAAATAAAACCTAGAATATGAATCTCTTCAGCCAAATTACTATCGCTCTCACTGTATCCAATTGTGGTTCTTGTTTTGTTTTGTATTATTTTGAATGATAATTCTTACATTGCAAAGCTGTAAAACCAATGGGTTTTGCTGTCTGAGTTCTGGGAGGCTGCAGGAAAATAGTATCACTGGAATTGACCATCACCCAAACAAGGTAAAATTGATCGCAAGGAGAAAATACTTTGGAAAAAATACGGGTATTCACTGAGAGAAATGGTGCATTACTAAGACTTTTACAAGTCAAGGGGGCTTGGCTGTTCTGGTATGGTAGGCAAGCAATCTGCAAAACTGCTGTTGATAATTTGTGGTTGTTGGCAGAAACATTCATCTGTTAGAGGGGCGAACAGCGACCCAGGATCACAGATGACTGCACAGACTCTGCTTTGATAACAAAGTTGTTATCACACATTTTTTTGTAGGAAGACAGTGCAGTAGGGATGGATTTCTGACCTGGGTCTGCTGAAAGAAGAAAAAGGCAGTGGGCTCTCGTCAGTCCCTCTGGTCTGACCAACGCAGAGCAGCGCGTGGGCGTATTCAAGGACAGAAGAAAGCAAGCATGTGAGTTCCTTTAGCTTCCCTGAATAGTTATAGAGTTCACCAAAGAAAATAATGCATAGGTGGTTTCTTCCTTCCTAGTCTTCTAGGACTTAAAAAATACATATTTGAGAGTAAGCAACTCTTTCAGGACATGTGTTTGTTAGTAAGGGAACTGTTAACAAGGGCAATTGCCCACTGAGTGAGAACAAGGTATTGAGAAATTAATCAAAATACTGTGGCTAGATGATGCAATGGTTGATACTGGAAAGAAAAATGGCCTGGTAGTTTATCAGATCTTGCAAAAGAGGCTGGGAGCCTAAGAAATGGTTGACTATGGGTCCAATTTCTCTCAGCAGAGATGCTACCACCGAAAGTTTGTGGCTTCTGGAGCACCGCACAAGTTTGCCTGTCAGCCTTTTGCTGCAGTTGTTGGCACTGTACGTACACAGAGACACCTGCACAGAAAAAGCAATGAGACATGTTCTTTGCCTTAGCCTTACCAAAAATACAGTTCATTAGAAAAAATCAAAGATGGAAAGCATATTCTTATGTTCCTACATGAAAATGTGCCCTGCATCAGACTTTCTCAAGACATGGTGTGCAAAGCCACATCTAGTGATGCATAAAAGATCAGGAATGATAGCACCTTCATAATATTTTCAGTTGAAAGTTGAATAGAAAGGTGCAACTTGGTCTTCATGAAGTTTCAAGGACTTTGAAGGTTTGTGGTTCAAAATAACTGGGAGCCTCTTCTCTAGACAGTAAGAAATGGGTGAGGAATGTCCAGCTTCTGAAGAAACTGTAGAGTATCAAGAAGACTCTAGAAGATAAGCAAATTCCTTGTGAAAATTAATATCCAACCCAGAATAGTCTTTCAAGCATAATCTACTCTAGTAAACTAAACACTGAGGACTTGGACTGTGTGTATCGGTGACAGTGCTGCTAAGCTATCCCTGGTTCAGCTCTGTCCTGGATGAACCAGTCCTCTCCTAAAATCACACTAAGCACAGTCTGGGAAAAAGCACAAGATGTTCAGACACCATGTTTTGGTGACAAACAGACTTTAATAGTGTGGACATGGGCCATCCCATGCCAGTCGACCTCAGCGCTGGAAAGCAATCATGGGCAAGTTCAACTTGTTAGAGTAGACATAGCCTTGGAGAATGAATTACTCGAGGCACGGTCAAGAGACAGAAATAACAGGGAGGGGCTCTTCAATGGGACTGTTCTTGTGCAACTTCAACCCAAAAGAAAGGGAGGATCCAAATTCATTTCCTGAGCCTAACAGAAACAATACTTGTGCCGTCAGGGAAAGGACTTGCAGAAATGCCAACATGTTTAGCTATTTGGGTTGAATATGTCATTCATATTCAGTAGGTCACGATCAAAAGACAGTGAGCTGTTGCTTACTGCTTCTTAAATCAAACACAATAAACATGACAAGGCCCAATCAGCATCCTAATTCTTCCCTGGTTTTGCTGTGAAAACACCCCTTTTTGCCACTTCAGAGATTTGGCCCGGCTGCCAACAGTGAAGGAGCTGAAGGAGCAGCGCTGACACATGTCAAATAATTTTGTTTTCAATGAAGAAAACCTTGCACGGGTACAGACTGATACTACCCCACACATCATGAGTGCAACCTGTTCTGGATAACGCCAGTGAGTCAGTGGCAAAGCCAGAAAACAAACTTTAAGATTTGAGTCCTAACCTGGCACCCCGGTGTCTGCAGCAAACAAACAAAACAATGAAAAAGAAAACAAACAAACAAACAAAAATCCAAAAAAGGAAGAATTTCTGATAACTTCTCCCTGGAAATGTGGCTGCAGTGGCTGTGGATACTTGATAACAATATAGACACAAAGCAGACAACGCTGTCCCAGTATTTGTTGGCAAGAATTGTCCAGCAACTCAATCCAAACTGCTGAAGGGAGGGTGAGATGGGAGGGGAGCCTGAACATGTTGCACAGAGGAATTTCTATCACATGCTATGCTTCACATGTGGTGTTTTTCCCCCCACCTACTCACACAGTAGGTTTGTGACTTTAATCTGTTTATTTTTAGTGGGAAGCATGAGTAGGTAAATATGTGCTCTGAGCTGATATTTTAGGCAGGGGAGTTTAATTATGTATGTGTGCTAATTGTTGTTATGTTTCTGGGTATTATTGATTTTGGACTGGCTCCTGCACACCCCCACGCGCCAGAAGAGGAGAATAAGTTGTTTAGCTGCTATCATAAAGACTCGCTGCTACTACTGTACAAACTGATGGGGGTGAGGGTTTTTCACCCCCTGGTTCTTTGCTAAAAAATTTGGAGCTGTTCGAAGCTGCCAAATATGTCTTGGGAAAGAAGCCTCTTGTCTGCAGGATAAGTGGAGGAGAGACTATGGCCACGCATGTTCTCCCTACTCTACACTGGCAAAATGCAGCCACCAAAATGTTCAAGTGAGACACGGAGTGAGCCTCTGCTCTTGCTCTGCATTTGCTTCTTTCGCTGCAAATAGCGATGAGATCAGCTGTATCAGCATGGAAACTGGCTACGAGCTTTGCCCACTCTGCTAAATTTGTTGATGACTTACGCCTTGCCATCTCCAACAGGTCAATGAGCTGCTCGGGGCTCAGGTCAGTAAGAAATGGAGTCTTTCTCCTCCTGCTGACATGGTAAGTCTGGAATCCTTCAAGTAGTTGTGTAAGCACTTGGCCGTGCCCCAGTCACCCCAAATCCCACAAGCAGCATGAGATTCCTCAATCATGCACAGATATTTCCTAGGACATCCCTGCACGGGAATGTTTGCTGATGAAAACCTTATAACTTGGTAAAATTGCGTTGAACTTGGGATCTTTATGCAGCTCTCTCCTGACTACCTATTTCCTTCAGACTTCTTGGGTCAAAACCTCTGAGGGCAAGTACCTGTTTTTTTAGAATCACTCGAGTTCAATTCCAAACTTGATCTACATGGTTTAGGTAACATCATAAAAATAAAACACAGTATAAATAATGACGAAAACCTTAAAGCAGATAGGCAAACAAATTACATGGTATTGTAAAATGACTTGATTTTGATTAAAACCAAGAGGCAGACCAGCATTTAGTCTTCAAATGACCCAGGCCAACTTGGACTAGCTGAAGACCTGTCTTAATAGCAACTAAAGCTTTGTCCTGTTCCACTTATTTTCTAGCTTGTAAATCAAACGTGAATTAATCACTGCCACCCCAAGCAAACAATCTCCTCTAATCACCTTGTCATGATAATACATCTTTGTAATACTGCAGATGCTCAGGGACATCTTATAAACAGGATGTAAGTGAACATCTATTAAAAAATTAACTAGATTACTGCAGTTGCTAAATATTATTACAAGTTTCATAATACTATGTGCTTTATGGCCAACATATAAAACAGCAGCTGCTGTTAGAGGAGTTTGTTTTTCCACTCATAATCAAATTTTGGCTTGTGGAAGGGTATTATTTTTCTACCCTCATTCTTTTTCTGGGAACTGTTGCACCAAGCAGAGACAGAAAAAAACCTGTCTTCCTAACTTTTTTCTTTTTTTGATGGGTTTCTTTATTTTTGTCTTTAATCCACCCACCTACTCCCCTGTTGATTGCTGATAGCTCTCCTCTGTTACTTTTGTGCTGCTGGAGGTAACTCATTGTGTCTGCATTTATATTGCTAAACCAGGGGTTTTCCCAGGTCCTGTGTCCAGGTAGGTGCCCCAAACCAGTTCCCAAATCCATATCACGATGCTAATTTTTTCTTAGGTTCTTGAGTAAATTACAGCAACGTAAAGATGGAGTGTGCTTTTTGACACACACAGCTATATCCAAGGGAGAGAACTCCACCAGTCCTGCCAGGAGAAGGGTGACAACCCACCCTGCATCAGCTATCAGGGAGGAAAATCTAGACCAGGACATGACTTTCCAGTACCACTGCAGCAGCCTGAAGGTCTACTCAAGTGTCCGCTCGACTCACAGTCAAAGTATAGAGCAAGGGGCAGACAGATGAACGCAGACAGAAGAGCACAAGACAGCAACAGTCATGCCCAACAGAAGTCATCAAGGCTTCTGCATGCATTGATGATGTAGGTCTATCTGCAGGTGTCTATGGGGGAACTTTATCAAGGATAAGCCAAGAATGGAAAAGCACAGACTTGTGTTTTTTGGAAGTCCAATAGATAAGCAATGATAGCCATGTCCAGGCAGAAGCATTTGGTCTCTCCACGTTGGGTGTGAGAAGACTGAGGGAACAAGATCTGCGACAGAACAGAGATGGAGTAGGTGTCCCTGAATATTTTCCTATGGAGTAGGTGTCCCTGAGTATTTTCCTATGGAGTAGGTGTCCCTGAATATTTTCCTATGGAGTAGGAGTCCCTGAGTATTTTCCTACAGACCTTCCTGCAAGGGCTCCCCTTTCTCTAGTCTTATTCAGTGTATTGGTGTTGGACTGGATCCTGATTTTGGTCCTCTGTGTTTTCGTCTATTCACCTCCTCTCCTGATGTATTTTGTCTGTGCTTCTCCTGCCATACGGCCATGATGCTGAACCTCGGTACTGGGCTCCGACCTCTCCTCCCCGCTCTATCCTGACACTACCCATGGGGACCTCCCCCACCAGGACCTCCACTTCAAACACACTTTTTTCCAGAAATGAACACATTTTCCCTCCAGATCCCACCTCCCCACCTTCCGTTGACTCCCAGAACTTTGACTCTTTTTTCCTCTTTTTCTGTCTTTGCTGCAGCACATCACTTGCTCTTTTTTTTTGTTCCCAAGTCCACACTTCCCTCTCGGAGACCACGACCTCACACAGTATGCAATCACACACTTGAAGTTATAAACACAGCTGTCCTAAGACCTCTCCTTTTCTACCTGCACTGCCCCCCAACCTTCACAACTTGAGTTTTTCCTGCCAGGACCAAGATCTAGACCATTATTTTACAGTGCACTGGCTTATCTCTGTCTTCTCATCTAATTTCTTTTTTTGTCTCTTCACATTCTTGGCCTTGTGCCTTTGCCCCTTCCTTGTGTTCATCTGTCAAACGTTCTCTTTTCTTCAAAGCGCTGCTTAAAATTCAGCTCTCCAAGCAGAATTCCTCTTTTCAATCATTGGTAACCCCAGATAATCCTTGCGATGAAATATTTTCTCATGTTCTGCCATGTGTTTAACTTGACTACTTTAGATTTCAAAGTCTCCTAGACAGGGAGTATGTCTTATCTGTAATCTACAAAATACTGTTCACATCTATGCTACTCCACAAATGTTATCTAATAAATGGAATTCACTGCAGCGTATTTATGATCAGCTACAAAAGGATGGGGAGGACCAGCTAAAATGTGAAGTTAACCATTTAAAGCCTAAACCAAAGAACCCAGCAACATGAAGAGATTGATTTTGAAGTGAGGTTTTGCTTTGTGCTAAAAAGAAATCATTATTTGCAGCTACATTTGAGCAAACAGCTGAGTTTTGCTTCATTGCTTTCATCTAGGAGGAATTTACTCTGAAGTACGTGCTCAGATTTGTGAATAAGCATCTTACATTGCTTTGCACTAATAGCAATTGCTGTGATAACAGTTAACGTCTTGACAACCGCAGCACCAAGCTCAGCACCATGCTCTGACCCTGTTTGGCTTATTGGGAGACTGGTAGCCCATGAAGTCAGGCTACCAGGAGCACGTGTACTGCTGTAAGTCAGGACAGTAGGGAATCAGATAGAAAAGATAAAAGTGGCTTTTGAAAACTAAGAAGGATCCACGATGGCCTTCAGACCTGTTATAGTCACTGAAACGGTACCTCCTGACTTTCTCCGTAGTGGAAAGATAATTTGGGAATAGAGAGAAAGGCAGCTTATAGTATTAGACCCCCACCGAAGCACGCTCCAGCTCTAAAAACTACACCCACTGCAAACATACTCGGCGTTTGCCCAGCCACCCTCAGCAGATGGTTTAGCAGAACATATGGCAGCAGCTGCCATATCTTGCATACAAAGCCAGCACCTAGATTGCTTTTCCCTGTAAATTCAAGTTACAACGTGCATCTGTTCCCAACATCCCTATATTCCACCAAAGGGAAGAATGATTCTGGCTGACCTGCTGCCTTTGCAAGCGTAGCCTTGATGCTGGGGCCAGGAGGAAGGAAAATGAATGTTACCAGAAGCTAATAAAGCCCAATTGCTGCAAATGCTCCCCAGAGCATCTCAGCATCATCGGTTGTGAACCATGCAATCTATGGTGGTTCCAGGGGAGAAGCAAGGAATTGCTGTCATGCGCTTTCAAAAAGCAGTACACTTAACCAATCTGATGTACACCATTCAAGGTATATATATGCATTTTTTTTATATATATATATATATAAAAGTTGCCAGAAGTTCTGCAAACCTGGCTTCTAGCTAACAGCATTGAAAAGTCCATATTTTCCTATAGCGTACACATGCACACAATACAATTTAAGGTGAAACAAGTAATTTTCTTCTAATTTGAAAAACAAATCTCAGCATATAATTAATTGGCATTGAGGCTCATGAGCAGGTTTGAACTAGTGTAGCTCTATGGCCATCAGCATGGGCTGACTGATATACACCCTCTTTGAACCCAGCCAAATGTTCTTAATCAAGCCCTGCAAAACACTTGATATCAGCACGACAAAGACCCTGTCCAGCCCTCAGACATCACTGCATGGTAATATTTGTATAGTTGCAGCTATGACTTTTAAGGATTCTTCAGTCTAACTCATAATCTTGGCCTGGAATTAGGTAATAAAGTTTATTTATATATACATATCTATCTATCTCTCAAAAACCTATAATCTAATAGCAAGATAAGGCTAAAACTGAGCACTGCTCATTATCAACGGCATAGGCACTGAGGAGCAGACAGTGCAGGGAAAGCCCTGGGAGAGGACATCAGTCGTGTTTTATTGTTCAGGCATATTGCAGGGAAGGGAGGAATCATGCTGGAAGAGGGCAATGATTCGCCAATTAAAGGCTGCCAATTAGGGAAAGAAGTTGCAGGGCCCTGTGGGGAGCTGCTGAGCACGGACACCAGATAAGCAGAAGCTCGGGGTGGGAAAGTGGCCTGAGGAAAGACACAGCGGTTGGTTAATTACATGAGGAGGGCTGGAGACCAGAGGGAAGACTCTAGAAGATGCATTTTTCTATTTACTTATTTTTTATTTAGCCCTAAGTCCACACAGTATCCAAGCAACTCAGAATCACAAATGGATTTTATCCTTACGCTACCCTGTGGAGTAGAGAGATGGCCAAATGCTCGGGGAGCCAAGGCGAAGAGCAGAGCAAGTGATTTATTTGCCTGGGGTCATAGAGACTGTCTAACCCAGATGATGTGAGCCCTAGTTTAGCGTCTTCACCACAAAGGCATGCTTTCCCCCAAGGAGGGAAGCTGGTCAGGAACCTGCTGGTATTTATTTAAGAAGAAAGGCCTGAGGATAAGAAAACCACTAATAGAGGAGAAATTTCACACGCACGCACACAAAGATCACGTTGTTATTAGAAAAGTTTTTCACTGGAAAAAACCATACATTATTACATATGTCCACACGCTGGGGCAAAGCTCACAGTGCACAGCAGCTCTGTTGGGTCAGCTCATGAGAGACGGTAGTGGGATGGGTCCTGGTGGGACGGGAGACATTGGGCCACTACGGCCATCCGTGGTTTTTTTTTCCATAAGCTGCATGAAAATGACTTCTGCATCCTTCCTGACCTGGAAGTCACAGATTTCCCAGCTGTGCTTCGCACCGTCTGAACAGTTTGGTGAGGGTAACGCGTTTTCCCCAACCCAGAAGCGCTCCCTTGGGGTTTTCAGACCGGCTGCTTCGTACTGATACAAAATCAAGCATTGCTGGATGATCTCCTAGTCACTTGGATCCAGTGAGGTCTTCCTTGCTTCAGTGAAAGGTTTTTGTGCTCAGAAGCTCTGTTATGAAAGTCCACCTGAAAAAGCAGAGTATGGAGATGCATCATCTATGCAAGACTCAGGATTTGTCCTCCTCCACCATGCTTGCTCATCCCCGCTCCTGCAGAAACAGGAGCTTTTAATTTTCCTCTTCCACCAGCGTTTTACCTCACCCTCTGAAATGTAAGCTAGATCACAACCCTGGAAATGTAATAAACACCAGGGCACGTCCGTGACTCACAGCAAGTTTGTGTTTGGTTCCTTGCAGGATGCCCCATGGTTTTGCTCTGCCCAGAAGTTTTTATTACGGTTTCCACCACCTGCCCTCAGAGACCATTAGAACATCTCAGAAAGTGCATTGGGCTTTGTCAAACGACCACGAAGGAGACCAGCCTGCCACCAAGCTCAAACTGCAACATAAAAAAGTGATTAAGTACTATTGTTCTTCGCAGGAAGCTCTGCTTACAGCGGGATGCAGTTTGGGTTGTTCGGGCTTGGGTTCGCTGTGAAACATCTGCAGAGGATTGTTTATGCTCCTGCAAAAACAAGAGCAAGCTTGAAGCATGCCTGCAGAAGCCTGGCTTCATTCCTAGAGAGCTTCACGCAGGTGGCATCCGATAAAGACACCTGACCCTTTGATTTGTCTTTTACGTCAATAAGTACATGTTTTCCAGGGGGTGGGGGCGGAAATCATATGTTTAATTAAAAACTCACGTACGTTTTCTGCCAGCTCAGTCCTTCAGCATCCATAAAAGAAAAACACAAATATACGACATTACGGGCTCATGTTTCAGAAATGAAGCATCCAATTAAACGAGTCAGTCTTTCCCAAACAGCCGTCTTTTTCCGCTTCCATTATAATCAAGCTCTATTATTTTGACAAAACATTTTATTTTTTTTTTATGAAACAATAAATTCTCAGTAGCTGAACCTAAAAGCAAACAGAAGTTGAAGCTGTGGCACAGAAACCCATGGAAATCCAAAGTAATGGTGGCCTTTATTTTCTTGGTTTAACCCATTCATGCTACACGTGGCCCTGATGTCCTCATTGTCCTTAGTGCATTAGAAATCTCAGGGACTCCTTGCTTTTTTATTACGACAAACCAGCAGCATCCTACATCGTTCAGAAGAGAGTGGTACCACCTAAATAGTAATGGAAAACTAAAATTGCTAATATAAGACCGTAGGGGAGAGGAAGCAGGAGCGAGTCCCGGAGTTTCTTTCACAAGCAGCCTCCGTGGTGATTCCTCTCCCGTCAGGAGAAGATGGATCAGCACAAGGCACTAGCATTAAGAGGAAACTTTTCAAAAACGGATGGTTTGTGGAAGAACAGGACGAATTTGAACACACCAGGGCAGCAAAGTGGGAACGTCACTGCCACAAAGTCAGAAGAACGAGACCGTAGCCAAGACACTCTGCTCAGCATGGAGCGTGTTGAGTCAACACACAGCTAGGCTGGGTCCCTGCCAAGCCAACCAGAAGGTATCTACACTAAGCTCTCTTGGGTTGGATTATTTATTTTTTGGTATTAAAATCTGACAAATAAACTTAACAATATTTTTGGCAAGACTCCAACAGCAGCAACAGTGAGTGTTATGTTAACATAAGTTACTATTTACTACGCTGCAATATACAACACGTCTGGCCAAGGGAAGCAGAAGACAAGTTTGCTGGACCAGTCACACCGGACGGCGTGAACTGCAGGAGCAAGACTGCTTGGTTTCACTGGGCTTCTCGCAGAGGTTTGGTGGCAGCAAGGAATGCATGCTCTACAACGAAGAGTATGATGACCAGGATGGGTGGAATATAGTAAATGGAGGGCTCAAATCACAAGCATTTGAATATTGATAAATCAACAAAACAAAAAGTTAGGAACAGAACAAAGGATTCTTAAGTCTGTAGGAGAAACAATCACCGTTTTCCACAGGAACAAAATCCAGGCTATCCAGGTGCATCCTGGCGTTCCCACTGCCTGTTATCTCCCAGGGTTCATGAATGATCTCAAAAACCAATGAAGGAGCTGTCATTACTTTAAGGAACGTTGCCATAGGATGTTGTAGGGTGCGCAGGAAGGGTGAAAGTCTTTGCAGTGCAGACTCGCTTATTTGTAGAGAACAGTACAATATCACCAAAGAGCACACAGGCAAAAAAAAAAAAGGCGAAGGATGGAGGCATGTTAGATTCCTCACAGGACAGTCCACAGGTCCCTGGGGGTTAGTATCATTTCTACCCTTCCTATTGTACTGTAAAACTTCATCACATCCAGGGCTCTTTGCACATCCCAAGGGACAGCAGTAGTGATTGCGCGGTTGATGATACCTCTCGATGGCATGATTGACAACCCAAAGTTTGCAAGCTCATGTGTCAATTCACCTGCTGAACTCACCAGTCCCAGGCTACAGAAGAGGTCCACTTTCCTCCTGCCTTCTTCTCAGTGGTTCCATGGGCTTCATCTGCCTGTGGGGTAACTCATGCATCTCTCCGAAGACAACGCACACGTGCGACACACCGTCATCACCTTGCTTTGTGCCACGCAGGCAGTGTGCCACGCACGCTCCTCCCGAATGTCCGTCCCACGGCAGGCCTCTCTTCCGCGTGGCAGTCTCCAAGGCATGGGAATCCAGAGCTTCTAGACCTATGGTGAGGAAGGGGCCTCATGCTTTTCCACAGCCATCCTGACCAACTAAGGAATTTCTTGGTGATTTCCGAGGGAAATTTCACTTAGATTTGACCTGAAAACCTCCATTCAACCTCATTACATCACAGCCATCCTGCTAATCTCTTTGCTGTAGAGATGACTGTAGCACGACCACAAAGTCTGGGAAGAAAAGAACAGAGAAGAAGGGAAAGGAAAACCATGAAGTCCTTTGGCAACCACAGAAATGACATCCCTTCTGCCAGAACCAAGAACAAGGGTGTGATTTGTGATGAAAACAAACCTCACTCTCATAAGAAAGTTGTTTGACAGGAAAAGTGATTTTCAGTAGCTTTAAGAACGAAGTTGGGGAATTTATTTTCTAGGGGTGGAAGGTGAGGAGGAATGAGGTAATGGCGTGCTTAGTCCACCTTAGTTGGGACCCTGATAACTTCATTTTACTTTGAGAGCCTTTGTAAGCTTTGCAAACAAGTGTGCCACCGCCAAATCAACCATCTGGGTACAAACCAGGGCTAACCGTGTCTCACCGTAACAGGAGCTGCAGCTCTCGGTAGGGGATTTTGGTAGTTCCTCTCCTCTACGTGCCATCGTTTCCCACGTCCCACTCACCATCTGTAGATAACACATACATCCAAGGCAAGCAATTTTCCCAGATCACTTTTTCCTGATCAATTCTTGCAAGGGGACTAAAGCTCCGGGGTCAGAGTTGTCCTTGTGACTTCCTCCACCTTGACCGAGAGAATCGAAATGGTCCAGGTTACATTTACCCTGAAGTTCAAAGTCTGCAACCCCCATTCCCCAACCCCAGTTTATTTCAGCTTACGGTTCCTATTTTATTTCCAAACATGGCCAGAATAATCTTCCATAAAGCACCTGTGCTAACCTGAACCCAATGGTAACTCCGAGCCCCATGGTACATTCACAGCGGCTTATCAGACCAGGGAATTGCTCGCTGAGTCCATGCACTAATATCAGTCTAACTTCATAACAATTATTTGTAATAAAGCCACTTGATAACAATTATTTGTAATAAAGCCCTGTCCGGTGCCCTCTGTACTCAGCCAGCTCTGGTTTGCAGCATCTTCCCGGGTTCTTTGTCTTAAGCTGCTTTGGCAGATCTTTTTTATTATTTTGGTCTCCTCAATCCCGTCTATCGCAGGAGAACTCTTCCATCCCTCAGGAGAAACTCAGAGGGAGGCACTGAAGCAGTATCAGCAACGAAATGAGTTTGTGTGTCCTCAAGGCAAAGCTAGCCAGGGTCCATCCTGACCAAAATCACTGCCTTACAGGGAAGGCAGCCCTTCAGTTCTCAAATTAGTCCTTCTGGGCTTGCAGGTTGCACATTTACGTGGTAGGTTTGAGCAAAAGCCATAAATCAGAGCTAAAACTGTGCCGCAGTCACCCATGGATCTATATCATATATTTTCATGCAAAAAGAGGAGGCTGCACAGTGCTCACTAACAGGCATTGCATCCAACCATGGATTGATGCAGTTGAAAAAAATCATTTCTGAGCCCCGAAATCCTTCTCTGGACACTTTTTCAATATTAAGAAATACTAGAAAGTGGGAGCTCACTACAGTGCTTTGTTCGTGCCTTGCATCACCGCAGTCCAAATGTGGCTGCAGGGAGACTGTACGAGTAAAAGTCCGGAGAGGAAAACAAATATCCCTATTTCTGGGAACACTGCAGCTACAAAACTTTGTTCTCACTAAACTTGTGCTACTTCCTACTTCTTGTGGTTTGTTCTCATGCTGTTTTTAACCTCTTCTCAAACCAATATAGTATTTCTATTTCATGTCCAAAACAAACCAAGGAAAAAACAGAAAACCCAACACATACGAAAAACAATTGAACAGAAACCTTTTCATTCCCAAAAGGATTTTACCCACAATTTAGGTCAATTATTTTCTTTTTTTTTTTTTTTTTCCTAATGAGTTCACATGTTCCTATTTTAACTTATTACAAAAAGCAGCACCGTAGTGCCTCTAAATAAAGAGTATGCTCTATTTTCCAATTAAATAACAAAATTGGGGTTTGGAAAAAAAACCAAACCAAAACAAACCCAACAGATAAATTTCTAGCTAGACAGCCTGCTTTAAAGGTGATTTTTCTTATCACATTACTACATCCTTATATTAAGTACAATGGCCAGACGGGATGAGAAGGGGATGTCCCCCACATGCTTTGAGAACATGTGATACCAAGGTATAAATATTTTTCAAGAGCTATTGAAGCAGTGTTTCTTTTTCCTGATCCTTTACATTGGATTTTCACTTCAACCGCACTGGGATCCTGTACCACGCACACTCCAGATACCCTTCACGCTCAGTCCTTGCGAGGCTGGGATGGCCCTTAAGAATTCCCTTTAATTCCCGAGCGCGGACCGCTTGCAGGAGACCGCAGAATTTTCCAAGCATCAGAAGAGAGACGGCAATGTAGGACAGTACTTCCTACCATCGTGGGCTATTGACATAACTTCTAATTATTCACATAGCCCCTGAATAGCTTCTACATTTTGATCTAAAAGCAACATGATGAAGTGAACGTGAACCGGCCACGTTCCCAGCTGCAGCAGGACGACACAGCCAGTCTTCACCCTGACGATACGGGGCAGTAACTTGCATTTTTTGCTTCCCGTGACCACCCTTCTCAGCGGATGCTAGCAGGAGAAGGGCTGAAAATTGATGAAAGGAGAAAAGGTCCCAAAGGTGTAACTACAGAGGGAACAGTCTTCCTCAACCACCTGTCAGGACAAGGAGAAAGGCAATCACAACAGAAAAAAAAAATATCTCACTTTTGGCCCAGGATCAGTAAAGTTTTACGTAGTCCCGGTGTCCAAAAAGGCACTCCCCCTCTTTCACAGGACCCCAAAGTAGCTGTTTATACTACAGGCTCTGCTTTTACTGCTTATTTCAAAACAAACCTTTGCCATTTCCTGACCAGAAAAGTTGCACTTTTAATTCTGTGCTAGAGACTTTGAAAGTCAAGATACTGCTGCTTTCCACTATAAATAGCCCAGGCTTGCTATGACATCTCACTGTGACATTTAGTTCAAACAGAGAAAAAAATCTTGACAGGAAACAAACAAACAAAAAAAGACACAAAGAATAAAATAAAATTAAAAAAAAAAAAAAAACACAGGATAATAAGTTCTTGTATCTCTGTGAGAAACTAATTTCTGGATAAATTCATAACCTTGAACAAAGTCCTGTTTTCCAGTCTTTCTACACAAAGTGTCTGATCCTGACTCTGGAGGAGGCAGCATCTTCTCCATGTGATACACAACAGGAAAATCTTATTCCAGCCTCTCTGGGTATAATTTCAAACTATTTCCTGGTATTATTTTCACGCTCCCCAAAGCCCATGGCTATCATCCCTCCAAGCTGCCTTGACAATAGTTGTAACTGCATTTATTTCCCAAAGCCCTGAAAGCAGCAGATTTTGCATTGCTTGCAGTTGAAATCCTCCCACCAGCAGAGACTCCAGACAGAACCCAAACATCCCAAGACAAGCGTCATGCCTTGGGCCAGGTTATTGAATCTTAAACCACAAGTGATTTCTCAAAGTATTTTATATCTCTGGTTTTGCAACCGTTCAGGTTTCTGGGCGTAAGGCTGAAAGGGGATGCCCTCCATCTGTATAAATACCTGCCGGGGGTGTGAGGAAGACGGAGCCAGACTTTTCTCAGTGGTAACCAAGGAAAGGACAAGAGATAATGAGTATAAACTCAAAATCATTATAAATTCCACTTGAATACTAGGAAAAAACCCCCATAATTAATGTGTGGGTGGTCAAACGCTGGAACAGGTTGTTGAGTTTCCATCACAGGAGATTTCCAAAAACCCAACCGGAGATGGTCCTGAGCAGCCTTCCCCAGCTGACCCTGCTCTGAGCAGTGGGGTTGGACTAGACGATCTCCAGAGGTTCCTGCCAACTTCACCGACCACGTGAGCGCACGAAGAACCGTGCCCAGCCCTTTGCTGTATTCAGGTCTCAGGCACCGAGAAGTTTCTTGCAAGGAAGGGATGTCAAGCATTCCCATTCTCTCCATGGAAATTATGGAAGTTATCCACAGCTTTATCTTCTTGCAAGAAGAACGGGAGATAGCAGAGCAGATTACGGGTCTGGACTAAACTTATGGGGAAAGCAGCTTCCTAAGAACAAAGAGAATTAGGAAAACAGAGACCTGAAACAGATACCAAGCCAAAGATACCCTGCGCATCAGCTTGGTTTGCCTTTAAAAAAGGCTGCGACATCAAAAAGCAAATTGGCAGTTAATCCTTAACTAATCTGCAGCAAAGTCTGGCCTGAGCAAACATCCAGCTCAAAGGGTTTGGAGACAGTCAGTGGCCACGGTGACAGCTACAGGGCAGCAGCGACAGACTCACCGTCATCTCTAGAGACAACCAGCCTGTTATGCACTCCATATGTACATCTATATAAAACCCCCAGCATCCTTATCAGCAATAAAAGCCTGAGCAAAGAGACTTCCAGAGTCTTTAGTTGGCCTCTAGTAGAGACTGACATGAAGGACGTCCCAAAGTACTGGAGTCCTCGAGCCTGTGCGACAGTTCTGGCTGACAGCTGCTAAAAGCTGGATTTCTCATCATAAAAGACGGCAATTCCTGAACAGCGTTTGCTCCAATGAGTAATAAATCAGACAGGCTCTCACACAAAAAATTTCCAAAGTTTTAGCAAAAGCTCCATCACAGAGGATTCGTGCTAAGTAGTTTGGGTGTTCAATTGATGTGATTAGAGGATCTTTAAAGTTCCCTTCCAATCCAAACCATTCTACGGAGTCTAAATCCCACACGTAGTCCACGAGAGACTGGCTGACATGCCTACCACCCTCTGAAGGGTTCAGTGATATGCCAGACAGCCCAAGGTCCTACTACCCACCTCCAATTAGGTGATATGAGTATCTTCTCTTTATGACAAAATTCATTTAGTAAAGGCAGCTACAGAAAATGGGATCCAAGAAAATTTCAAAACTGCTAAGAACTTACTGAGAGATGGAAAGCTGAGAAAAACATCAAGATAGCATCACAAAAAAAAATCTGTTTTTCAAAAGCAGCCAAGTACGGGGCCAAACCAAAATCATACGACGTTTTGAGTAGGACCTGATTTGGAGTAGTATTTATTGGACAATTCTAACAGTCCTGGACTCCAAAAATGATTCAAGGCCATGTTGCCCAATGCTTAAAAACCTCTTAATATCTTTCCTGCCCCAAATAATTCAAAGACCCTTTTCTCTAGAAGTGATGAACAAGTCCCCAGGTACTCAGTATCCTGTTTACAACACTTCAGTAACTTTTCACCCAAGTACGGTGAAAGAGAAAATAACCCACCACCCCCCCAACCCAAGATGACCAGTTACCTCCACTTGCCAGCCACAGCTCTAGCTGCCTCAAGGTATCACCAAATGCTATTTTATTAATAGTTTAAAGCCTCAAGACACCAATGCAACTGTCTAGTTCATTACCATCGTATGAGAGACGAGGTTACCGGATTTCAACCTGCAGCCCCTGTGCTTGCTGGGGAGGAAAAAGACTCCAAATGACAGAAAACATGAGCTCCCTGGTAACCCTAATTAATTATCCTCAATCTCGGTATTGATTTTTTTCAAGTTTCCATTTCTATGCCTCTATACCAGACTAAAATGCCCCTAATGACAACTTCGTCTTGCACAGGAACCCACAAATACATCTTAAGGCACTTCTTCCCCAACTTTCTCTCCGACAAATGATGTTAAGCGCTAAATTTATCATAAGCCATGTGTTGCATTTCTACTGAAGAAACCAGATTCACAGATTTTCAGGACACAACCCCATAGCATGCAAGGAAACTTTGCACAGGCTGTTAGTAACCATTCCTCATGCTTTACATCAAACCTAGGGAAAGGACAAAGCCCTCAGTCCAGCACAGACATGCAGGTGCTAAACATAGTATTTTTCCAATACAGGCAAACCTCTATAAATTGTCCGATTTTTCTAGTTCCTTAAATTATGATCAGAGTCCTCTCTGGCTCTCTTTCTGCTAAGTTGAAACCACTTGCCCTTACAGGGTACCTATGGGGATGCATAACCACTTTCTGTGGTGAAACTCTTAGACTTCAGGAACTATTTATGCACTAGAGACAAACGCATATAGTCTTAAGTTTCCCTGACTTTGGTTTTTTTAAAGGTCTTAGGTGGGTTGGTGTTTTTTTAAATCCCATCTATTTAGTCACGCATTCTGTTCAAAGGGTCCTCCACGTGTAAGATGACACAACTGCAAGTAGCTTCTTGGTTTTGATTTTGCCCCAAAATTTCAAAAGTTCATTTTGTCTGTGGGAGAAAGAGACTGAAAAGATTTTTACCCTAATGGTTAAATCCTTCCAAACATGTAATCCTCTGTGATCGCACACATCTTTGAAGCGCACATAAGTTCTCCCTTGTTTCAGTACTTTCTCTAACTTCACTTTCTTAGCATTCTTTTCTGAAAATTAATGTCCGTACCATTGCAGTGCCAGAGCACATTTGTTAAAACACTGAATTCAAAGCGACCCTTTGATGTTGTTTTACTTGCTCTCCAATTCTTCCACAGCTTCCTCCTAAGTTACAAGCCTATTACCTGCCAATTCCTCGTACCAAAGGTTATCATCATCACCATAGCTCGCCTTTCTTCTATTCCAAGGAGGGACATCAAATTCATTCCAGAAAGAAAGAGGCAGCTTATGAGGGAGAAGGGATATGCAAATATTATCTTACACACTGATGTTTTATTTTTAGCAGCTCAGTGATATTTATAAGGCTGTGAGGAGTGGATATGTGGCTGCGGTAGGATGAAGTAAGTATCTCAGGGGCAGGTATGAAAAATCTGCATATCTGCAGGGCAGGAAAAAGGAACAGGCAGTGCTGCCTGGAGTTCATAAAAAGGGGGAGAAGGCCAAATGCTCCGAGCGTGTCTTCTTGCAGTTGTTCTTAAAAATCAAGTAACTAGGAAACAAATTAACATCTTGACCCTAAATTTTAGCTCATCTTGTGTATTCCGTATTATTAAAGGTATTTATATGGTGAAGTGCTGGAACAGACAAATCAAATAAGAGAATCTCAGAAATTTCAGCTTAATTTGGGAAAGCACCAAGACAGAAGTTTCAAGAATGAATGCATCGATTAAAAAAGTCCTTTTTCTAAATTTCTTACATGACCCCTACATACCCCCACCATCTGCTTCAATTTGCCAATCTGAAAACAATTACTTCTCATAGCAACACCAAAAGCTTTCGTGTTTCTAAAAGAGATTTGCTATCTTCAAGGAACTGTCAAATAGTTCACTGTAGTTGTTCATACCTTTGCTGTAAAGTCATCACTAAAGACGCAAACAAAAGTCTTACATAAAAGATCGGAATAAATTGGACCACAACTCAACAATATACTTAATGCATCAGGAGTGTCGAATTCACCTTCTGCCGTTGCTTAGTATCCCTTTTTGGCTGGAGAGAGCACGTACATTCACCTAAACCTGAAACCATAATTTAAGGCAAAGTTCTTGGGCAAAAGCACTTAAGAAAAATCTTGCTCTACTTTATATTCTCATGGCTTTTCAGTCCTAGATACGCCAGGGACACTCAAAATACTGCAAGACCCCAGGTGACAATGAAAATTTGATACAAGCCAGAAGAACTGTGTATCATCTGCTTTGGGCTTTTCATAACTGTGTATGGAAAACCACGGACCGTCAATGCGCTGGCATCTGCAAAACACAACAGACTGTCCAATCCCACTGGCAGTGAAATCTGTATTAAATTGCTTTTTGTCATTCTGTAGTAACGTGGAACTTGCAGGACTTAAATCATAACTTGGTCCCTCTTGTTGGTCACCGTTATTTCACTAAGAGCAAAAGCTCCCAAACTATGAAAACCTGAACCATGTAGAATGGCATACTGGTAGGATTATTATTGTTTTGGGTTTTTTTACTAGAGAAAGAAATATGGTATGTTTCATTTCATATGTATTATTCTCTTCCGTCCTGAACACTAAGTACAGCAGAAACCAAACCAATACCTATTCCAACATAAAGGTAACACAAAAATAATGAGTGTCCTAACCCACTATTCCAGCAACTGCACGTTGACTTTATCAGGAGACTTCTCCACCATAATTAACTACATTATTTTGGAACTAATGCTGATGGAAAAGAAAACAAAAGGGGAAAAAAAAGTGTATGAAAGTCATAGGGACTTCATTTTTAAAGTAACTGAGCTGAAAAAACAACAGCACCATCTAGGGGTTACTGCATGTTCTTACATAGGTGGATAGTCAGGACAAGATAAATGTTTTTTTAGGTTTTGTATTTTTAGTTCGAGTTACTCTAGTTGGAATTTAATCTTAACTACAATATCAACAGTAAAATCACAGCTTAAAAAAAGACTGACGCAAAAAGCTGTATTAGACTTTGGATGAAATCTACTTACAGTAGTACTTCAGCACCAAAAAGTGGGCAGTTAGGCTGATAGATGTATATACAATTAAATGATATGTCAAAGTCTTAAAATGCTTAGTTATTTATAATGAAATCTATACAAAACAGTTAAAAACGTGTTTTTATATACATTTGGAAAAAAAAAAAAGTATTGTCTTCATTAGCAGAATGTATTAAAACTGGTTCTCTTATCCCATCTGAACCCAAACCTCTCTCTGTGGCTTGTAACTATCACAAAAACCCAATGTATTGCTTCAACAAGCCGAGTCATAAGGCTAATTTCTGAAACCTACCACTGTATATCGATTTAAGCTTTTAAACTCTCAAAATGGTCACTTTAAAAACAGCATGTAAGAGTAAAATACAGATTTTTAAAAGCCTTAGCTCACTTCTAAATTCGAAGGTTCAACTTTGAAAGATGCTGAACCACTTATCCCCAATTTTGAAAAACTGATTTATAGCAAAATACATGCCCCAACCCGTTTGTATTAGAATTAACACACCTGCCTGTTTCACAGGAACTTTTTAAACAACTTGGCCTCACTTTAAATTTTATATTTAAATAAATAATCAAATATTAACTAGAGTAGATGAGCATTTCATGTGCTTATGGCACAAAGAAATGCTTCATACACCATTACCCTACTTCTTGTAAAGCATGAAAACAAAAATCCACTAGCAAATCCACTTTGCTACCAGTTAGTGATTTTGCTTATTTCCAAAGATTCACCAACAAGAATTTAAAAAAAATAAACTATATTTTTAGGCTTATGAAAAAAATCTTAACTCTAAGTGAGCACAAGTGCAAGAAAGCTAACCAATTCCAAAATTCCTGGGGCTTTTCCAGCACTGTCAGAGACACTTTTTTCTCTCACATGCTATTTAAAAATACAAATTTTTATTAAACATTCTTTTTTTGATGGTGTTTTGCTCAACAGCTAACAAAAAGACACAGCAAAGTAACGATCCCTTTTCACTGAAAGCTGTTTCAGTATCTGGGCAAGGGCTTCAATAGCATGAGCTGTAGAATTCGCTGCAGATTTGCTTTTTAACAGGAGTACATTCCACTGTCACAGGTTTACTAAATCTTGGTTTGGTTGTTGGTTTTGTTTTTTTTTTTTAAACAATTTTTAAGATGCAGCTTTTGCAATACCGTCTTGTTAAAACACACTGATGCTTCAAGGGTCCAATGAACAACTCTAATAGGCAAAGTGCTCTAAGACATCACAATACAAGGGCATCTTGGATATTCAAAATCCCAAGATATTTTAAAGTGCACTCCAGTGTCCCAATTTCTTAGGATTGTTCAGCAGAACTTCGAGAGGGGCTGGGCTCCGTGCCGTCCTCAGTGCTACTGTCCACATCTTGCTCCACTGCCGTCTCCTCATCGTCGAGGCGCTGACTGGTGAAGTTGTTGAGCTCCAGGAGCCCGCTGGGTTCCACTACCACATTGGAGCTGGAGTGACAAGGGATGGAATAGTGAGGGATAGTCTGAAAAAAAGAAAAAAAGATTTAAGTTTTAACACGCACAGTGTTCACAGCTAAAGGCATCTGCGCAAGCACAGGTACTCATGGAAAAGGGATATTTGGTTTCCAAGTGCAACTTTCCCTAGCTAAGGCCCACTGCATGTTACATCAGTAAAGCTTCAAGGCACGCTTTCACCAGATGAGGTTGCGAAAGATAAACATTGAATAGTCTTGCTCTTAAGGCACTGATCTTGGCCTTGGATCTTCACTACAGGTCTGCGACAGCATAACCAACAGCTAAACCACCAATGCCAATGCCCACCATCCATCATTTCTCAAACGCAAAGCAGAGATAATACTTTCTTCAGCCGTATCTTTTTCTTATCTTTTTCAGACAAGACATTCAGATATAAGGGCTAGCTATATTTTTTGTATACAATCCAATACAAGCTCCGGCCCTGCTCAGAGCTGCAGGAGCATAGAGGCTGAGGAAATACAACAGATTTAAGCTATTTATTTCTGCTTATACTTTCATAGGTTCTAGAAACTAAATCTATAACTTCATACAACTGAAATTCTGGGCAGTATTTTACTTTTGAAACAGCTCGTAGCACGCCACAACAATAAACAATACAGACTCTCAAAATACACATAATTGAAGTAAAATAGAAGTCTACCTTTGTCAATTTAGGGGAAATAAGGACTAAAAATGAGTACAAAAATCATCATTTCTACAAAAGCAAAGTTAGCTGCAATGAAGATTTTACAAAGTAACATGAAAAATTTGAAAGCTCTGTACACAAGTTATTTCCCACATTAGAAGCATTTTCACTATAAGACAAATACGATACACAATAAAACCATTTCAATCCACACTGTCATTCGTGTGAACATATACCATGCCAATTCATCTACAAAGATTTGTACTATACCCCTATGAGTCCTCAGATGACTTAAATCCTTCCTCAGTTGACGTTCTGACCACATATTACATCATAAACCATCATATTTAAGACAGCAGAATCAATGAAAATACCAATCATCAGTTAGGCAATGACTCAAAAGCATTTAGGCTAAAGATCAACAGTCATTTAATCTCAAAGGTGGCAAGACTGATTATAAGTGAAGTTAACAAGTTTTCTTCTGAATACAAACCTTATTTACGGAACTTTCCCAGTAAGTAGAACCCCACTACTTCATTTCTTGTGCTGATTTTATACTTGGAAATAACATTGATACTATAAAAAATTCTAGATCATATTTCCACAGTAAGTGTTAAAGGTCACATTTTTAAGCATTTTAAATAAAAGTACTCTAAAATTAAATGAGTTTTGTTTGTTTTCTTAACAGAATAGAAAGGAACACACCGAGGACACAGTGAATTATACAGTGCTAGAGAAACTTGAGCTCAATTTAAGAATAGTTACACACTTTGAAGTAGTAATCCATTACAAGGGTAAGAATAAAAAAACTGGGGAAGGAAAACAAAAATACTCGAACACCGTTCAGTTGCTATCACCACATTAGACACGAGTTTGCTCTGCTCAACCTTTGCCTTATTTGCTCTGATCTTCTCTTACCTGGATAACAATTTCTGATGAACTCTCTTCAGCTTTCTTTTGTGATATATTCTGAATGTGTATAAACTGGTTTGTTGTAGGTATTCCTTGTGCATCGAGTTTCCTCTCTGTTAAAGTAGGACCAACAGCAGGAGGACTTGAACTGGATTCTGTACATGTCTGTTGCTGGGGGATGGAAGTTGCCGTCATCCCTACTGCAGTCACCCTCGGCACCTGGGTACAAGGTGACGATGCGGCTTCGCTAGCGAGTTTACTAGTGGACATGGCCTTGTTTGGGGGATCCGCTATCGTATGTTCTAGGTTTGTATCAATCTGAGCTTCCACCATAGACACTCTCAAAATATCTGCTACTGCTGTCTTCGCGGATGCCTGCATGGGAAATAGGCTGGTAACCGGCAATGCCAGTTTGGACACAGAACTGCCACCTGCTACCTTTGAAACAGAAGGAGGCTGACGCCCCTCAAAAGTTATCTTTGTAACAGTGGATCCTTGCGTTATAATTGGATGCTGCACCTGAAAATCAAATTTTTGTTGTGCATGTTACAGCTAATTTTTTTTCTTTTTTAAATTGAAAATCTAATCAATATTTCCAAGGACAGTATGGCACAAACAACATACTTGCTATTAGGAAGACAGTTGAAACTCAGTGTTTTAACAAAGGAATTAGCAATGATATGGTAACAGTTAATTGAAGCCTGGGGAAAAGCAGCTTTTTAGGCTGCTAGATAAGGATTGTAGCAGTATAATACCACAGCAGCCTCGTTTTCCTTTGGGATTTACATCCCCATGTGATGTTTGTTAACCCTCTTGTTTTCACATGTATTCCTGAAAGGGCCAAAAAAAAAAAAAAAAAAAAGAAGAAGAAAAAAAAATTGTACTTTTCTGGAGTTAAATACTTTCCCCCCCCCCCCCACATTCCTCAGTCTTTACACTTTCCCCTCCCAAAGAAAATCAAATTACTCCTGTACAGGAAAGCCATATAACTTCAGGAAGATGTAAACTACAAAGGAAGACGTACAATGGAGAGCCTTAGGAGACTGCAGTGTATTCATCTTTATTTCCACAGAAATAAAAAGTGCTACGGGAACGGAAATTAGTAACGTGTCATATCTAAAAATTAAAAGAAAATAATTAGGGACAAATTCCATGCACCAGTGGTGGCAGAAATTCATAAAAACTGTCCAACAAAACACGTTTGTGAGCTCTATGGATTTTCCCCTATAACATGTGCTTCTCTTTCCTAGTGTCAACCTTCTGATGGGGTAATTAATACCAGCGGAATGAGGAGTTCTCTCTTGCCAGGACAAAACACTGCTACAGCGACAGGGTTGGTGTTTTGATTATTTTTTTTCCTTGAACAGCGACGTGTATTTTGCATGCTATCAATATTCCGTTACCTGGCTTGCTGGCTGTTTCTCTGAAGAGGCAGGTAGCTGCATTTGACTCTGGGGGGGCTGGGGTTGCACGTAGATTTTTTGTGCCGTTGGTGCCTGTTGCAGTTTGGGCAGCTGCTGCGTGGTTTTTACTGCAAGCACCTGTACTACAGTTTGCTGTGGCTGTGCCACTAAGGTAGGGAGTTGCCTTTCTTTGGCCATCATGTGGTGTGGGGGGTGCTGTGCATCTGGTTTGGTCTGTGCTTGCTCTTGCTGCAGGGGGGTTAGCTTTTGATGCCTTATAGAAAGTTGGGGCATTTGTGGGAGTTTGTGCTGGATTTGATCGGCCTGCAGGTGGATTGTCTGCTTCTGCTTAGTCTGGAAACACTGAAGAGTTTTCACTTGCAGTTGAGTCTGTTCCAGCTGTGGCTGACTCAGTTTTTGCTGTTTTTGTGCCTGCGATTGTGTCAGGGCAGATCTGTAAAACAGGCCAGTCTGAGGATCTAAGGTGTCCATCTCTTCCACTTCTCCTTCCTCGGTTCCAAGTTGTTCACTGTGTTTGGTAAATGCAGTGTGACTGCTTAAGGCCTTAATGAGAAGAAGTTAGAGCAAATTAGTCAAGAGAAACATAAATTTTAAGCATACAAAATCTAAAAATAATTTTTAATGTTTCAACTGCACTACTTTATTTTACCATTACAGACTCTCAATTAATGTATAAAAAGATACCCTTACATAGAGATTCCACAATATGTAAGCAATCAATAGCTATATTTATCATGTTAAAATGTGGTATGTCTCTATGCGACAACATCAACTGTATAACTAATCCTCACTGGAGATGATGTAGCCCTTGCATGTGTCATACTAAGGTTCAAAGACCCTAAGGCTGCATGGCAGCTGGATTTGAAGTAGCAGGGATTAGCAGGCGATTGATCCAGTAGCTCCTCGTTAAAGCCAGAGTCTCTCTGCACAAATTCTTATTCTGCCTCTTGAGTACCTAGTCATCTTCTCCATGATTTCTTCTGCAGCTCCCCATAGACCTACAGTCTACCCTATTTCAGCAGAGATCCTCTCTTCTTCCTTCCTCAAAATTGTATTGCAATTTTTCTTGGGCATTGCACAAACAGTGTTTGATTATTTTTTTTTAGGGATTTGAGGGAGGAAGAGATCAACGTTACTATGCTTTGTATACCATGGTATAAACATATTAATAAATGGCCTTAGCAAGATGAAGCAGCCTACTCAAACACCCGTGAAAATACACTCTCTGAAGTAGGTTTATAACCCTAACATAGTACTGTCCTGGTCCACAGCTGAAGTTCCCAGAAGTTAAAGCACTGCAGAGTTGAGCAGGTCTTGAACAAACGCATTGGAGTGGCTTCAGTAAGATTTCGCCACAATCTACGCTGTCAGAAGTGTTTGGGATCCTCATGGTACTGGTCTAAATAATGATCTTACTTCTTGATTCAGAGAAGTTTGCCTATTCACGAACTAAAGCCCTCAAATGAAAAAGACACTGTGTGCTCTGTGTACTGACCAGATTCTGCTTCATCCCTCTTCCCCCTACGCTAACGCCAACATAATCTAAAGAGCTTAAGCCCTTGCAATACAACATACAGAAAAAAGCAGCTTGTTGCTGCTGAAGAGATGACACACAGACAGCAAGAACTCATCTAGGAAGCACTATCTTTTCCACAGTGGCTGTTAATAGCTCTTACTTAACAATCTCAAGTAATCTCATTAACTGCTTCCTTTTTATCCCACCACCCTCCCCATCAAAATCAAGTTACTCCTTTGCCCTTACACTTAGCATTTTCAGTGGCAGCAACACGACACATTCATTCAGAACAAGCCCTGGTCCTATACAATTCATATAGCCTACTGCTGTTTATAGACTGTTGGGAAAAGAAAGGGTACAACCTGCTGCATGATATGGGTAATTGCTCCTGTAGAGGATGCGGGGATAGATTTCACCACAACAGAAGTCTGCGTTGCTGTCTGCGACTGAGCCACATGCTGCAGCAGAGTCCTCTGGGGCTGAGATGACTGCTGGTGGGGCTGGGACCGATGACTGACTGCAAGTAAAGAGGTCAGTGGCACTTCTCCAGAACTAACTGCAGTAACTTCAACTATTTGCTTTCCACTTAAGCTTCAACTGAAAGCATCTATGAGTGAAATAAAGATCTGAGTATGAAAAACATCTTCTACTGCATGCTAGCTTCCACCTTAAAGGGTAGATCTATTCTGAGAAGCCTCTTCAAGTAGCAACTCAGGGGTTTTGCTTTTGTCTGTTTCCTAAGTAATCATGCTTGGTCCAAACCTTCTCTGGCCTCCCTCTCCCAACACACCAACTTTGCAAGCAGAATTTATACTCGAGTTTCAGCTGGGTTCTTTATACAGCACCAGCACAACACTGTAGAGCACAAGTTATTCTGTGGTTTTTACACTGTTAAAAGCACTTGCACAATTGACTGCAATTAAGAACAGCAAGCCTTGCTCACTGAATTTCTACCACTGATAAACTGCAAGAAATACTCTCCAGAGCACAGGCTAAATTGGAAAGACTAGCAATTAGAAAATGTTTGGGTATTATGAAAGCAACTGAGGTCGGATCAGAAATCACAGACCAAAAAATGAAGACCTTGTTATGGATCTATGTCACTTTTTAGAACAGATCCAGCATGAGTTATGGAGCTATGGTGATGGCTCCCTAATTAAACAGTGGACTGACAGAGAAATGATCTTCTGCTGAGAAAAAAAAAACACAAACCATTCTATATTGCAGTCACTGGTAAGACATGAATCCAAATTACTTTATGCCCGTCCACACTAATATGTAAATATTTGCTTTCATTAACTTTTTAGTTACAAAATAATAACTGAAGGAGAACAAGCAAAGTTTAAATTCAGTTGTAACATAACTTAAAGTTAAAAAGTTTCTAGTGACCTTCCTGAAAGTTAAAAGAAAGGTCATATTTTGAATTCAAATAATTTTATTTTTCCACTCCAAGAAAGGAGTTGGATTATATCAATACCGGCCTGCATGCCGTGCCAGATCCATCGTGGATATCCCCCAACAGTTCCTGCACAATTGAAAACTTCATTTAAAAATAAAGTTTCTAACCTATATGGTTGTGTAGATATTCTTCCGAATGTGAACCAATACAGTGTTGTCTTCCTGAGTCTGCAGACAGACAAAAAATGGTGACACTAAGATGTGTGAACCGCTCCCTTCATCTCACGAGGAAGCACATGCTGAATCCCAGCTCCCATATAGATAAAAGTGTGCCTAATCCTTTGGTCTAGGCGCATGCAGGAGATTTCACAACAGTTTACAGACTGTTTACTATCTTACTACTGAATTTTTAGCAGAAAATATAGCTACGTGGATTACCGATTAATCCTGAGAAGCACAAATTAAACCAAAAAGAAACACTCTATTACCTGTATTCCCTGGCAGTGTTCACAGAAACTGGGGGAAGGCACAAAAATGTAAGAGCAAAATGACCAGTTTTGTGCTATAGCAGAAAGTGCTGCCAGTCAACCCACAACGGCCTGCATTTCTCTGGTAGATTCCTGTATATCAACTCAGAGTTTGCAAAAATCCCAGTATTTCAAATAGTAATCACAGCTCAGGGAAATTTTCAACTTTTGTGCTTTGTATGGCTTCTAAGCTGCGCAAAGATACTGTAGACTGTAATTTCCCATCCTCCCTGCAAAGAGCCCTATTTTACACCAACTTTTACGGCGAGACCCATCAAAAACTGGAACCCTGAACACAAGCTCAATGCACAGTATCTGTGTCAGTGAAAATAACTGATGTGCTAATTGGAGATCACTTGAACACTATTTATTGTACTTTTGAGTTTGTTTTAGAAGAGATCCAGGGAACATGACTCAAACATTCAAAACTGAAACCAGATACAGTAAGTGTTATTTAAAAGAGTAACAATAACATCCCCCCCCCCCCCCCCCAGTTCCAATTTCACACAACTTAAATTTAGACCATAGAAGGGATGCAAGTGAGGGGAGGAGGTACAGAGCAGGCAAACAAAAACCAAGAATATCAGGTTGGACACTTAACACTAAAAACACTGGAGTTTCAGATATGTTCTTATAAAATTTAATATAATCAAGTTTTATTCCTTTTTTCCAATGCAGATTTTCAACACACTTCTGCTTTCATTTTCCAAATAAAGTAGGGAGACCAATAATGTGGACTTAGAAATTAAAATGGAAAACAGGTAATTTGATCCTCTCACACATGTATGGGAAGTGGCTCACAACTACTGTTCTGGGGTAGTAGGATGCATCAGAAAGACAAGGGACTCAAGGACTTACACAAAATGGACAACCAGACAGGAGAAGTCAAGAGTTTAAAAAGTTGAGTCAAATCCCAACCATACTTTCAATTTGAATAGTTTATTTGTTTAAAAAGTGCAAGTTTATCAGTTCAAAGCTTTCTAGCAAATGAAGAAACCGGGGACTACATTTGTATGCTAAATGCACACCTGGCTTAAAAACCCACTTAGTCCTGGTAAGCAAGTAACATTTTGCAAATATGGGTTAAACTAACTCAAAGTCTGACTCCTCTCGATAGGTACAAAAAATAGTATACAGTTCCTGTAACTTCATTTTCTACTTTTTCCTTACTAGACATTTTCCTTTAAGACAGGTGGGACAGCCTGTCCTCTCCATCAGATCAGGGAACAGAAAATCTGTTCAACTAGAATGTCTTGAAGCAACAACCCTTTGTTTCAGTTAGAAACATTATCCACTATGCCCCACAAAAGCAGATGCAATCTCTGTCCCCTGCACAGGGTCTCAAGAGCAGAAGAAAAGACTCTTCTACAGCAAATTATAGTGAAAACACAAAAATGAAACCCATTGTAAGAAAACTCCAACATTAAGTCCCCAGACTTCAACTGCAAACCCACCATCACACTACCTTAGTCACTTACCAGTTGTGATATATTCAGCAACTAATTCCGACTCTACTACAGCGATTGAAGGACTTTCTGGAGAATGCCTCTTTTCTTGGGTCATCTGGATTGGGACAGCCATTTGGCTCAAGTCAATGGTAGGCTGCCTTGGCTTCGATTCTAACTTTTCCTTCACTGCTTTAGAAGAAAAGCAAAACATAAAATAAACCTCTAATATATAAACCCCCATAATAAACTAAACCTCCAATATAAATGCCAGTTTAATTAAGTAGATAGTGAACTTTATATAATAGATTCAAACAAACTGTTACAGGATAACAAGAAAGGAATCAAGCTGATTCAAGATAGGTGCTTTTCAATTACAAAACTTATTACAACCTGCTGCTTAAGCAAGTAATAAGCTTTGAAGTTATCCTAAACAACCACACATATTTTCACACCTGTTGTCTGCTGAAGTTCCAGCAAAGCTTTTATCGTGGAAGTAGCTGACTGAGATTCACTGGATACATCCTGGTAAATTATTGTAGGGCTTGTGTCCACAGCAATTTCATGTTCTGACCAATCTTGACTTCTTGAAGCAATCACATGGACTACAGGCTGAGAATCTGCAAAAGAACAAAAGCACATCAAGTCATCATAGAACCATTTTGGGTTGGAGGTCTCTCATCCAACTTCTTGCTTTAAAGCATGGCTACAGGTCAAAATTAGAAAGGGTTATTCATTATCCATTAGCATTTTGAATGCTGCCAAGGATGCATACTCTCATTCTACAACACTTTAGTTTTTATTACAATTGACTCTTAAAGTAAAACACTGCTGATGTTACGAACAGCCTCCACCAAAAAAAAAGATCATGTGTCTTAGTTGTTTCTAAAAGCTTTGGTTTGAACAAAGTCCAGCAGGTTTCTTTGTACGTTGAATATGCCTTGGATTGAACTCTTTTTCAGGAGGTTTTAGCAGTTCATGTGATCCACACATACTCAGCATTCTGAATTAACAGCTCCTAAATTTTGATAAGTTTGTTGAATCTCCAAAACTTTTTTTTAATTTACTTAAAATGGCAGTATAGACCAACGGTTACAGAATTATATAGAAAAGGTGACTGAAAGGCATGTAAGTACATATGTTTCACTGACAGACATTTTTTTTTATCTGATAGTGATACACCCTATGGTCACTCCTGACCAAAGGCTGGGGGTTATTTATGCCCTATTATTTATCTCCCTCTACCACACAGATTGCTGCATCTGTATCATGGCTCAAAGCGTCCCCATCAGTACTGCGTGTCAGATATGTCCTCATGCACATATATGTGCCTTTAAAAGGACCAAAATTTATGTTGGTTACATGACAGCTTTCAGTCATGCAGTGGAGAGATGCTTCAATACACTCAGGAAAGAGGGTGACAGAGCATGGGCTGCCAAAAACCAAACCAAAACCAAACCAAAACCAAACAAACAAAACCCCAACCTGCTACACTGCCTACCTCTGGCAGATTCCCCAGAAAGAGGGAACAAGGTTCCAGGCCACAAGCATTGTAACAGTAATTCAGAGCCCAGCAAGAAACCATTATCTCCACTTTTTGCACAGGAAATGGAGGCATATAGTAAATAGCTCATAAAAGAGAAATAAAGCCAAAAGAGAAGCGAACAACGACACTCACTGCTAGCAGAATGGGTGACAACCTGTGCTAAAAGGAGACACAGCGAGTTATATGAAACTAGCTAGCACACTTGGGAGACAGTCCCTTCGTACTTTATGCAACACTAATACACACCTTGGGAGCTCTGGGAGGACTCTGTAGAAGAGGAGCTGCTATCGGTGTAGGTTTGTGGTTCTTCTTTCACTTCTGGGAGAGACGAGTTTCCTGTCTCTGCTACCCTTGATGCCTGCTGTAACGTTTCAGTCACCAACTGCCTAGTTTGTTCACTCACAACTGTTGCTTGAAATGTCACTGGCTTTGGTTTTATGAGAACCTAATTAGAAAGAAAAATTTTGTGTATGGTAAGAGCACTCAAGAAAACATATCTGAGCAGAGTACAGGGTACCACTCAAATAGATCAATGTACAAGACCTACATAATACTAATAATTTCCTGAAAAAGTTTATCTGTAAATTCAGCAGCTCTGATTATTAAACCACAAAGCCCAATTAAATGGCAATGCACAAGAATGTACTTCTCAGTAATTTGGAGTACTTAATAAACCACTAAACAGTCATTTTTCAGGACTGGATACAACTATGGTGTGACAAGAGAAAGCTATGCAAGTGAGCTGCAACGTGCACTGCACCGATAAGGACAAGCACCTCTCTTCCACAGCCCACAATAAATACAGTCTTGAACAATCAAGACACGCAAAATATTATATCTGGTAAAAGTTTAGTTCTTTTAAATAATAAGTGCAACAAAAAAAAAAGCTGAAACTGAAAGTACCCAGAAATAAGCCAGATTCTCTGCATACAGCCCCATCAACTACACAAGGTTGCAAGGACAATACACAATAACCAGAAAATAACTTCAATAAAACGTGATTTGAAGGATGGCCTATGTCCAGACTCTGCATCTTTATTTCTCATGATCTAGCCATTAGCCGTAAGACTTAAATAGGCCTCTAGAGCCATGACCGGACAGTTTCAGCTATGTAAAAGACTTAGTAAATCCTTTTGGCTTGCTCTAGGCCTCCAGAAACATCTAACAAATGCAAACACTGTGCTCAAGGAATCAGAACCAAGACCACCTCATTACACCCCTAAGTCTCCTTCCCCGTAGACATACATTAATCCTGCAACAAATGAGGCAACACAGTGAAAAATTATTTACTTCCCATTAAAATTTAGGGGTACATTTCAAGACAGAAATGGGCCCTCACTGTACCTGCGTTTTCCCTTGCTGACCATAAACAATTTTAGTTGGGATGATTTTGGTGGCTGGCTGGACCGTGGACCCTATTCCTTTTGGCTGCGTAACAATCATTTTTGTGATGGGTCTTGTGGCAGTGATGATAGCAGGTTTTGCTCCTGCTGGCACTGCCTGAATCGTTTTCTCCCCCTGTAGAGAAGTCAAAGTTTACAGGTTAGCTTAGTGAAATTCTTCAGAGACACCCACTTCTCTAAAAAAAAAAAAAATACACAGTTATAAATGAGTGTGTATACCATGAAATCAACCTGCTGCTGCTGCAACTAGACTTATATGATACAAAAAACATTCAAAGACCAAGAACAAAAAACCCTATGACTTCAAATGGAAAAGCTACCAAAATCCCCTTTTCCATTACTTTACCTTTTGAGCAACTTTAAAGGGGTGAATAAAAAGGAGTAACTAAAAGACACTGACACATTTTTTTAAAGTTGCTTCAAAGAATTCACGTAAGTTGGAACTTTCCCCAAATCCTTCGCAAATATTTTCTAAAACCTCTTATTTCTATTAACACTAACTTTCGCAAGATGTCTACAAAACTTGAATTGAGATTCTAAAAAGAAATTATTTAAATATAGACCTTTGTATTATCCTCATGACCAAGACATTAATTATGTATGGACCTTTTTTTTCTTTTTTAAACTAAAAATTTGCTTAAAAAATGCAGATTCACAGCTGTTTCACAGGAAACATTTGACTTTGGAATAGTGCTGACATATGACTAGACTCCTGATAGCTTAAGAAGGGCAAAGACATTGAGCATGCTTTTTTTTTTAGCTCTGCACAGTAACAATCCAGATGAACCAGATGGCAAACATTAGTTGCCAGTTTTCCCAGTATTCCTACCAATTCCCATCAAGTAGCTGGAAATCCCAAGAACCATACTTGTTTCAGAAATATCATCACATTCTGGTGATTTCTGCTGTGTAACATAACGAGACTTCCACTTCTGTGAAAATACAGCTGTAAGTTTTGGAAACTTGGAAAGTTCAAAATCTTAAAAAAAAATAATTCCTAAAATGTTTTAAAAAACCCCTCTCTACTCAGCTCTGCTACTCAGGTAGACTTTTAAAGATTACATGATTCATGCATTAAATCTCACAGTTCTATCTAGGAACATAAAGCACGTCCATAATTTTTTTTTTACTAGCGCTTACAGATAAACCCAGTTGAAAGTGAAATCTTGATTTTGTTCTTACTACACATCAGGTTATCCAAAACATAATTCAACACTATACAATACTCACGTACAGGATGTTAGTGTTACACGTCACATAAATTGAAAGGTGGTACCCTTACTGTGAAAGGACAATTTATTTCTGCCCTTTACATCCCAAAAGATAAAATGGTTGGACATGCAAGTTTGTAACATAGGACCGTGGCTCTCACTAGAGCACAAATAATGTACGATTATAGCAATTTTCTTCTACTTAATCCCTTCAGGATTACAAAATCATTACCCATGGAAAAAAGGCAAGCTCAAAAGTTTTTATTTTCCTTTAACTTTGAGAACATTTCCAGCTTGTTTTAAGCATCTTTCATACTCTGCAAAACATACTTGCTTTTCAAACATACCTGACATGAAGGCATGCTGTATCTGTTAAGGAGCTCATGCACAGTTTCCTTTTAATAGGGACTTTAGCAGAATGAACGCAGCAGCCACCACATAGCCTGTCACTTGGCTATCTATTTGAGACTCTTACTTACCCCAGCATTCAACAGCGTTGTGACAACATTTTTGCCTGGAAGCCCTTGAATTGTAGTTCCTTTTCCAGTAGTCTTTTGCACAACAATCACATTGGGTTTGGATGTCATTGGAATTGTAGTGATTTTGGTTGTAGTTCCTAAATTTTTGTGGGAAAAGAAATAAGGTGCAGTTTATCACATGCACATTTCCTTCCACTGTAGAAGTTGGTGACCTATATAGCAATCATTATATTTAAATCTGACAGCACAACAACAAAAAAAAAAAAGGGCAGCATGTGGAATGGCAATTTACATCACCCAACTCAACATACAAAGATTAGACACCCACTCTACAAACCTTTCACCTACGGTAAAAATAGGCATGCCCAGGACAGAGTAATTTATTCTATATTAGGACAGTCAGCCCCTTCTCACAAATTACAGAGCAGACTAATACAGCTTTCTCAGGCTATGTCTAACTTTTCAAAGGCTAAAATTAGGGGGGAATAAAGACACCACTAATACTCAACTCAAGGTCCTATTTGCACAGACAAATATTCTTCTACAGATAACTTCTGTAGAAGAATCTACGTACCAAGAACGTATCTCCAGTCAAGAGAAATACCAGCTCTTTCTGGCACTGAACTGTTGTAATACAAGTGACGAGTAGTGTATTGAAAGAAGGAAGGAAAAAAGAAAAATATGCTATTGTTTTACAATCAGTTCTTAAAAGTTGAGAAATGTGGGTTGTTTGGGGTTTTGTTTTTTTTAAGAGCTGTGTTGGCTATTTCTGTTCCTCTTCCAGTATTTAATTAGTTCCATTCCCTGTATCAGGTTTTTATTCACCTGCAGTGACAGGTAATTCTGGTCAGCCCTCCGCAGTCTACAAGAGTACATATACTGATATGTATGCCATCAGTGTTATCACACTGCCATTTCAATATCTACTCAGACAGCTTTTTATCAACACCTTCCACTTTCTCCTTGAAGAAAGTCCCCCTCAGTCACAGTAGAGCTACAAACCCAAGGATTCCCCTTACTAACTTCTACCTATTAGGCATGCCTGTAGATACTTCACTATGTATTTGATTAATAATTCTACTAATTCTGGGAAAGGGAAGACATGCTGAGACAAGATCATGAATTACTTAACTCTGGTGACTTCAGATGCATCTAACGACAGCTCCCTTAGCAAAAACAAACAAACAAACAAAAGGCCAAACCAACCCCCTAAAACACCCAACCCCCACAAAAAACCACCACAAACCAACAACAACAACAAAAAGCAGGCATCCTTTCCAAACTTGTGTTGTTTCAGGACAATCATTATTATCCTTATCAGGACCAGCCAAGGGTCCCCCTGCATTAGCTAGTGCTCAGGAGAATACTACTTGGGTTTGTGTATAAACTCACTAGTAGATCTAGAAATCTTCTTAACAACTCATCATACCCATAACAGGCTAAAAAAGTTACTTGTTCCCAAAAAAGCTACTGTATCAGCCCTAAATACCATTTTGTAGAAATCAGGATCTGAAAAACTGAGGTACCTCTTACCACAGACTACACCCCAGAGTGGGTTTACAGGATAGATTGTGCAGCACCTTCCAGTGACAGGAGCTGGCTGGTGCCATGTCACGTCTTTGCTAAGCACCAGAAATGGGACCTCTGAGTAATTTAAAGATATTACTAGGCAATTTAAAGATATTACTAGACAGGATAAACAGACCCAGCAGATCTTGCTGCACATGTGCACCTAGCTAGGAAATGCAGCAGACCTTCTCTGCATTAGCACTGTTTAAGTCCAAAACAGATACTAAGAAATTGTCACTGGTGTGAGTGTGCTTGGTCCTGGTCCTAAAGAGACCCTAGGTTTAGAGGTTATACAGACAGAGAGCACCAAGGCTGGTCAGCAGACTAACAAAGATAAGCAGCAGGGTCTGCATGAGGCTAAGAGGAAAAACTTAAGAACATGCAGTAAGGGAAAGACAGGCTGACACTGATAAAAGAACAGGATAAGGCGGAGACTGCACAGCTGAATTTAACATACACAGTTCATTTTCATTCTGGTTCTTTGGATGTGCAGTGGAATAGAAAGGGGCAGCATCCAGATTATAAAATGCTTTAAATTGGAGCCAATACAGTTTTCTGATCTTTCTGCCCTCTAACAGAGGCCAATACAGTAGTTCTCCTCCCCCACATTTCTCTTTTCCTCCCAGGCATCCCTCACATTAGATGTTTCCTTCTTAAACACAAGAACTACTGCAATCCTTAAGAACACCACCTCCATAACTTCTACCCATTACTTCATCTTCAGCTATTTTTCTTCTGAATTAACAACTTCTCCAATAAAGGTCCTCATAATTATTTGAGCATGTAACCCACAGAAAAGCCCTGAACAATTACAGCAAGTCTAAAGTCACTTTTGAAATAAGTCTTAATACCAAAGTACTCATGCCTACCAGAAACAATATTACTGCTGATAATCTTCCCTCCCAGCGTAGCCAGTGATTTTGGTACTACAGTAATGATGCTACCACTCGTAGTTTTCACATAAGTAGCAGCCCCTGGAGTTCCAGCCATCCGAGCCCCTATAGAGGGGCTAACCGTTGGCCGTGTATATGTTGCTTGAGTTCCTGTTTTAAAGAAAGAACAAGAAAGTTCACTGTTAGAACATGATCCTCTACTAGTATTTGTGGAAAAATAAGTTAGTTTAGGAAAAAAGCATTAGATTTTATTCAAAGAGACCCAACATTGCAATTTTTACCACCCTTTACAGTGCTCCTAGTACTTGTTAAACCCAGACAGCAATATTCAAGTATGTATCAACTTTAAATTGATGTAAGAGTCTTCTTTTACCAAATATTCCATGACTGCCATATTTTAACTCATGTCCTTGTATCTAAGATTGTAATTTTCAATACGTGTTTAGACTCTGCCTGCACGTTTGCCACTTGCTCCCTCAGATGCCCAAGAGTTAGGCATCTGATGACACTACCAGAACTGATCCCCTTCCTCTCCTGAAAGACACCTATACTCTCACTTCTTCTATATGACAAATTGTTTATCAAGAACACCACGAACGACTGGTCTAAATATCACTCTAAGAGAAAAAATATAATTTATAATGAAAATGCGATTTTACAGATTTAGCATTTAGCAGTACAAAAGAAACCTCCCAACAAGGTATAAATGCTGTTTTTTTCAGACCTACTCCTTTCTCAGAATGGAAACAGAACTGAGTCCACAAAAGAAACTTGCCCAAAATAATAATGAGTCAACAGCTACACGAACATTGTAATTCCATTCTGCTTGTACTGCTGCACTAGTGTACTACAGGCCTTAATTGGTAAAGATCACAGAGCAAAACAGTTTGTTACAACAAGAAAGCCATGTGTTCAAATCCAAGAAAGCACAATACAGGTTTTACCAATTAAATGAACTGCAAAACTGCTAGTTTGGGGGTTTTTTTAAATGTTTTTAAGAATGTTTTTATGAAGCACTCCTAACCCACGCTAAAAATTCAGGAAGTTAGTTAATTATAGAGTTTTCTGAAAACTAGAATAAAGTCGCCTTTCAAGTTTTCCTCATGCAAGTTTACAATCTGAGCAGTCTGCATTATTTATGATCTTTAACCAATAAGAAAACACAAATACAACTAGATCCCCAGAAAAACACTGGGAGTTTAAAATTCAATTTACTGGCTTTTTTATAAATTCACTGCAGGACTATGAGCAAGTCACCTATCTTTTAAAGTCCATATATGTAAAATAGAAATGATGCTGACCTATCTGCTTGAGGTACCTAAAAAGTTAATTAATGTAAATTGTCTAATGTAAGGTGCTACAAAAGTGCAAAGTATCAGTGTAAGTTGCAAGAAAATTTCCTTTAAAATATACCCAGTGGGCAAGGAACGATCATATTTTTGTGTACCAATTCAAAAAGACCATAACAGGAATAAAAGAGCACTCAGTGCAAAAATCCTAATCTAGAATAAGTATCAACAGGACTGTGAATGTGCTGTTGTGCTCACTGTTCACAAGGGAGAAGTGTTTGTTTTTGTTTTTTTTTAATCCTAATAAACCACATTTGATCACCTGTATGTCTGGGTTTACCCTCCCTTCCCTTCTCAGAGCCATAACTTACCAGTGGGAGTAGTGACCAGTTTAGTTGTCATGATAGTCCCATTACTGCTAACCACCATAATAGGTGAATTGCTACTGCTGGGCAAGGTCGCTGTAACTGGTTTGGGAAGGATTTTACTGGGCTGCACCTGTTGAGTGATTATTTTAACACCTAGGAAAGGAGAAAGGTCACTGTTAAAATACAGGCACGAAAAGTTACTTTCTGAAATGCTTTCTCAGACCAAGCCCTAGTGGGCAAGTAGCCTCACAAGGCTTCTATTCTGAGCCCATGTATTCCTGATCCTGAAAAATATTTTTTTTTCTTCTTTGGTTTGTTTTTTTTGCTTGGGGTTTTTTTGTTTGTTTTGCAAATAACAAGACAGTCATCATCTTTGCCTTTCATGTGCCTGTTTCAGTTCCTAGCTACTCCCACTGAGGCATGGGATTCCATTCCATCATTGATTTGCTGTAGTGATTTTTAACCTTTTCTGGTCCATGATTGAAAAAGTAGAACATTTCCCAGGAACCAACAGGTTACAACCAATACTGAATTGGTTCATATACAATGAACCATCTAAAAGTGAAATAGCTCTTCATCAATTTAGTCTGTAAATTCTAATGTGTCTTAATTAGCCTGGTTGAATTTCATCCCTCTGGATAAATTAAAAAAAGCTTTCTGCACAAAAAGCATTAGTGGCCGTAGGGAAGCAACTGTGACACTGGCTAGGGAAGGTTGCTTTAAGTAAACTGCTTGCTCTCCTCTTGATTTATTGGTTATCTTGAAGCCACAAACAAACTGGGCTGAAACAAGCTCTGAGCCGAATCAGCAAGAACAAAGGATGAGGACACCTTAGTATAGCAAGGATTCTGCTCCCTCTCTCTCAACTGTGTAGTGGTATGGGACTTCTGCAAGCTTCACTTCTCAGTTGCAAACCAGGAGATTCATGTCATCTGTTCAAAAGTATATCCAGGGCGCTTGCATCTTATGTTCTGTTCCATGACGAGGTAAGTGTATTGCATTGTGTAGGTCAAATGCCATGAAACACCCAGCCTGAATTAATCCCATCTAAATGTAGGCACTTACATTTGTACAGAAATATTTCTAAATGAACAATTTTGTCCACTTGGGATGTGAAACATCCTCTGGAGATGTTTTCTTCTTTCTACTTTGACTATAAAAGCCATACAGAGCAAGTAAGCTCCAAACTTAAATAACTAAGTTAGGAAAGAGAAATTGAAGCCTTTGCATCATCCAGACACAAAAACAGATAAAAAGCAAAGTCTCTTTGAAAATTGATTCACATCTTCCAGAAAGAATAGGTATCAGATGGTATTTCCAAAGAAATTTCAACTAGAAAGCACACTGAGCCTAAACCCATGGTAGAAGGCAAGGAGTGAAGCTCTTATTGACCAAATATTGTTCAATGACTGGAGGATGGAGGCCTCTTATGTGTCTTCGTTAGTAATTTTTTCTCAGGCAATGGTCCTATAATCCAGAAGGAAGTTTATCAACAGACAGGAGTAGAGCTGTTTATTTTTTAATTCTATGGACTATTTTAATGCTTTGATCTAAATAGTATGAATTTAAAATAATAATTTTACTGACATGATTAATATGAAATATGGACATAAAAATACTTTGCACTTTTATAGCACTTCTTCGTTTAAAATTAGATAACTTTGCAAGCAGTACTTCTTACTGCACCTTACGGAGATAAGGACTATATTCTACTGCAGAGTAAAGCCAAGATAGAAAGATTACATGACTTGCCCAAAGTCAACTGAATGAGTCAGTGTTCCAAAAAGAATCGAGTCCAACTTCCAGTCTCAGACCTAATTGTATTTGTTTTGACAAGTACCTCAAAAGTAGGTTTTGATTTCTGGACGCAAGAAAAGAATTAGAACATGGATTAACTTCTTTTTGCAGTTGATACAGTTGAACAGCTCTTGGATCTTCAGAAAACTGGTGTCTTCCAGGTTGCCAGTCACGTTACATTTGAAGATATTTACATACCTTTCAATCTCTAAAGATAAAACATTTACTCCTAATGCATGGTCTGCAATACCTGAACCAAACAAGAAGAGTGACAGAACCAAATTCTTCAATTAATTTTAGCTGAAAACATTAAGACAGCCTTCACTATCTACTTATAGCCAGGTTTAATGCCAAATCCTGTACTCAAGTAATTACGCCTTAATGATAGCTCCCCATGCACATTTTGGGACAGCATTCTGCCCTACTTTCTTGAGTTGTGGTTAGACCTCACCAATCAGCAATATGACCCAAGATTAACTCCAACTACCTGATTCCTGTTTGATCTGAATGGTGGGCTTGATGCCAGGTGGCAACTGAGATTGCTGTGGCTGCTGTTGAGCTACAGAAGACTGCACCAGCTGTTGTTGCTGCTGCTGCTGTTGCTGCTGCTGCTGTTGTTGCGGTTGCTGTGGCTGGGCCTGTTGTATTTGGTGCAGCTGCTGTTTAGGGGACTGCTGATGCTGTTTGGGAAACTGTGCTAAGATCTGAGTTGGGTTCCCAACCAAACCTTTTGGGGAAGGTAGTCTGGTAGAAGCAACTTTAATTGCCGATGTAGACACACCTGTGAAAGAGTAAATGGTTTAAAGTTGAACAGTACAACAGAAAAGAAAAATATTACAATTGCTAAAATAATTTTATATTTAAACTATTTTTACTACTGAAAAATGCATAGATATACATGAGGAAAAAAGCTCCCACAGAGCAGAAGTGCTCTGTTCAGAGGCGAAGGACCTTATAACAGATTTTCTATGTGGCAGAAGAACAGCAGCTAATGGAAAGAAGACCACAATCCCAGTCCACTTTCTGTACCTCTTGTAGTACAAATAATTTACAAATATTTTCAAAGTCTGATCTTTAAGCTGCAAGAAAGCAAAATATTTATAGTGAAAATAATGACTACAAAAAAAGTTAGGGGTATGAGAACGACAAATATCAAACCCATCAACATTAGGACAGAGTATCAGTGAGCGCAACATTATTTTAAAAGAATGAATCAAGTAATGGTATGTAATTTAGAAAACTGTGGAACACGCTTTTTTTCTGTGTGCTGATAGGTTAGGTGATCTTACAAGTAAAAGTGATTAAAATATAAGTTTGCAGTAAGATGGAAAGTTCCCAAATAAGTCTTAAGTACTTATTTCTGTCATTCCCTCACATAGTTGTCACAGCATTTCCAGTGAAATTTGGCTTCATCTGTAATTCTAAACTGCATATCCATAAGCACCAAAAACCCAAACAGAAAGTCCATGTCTTATGAAGGCAGTTTTTAACCAAGTCCCAGTTGTAGTGGAAAATAGAAAGAAAATCTCCTCTCATTTCTCTACATTTACAGATGGCAGTGATAATGATAGAAATCAGAATAAACTACCAGCCTGGCAAACTAAATAAGCAACGCTTTTCTCACTGCATCATCTAAGATGGTTTCTCTGTTTTCTTGGTCAGCTGTTTGCATTCATGAATTTAACTTTCTTCACATTTGGAGTGATTATCAGTTTATGTCACAAAACGTTTCACCAGCATCTTCTGCAATGACAGTTACAGCATTGAAAAAAAACTATTAGAGATATTCCACCTAACGTATTTTAGAATTATAGCCTCTTCCATGATCAGACCCAACCAGAAGTCCACAGTTCAAACGATATGAAATTCTGCTGTAAGCCCTTGTGCTCTGTGTATTACTATCTTCAGGACCTGATTAACAGAAGCAATATGGCAGGCAAAATACCTCCTCAGCCTTGATTTGGTTGCTCAACTTTTTGTGGAATGGAACAAGAATCGAAAATATGGACCAGGAAAAATTGAAATGTGACAATTGTCAGGCAGAGTATTTTTCAACTGCTGGTCACTGAGGCCCTTTCATTCATCCACAGCTTCCCTTCCAAATGTTAGCTAGGGGCCATGGAGCTGAAACAGTCCAGCTAGCACACATAGGTGGAATTAGAAATCAGAAACCTAGGAATTTTAATCCAGGCCCACTCAGGTCTTAATTTTTATGGACTTGAAAGCTGACATGCTGATAAGGTACACAGATAAAAAGGTATAAACACTTCTCTACCTTTCAGAATTGTCAGTAAGATAGTTACCACAAGAAATATTCTAAAGACTGGGCATGTCAAGCATAGATTGTATTTACTTGATGTTAACTTTGCATGTTTCTGTAAATCAGGCTTTAAAAGAAGCAATCACCTTCAAATATTGGAAACATCCATTTTCCATGCATCAGATAAGAGTTCTTAAAGCCAGCCACTTTGAGGCTATAGTGTTTTAATGCTGCAAGTAGAATCTTTTCAAAATAAAAAAAGCTATGCCACACCATCTCACCACATTCTCTTTAAAAAGAGGATCTGCATATTAATTGCTGAAGAGGGAAAGAGTTCAACAAGAACTTTTGTGGAATATCTTGGATTAGTTTCCTCGGTAGATTTCTTCCACGCCTCCTGTGCTTTATTCATCATATGTAAACACAAAGTGCATCTCCCCTATGTTGTTCTCAAAACAAAGGCCAATTCATCAGTGAAAGAGCTTTTATAAATATATTATTGCCATACCTTGTGCTACTGTTGACATAACCACTGATGGTGTTGATGATACTACAGCAGTCACAGCAATAGTATTTGCAGTACAGGAGGGAGTAGAACAGCTACTGCTGCTGCTGCTGCTACTGACCAAAGAGGACTGAGAAGCAGTTATAACCACTGGTTGCTTCTGAGTAGTTGAGGCAATGACTGACGTTGGGACAAGTTTCGTAACTGCTGCATAGTTGTGGGACTTTGAAAGGATGTTGGGTACAAAAGTTGAGCTTGGAGAGGTGGTTACTATTATCACCTGAAAGAAGAAAAAGAACAACAAGAAATTCATTTGTTCTTTGCATTTATTTAAAAGCATAATATTTCAGCAATATATCTGCCTATGTGTATTTAGTTTTAGGGATACGTGTTTATTAAGACCTTTTAAGAGTATCATAATTACATTTGCTGGCAACAAAAAAATTCTATTAGTTTGAAGAAGTGGTGATAAACATTTCCTTAAAATTAGAAGGGATTTTTTTTGAGGAAAACAATTACTCTCTAATTAAAGTAGAATTATCTCATGTCTGAAGGCAAACAGACAGGAATGAGCTGTTTGGCTTCATTAAACTGGGCCAGAAAGTCTGAAGCCCATTTGAAACGGAACTGAAGGGATTTCCAGCAGGTTTTAAACACTATTCTCCCAAACCTTGCACGTACATCAAGAAAGGTCAATGAGAGAACAGATGATTTTTTTTTTCTCTTTAACAATTAACAAGCAGTTACTGAGTCAGTAATAGGAAATATTTTTGATCCACAAGGCTGTAAACAATCAATATTTCATCAGTGAAAAAAACTGGTTTACCTTTGAAACAATTTCTGCTTTAATTAGTGCTCTCAATAACAAGAAATTCTCTCTTATCTGTCTGAAAACCATTTGTCTAAAGACAATAAACATTACCCCTACTGCGAGTTACAATTACAACGCCATGAATCTGATCTGACATAGAAAAACATAGACTTCATTAGAACATTGGAAGAGGTCTGTTCTTATGCAACTGACCTAGAAAACTAAGCATTTCTTCAATATCGAGTATGGGACTGTTTACATAAAGAGATTCCTTTTATTCTGCTTATATGTATCTCCTTGTACTTACACACAGTTAAAATAGAAACACACAGCACAGAAATACAACATATTTTCAGTTTACCATGCAAGAATATTGGGTTTTAATAATGCAACTGTCCCAATAAAAATTTAATTTACTAAAACCTTTAAAAGTAAAACTTATTAATGATTTGATGTAACAAAAGCAAATAGAAAAAAAAGGTACAGAAGGAGCAAAGAAAACCTGGGTCAGCTCAAACTAAAAGTCTTACGCTACTACCCAAGGAATACTGAAACCTTGCCTGATAGAGAAAAGAAATAGTATGATAATGGCACCAGAAATAAACTTGAGGGACAGATCAAGCAGTAGAAGATTAAGAGTTTATAATTTGTTTGGGTTTTTTGGGTTTGTTTGGTTTTTTTTAAATAAATAAAAAAAAAGCAGATAACTATATGGATGGAATAAAAGCAGCAAATTTCACCACCATGGCTGCCTCTGCCTCTCCTTGTGCCCCAGTTTTATGGTCCCTGGCACTTAGCTAAGCCTTTAATATCTTGATCTGAGGAAAACCAAAACCTCACTACCTCCACAAGCTACAGCAGGCTGACCATAACTGACTAATGCCTGAAGAACAAGGTGTCCATGTCTGCTGCTCGAGAACGTTTTCTCTGCATCACTCTTACTTTTGCCTTCTGCCTAAACTTGATTTAATCAAAACACCCTTCTGAAATTGCTCTTAGGCTACAACCATGCAGACAAGTTGAACACGACACAACTTGATTCTGGTACGAGCCTTGCAGGTGAAAAGATCCTACAATATGCCTGTGGAGTTTTAAGCTGTTTCTTAAATAGTCAGTTAGCACTAGAAATACTTCCCAAGTGTTTGAATTTTAGGGCCAGCTCCATTCTACCCAAGATAACTAATTTAGGAATACAGTCAAAGAACAACTTGCAGTTAAAAAAGGCAGATTATCACATTAAACTTCCTGTATAATCCATAGTGCAACAGTGCAAGTTCAGCATCTCAACTAAGTATGTAGGATGAATCCGGGCGTAATCACAACTCCTGAAGACCATTGTTCTTCATTCAAAGACAGAGTTAAAACCATCAGTCCAAGATTATCACTTAAGAACACTTAATTTAATCATGCAAGGATAAAAAACTTGTAAAGCATTATAGTTCAATGATGATGGCTGTCCTGTGACTAAGCAGGTTTGTGTCTCTTTATTTCTTCTTTCAAAATTAACACAGCAGAACAAAGTTTAGTGATCTTCATATATGAAGTATATCCAAAAACCAGATTTTTCAGGTAAAAATTTAAAAGTATAAAGCTCAAATCACAACAATTATATTTTTGAGATACTATTTTCTCACATGTCAAAATGATCAAAGTAACCTCATCATGGGTACCAAAACTGCATTACATCAGTTACAGCAGAAAGACTGTGTGATTTAAAAAAATAAAAAAGGTAAGTTGCTTTTTGTTGTTGTTGTTGATTTTAATTGTTATGGTAAAAACTAATTCCTAACGTACACTGAAATTAGTCCTGTCAGCTCTATTTTGAGAGACATCAAAACCTAGTCCCTGAAGAAATAAAGGCATTAACTGCTAGAAGCTTCACTAGCTAGATTCCTTCTGTGCCCTAGACAGAGGACTTTATTATAAGAGAATCCAGAAACTGGAGCTGTGACATTATTAGTTGTTACGACAAATCTTCCTCCAACCTACTAAAATGTCAAAACAATTCAGAAAGCTGGCATGCAGAAACGAAGAATTTCGTTCATATCCAACAACTTCACTCCTATCCAACAGCACTTGTTTAAAATAGTACATTTCCAATCTGAGTGTAACAAAGCTGACATTTAAATTAAAAGTATTATAAAGGGTTTCTCCCACCAAAATGATCCAGTTACATATTTTGGCATATCTAAATCCAACAGAAGAGGGCAGTGTGACAAGCTCAGACGCAAACCCTATTATGGCTCCCTAATGACACAAGTGATGATTTTCCTATCATTGCAGATTAGTAAGAGTGTCAAACAACACTATGCAAAGCAAACCCTAAAATTCCCCATGTCAGAACAAGCAGAGGCACAACTGCAGAAAAGACCCTATCAACAGTCCATTCTCTCCCTTTTGGAGATTTAACTACCATGATACATAACACTCAATACAACACTACAGACATTCAAGGCAAAAAATTCTTCCTGCACAAAAGATGAGCCTAACAAGAGCAACAGAATGGGTAGGTTAAGCCCTATACTAGCTGTGGATTTGCAGCATAGAATGCAGGACATTTCATTTGATGGTTTATGCTCACTCACGAACTTCTACACATATATTCAGATCTGAAATTTGATTAAGGATACTGTTAAAGAACAGTGAATCAAATGAAAGCATCAGAGCTCTGAAGTGGGAAAAGGCCAGAAAGCAAGATCTTTATTGCACATTACTTCAGTTAATCTTCCTTGGTTTTAAAGTTTCCAAAAATCGGGACATGGGAACTCTGCTAATCCAAATAGAGTCATAAAACAATTAAGAAGACTAATAGAACAAACATCATGTGAAGGTTTGAGCTCAATAGTCAAGCTCTCACAGTTGGAAAAAAAATGCTTGTTAGTGGCCAGCCTACCATCAGTTTGTTGGTATCAAGGCCAAATTAATTCCAGAGACACCCCCCCCAAGTCCGCCTCAATTAATAACCGTACCAAGAACAAATTTGGTCTGAGACATTAATCTTTTTTTAAATCTTAAAAGTGGACACATCTGAAATGCTTCCTAAAGCACGGGAAAATAGTCATGCCACAGATTAGGCATGTAAAAATCCTGAGTCCAATACAAAATTTCAACACAGAAAACCTCTTCCCACACACTGCATTCTGGTGGCCACACTGAGCTGAAATAACACAACTGATTTTGACCACTATAACACTGTTAATGTGGAATGAGAAATGGCACACTAGTACTGAAAGGAAAATAAAGCCCCCCAAGTCTTTGATCAGCTCCAAGAATAAGCTTTATAGACCCCAAAAAACTAGTCTCTAGACAAAAGGCTTGGCAAGGGAAAGCCCATGCCACCTCTCCTGGAATTTGACTACTGCAAAGAATAATTATAAATAAGGAAAATAGAAATAAGAAAGATTACCTTTGGCCAATAGTTGTTACCATCTGAAGGCTGTTCAGTGGCCTATGTGATCCAGTTCTCAGTGGACTAGTGTCCATATCACAAAACCCAACACCACAAATGGTACTAACTGGCAACCTTGTTGGCAGTCTCACCAGAGAGGCCAAGAATTGAATGAGCATGGAGACTGAATCCCCTCTCATCCCTAGAAGTGGTCCCTTCAGGTCAGGGTTGAGGCACATTGGTGGGGCAGTCTGGGGGAAGCTTGCACTCCCGCTGCCTGTGCTGTACCTGTTCTGTGGATAAAAAGAGGGCTTCAGTCTCCACGGCTGTCAATCCAGGTCCTTTCACACACAGGTGAACTAAATTCATACAAGAGTTTGGTTTTCTCTTTGTTCGTTTTAAAGAGGGATTACTGTATCCCAATGCAATCCTTAAAAAACAGCTAGACAGTTCATAGAAAGGAAGAGTCAAACATCACATCTTATTCATTGATAAAACCACAATAAAGTAACATTTGGCAGCTTCCCCCACATACCTTCTGTGTTGTCGTGTTTGTTGTCTGTGTTGAGGGCTTAGTGAAGGTTATTTTCACAGGCGACATGTGTGGTGGTAAGGAGTTGGCAATGCTCTGCATTATATTACTCATCTTGGGGCTGCCACTTACAGGCACTGTGATAGTTTTAGTGACAGGAGTCACTGCCTTCGGGACTTCTTTCAGGAGAACAGGGGAAGAACTAGAAGAATTTGTTCGCCGTCTTTTGCGGGGCTTTTCATCATCATCTGAGCAGCTGACACCTGGAAAAGAAGTACTTTTTCTCAATTGTATTTTCCCCATCTGCAGCTCTCAGTGCTTTCTAAAACACTACAGACTTGCTGAGTCTTATACCCACTTTCAAAGAAGACAGAAAGAAAATAGAGGATAAATTACACCTTGTGGTCACAAATAACCTGTATCACACCACAGATGGTCTTAGTCCTTGATATAGACCACACTTAAAGTGCCATAAAGCAAAGAAACCCCCCAAAACCCAAGCTACTCAGTTACTCCGTTATTTCATTCAGTTTAAGAGGTTAAAAGAACATAAGAGCCAGCACAGGGATTTCATTTGGTCTCCAGAAGTTTGACTAATGAGACTATGCACACAAAGGGTTTGGGATAGCATCATGCACATTTCAGTTTAAAACTTTACACTACACTACTGTTGTTGTTGCTGGTTTTGTTTACAGCAACTGGACTACTGAAGTTTACCTGCCTGCAGTCTTCTCCAATTTCAACCTCTGTACCTACTTTCATCCCAGACTTATCATTACAGTACCCTTCTCCCTTTCACCTCAAAACAGCATCTTGAGATCCCCTTTTTTTTTTTTTTTAATTACATAGTTTAAGTATGAAGGTCACACCTCACTTTATGAGCTTCTGCCTTGTTTGGTGCATTTTGTGCAACAGATATAAAATGGCACCTAACACTCAATCGTGAAAAACAACAGAAATCTGGGCTCAAATGTGTTCATTTTGCTCACAATCACCTACTGCACGAGGAAAAAAGTCTGCTGCAATATTCAGCTGAGCAATGGATAACCCTTTCTGCAGTGTGATCAACAGATCTTAAATCCACATGAAACTCTCGTAAGTAGGCAAAAGGTTCATAACTTGGTATACACTACAGAAAGACATAGTTTGATTACCTTGAAAATCTCTTACAGCTACTGGGTAGCATTTAGGTTTCCCAAATTAACCAGTATTAAACAACTGAAAAACAGAGATATGCAGAAAATACACAATCGCTCTACACAGAACAAGACTGAAGATGTTGTTCTGTATGCCTGGGGCTTATAGACAAAAAATGCTGCCACGGTAAAAAGCGGTCTTGCTGGTAACCCAAGCAAACTTGGTTGGCAGTCAATCTCTAATTAGGGTCAAGATCTAATTATGGTCAATCTCTAATTAAAATAACTAAATATTCTGGCATTTGAAAAGTGAAGACACAGGAATTAACATGGACAAGAAAGTGCCCAGTAGCACAGCAAGTGATTTCTGAAAAACGGGATTCTCTCTTAGTATGAGTACCAGCTCATTTGCAGGTACGCTTCAGAAGGCTGACAGTTGTATCCACACAATGATGGGAAACTGAACTAGAGAAGAGAAGCAAAGGTTCTATTTTAAGTTTGCTTTGAACTCCAAAAAATAGTTTTAGCTGGCTGTAGCAGTACAGATGAGGCATGGATCTATGAGTCCAGATTTCAAAGCTCTAATCAACTATTTACTTTATGGTCCTGAGCGAGCCCAGCAGTGATTTCCATCTATAAAGAAGAGATTTGGTTACATGACTTTAAAGTCTCTTATGAACAGGCTTTTAAGTATTACTGTGAGTGTGCTACATAAACTTACAACTGTGAGGCCACTAATCACACTGAAAACGTGCAGGAATGTCAGAATCTCAGAATCCATCTGAATCAAAAATCCACATGCAGCTAGGATGTTAGAATACAGCTGTTATTTTGGTGGGTCACCAAGAAATACTGAAGGTAAAGCTATTTGTTCATGGTCCTCATCCACGCAAAAAAAACCCAACCACAACACGGAAGAAAGTAAAACTGAACTAGCAGAACATTATTTTATGTCAAGTACTGCTCATGTCATCTCCTGTTTTCACTGCTGGGGTTCTTTAAGAACATTATTCGTACAATTTCATGTTAGAAACTGCATTTGCACAAAGTTTTCCACAAGCATTAAGCTAAAAGGTAATACAGCTCGACTATAACTCACACTTGACAAGCAAGGAAGCAGAGGCACGGAGAGGTTAATGGCTCAATCAGACTGTGACTTGGATGAGGTCACACAACAAATCAGTGGCGTAGTCATGACTGTATCTCAGGCCTCCTGAGTTTGCTCTTAACCAAGTTTGTTAAAACTAATGTGACTCATTAACACATTCTGAAAAACACATGATTCCTTAAAAAAAACCAAAACAACAAAACCAAAAACCAAAAACAAAAAACCCTAAAACCCCAAATGAAGCATGCGAAGTGGGGAAAAAAATGAAATCTAGGGATGGACGGAATAAAAATGAGGACCTTTCATCCCTCTATCATGTGTCTAGACTGCTTTTACACTCATTACCATGTAATAATTCAATAGAGGTCTAAATTAAATTTTTAAGAGGTTAAGAACATTTTCCCCCTGAATCTTTAAACTAAAGCTGAGTGATCAGTGCATTAAATGAGAAAAATGAAAAAATCTTAATGTAATGGGTTCTGTGGGTTGATATAGCCATTGAAAATGGTGGTTTGCAAGTAACATTATATATATGTACAATGTGACATTTCTGGCTAGCTAGAAGTTTATACAAACATGCATATATAGCACCAAGTTTAAAATATTTTTTTAAATATTAAAGGTATCCACAGCAAGCATCAAAATAGCACTTATCAGCTCACTATTAATCTTTGTCACCTGCATTTCAGAAGGAACCATTTTTAATTATTAGTTAAATAAAATTACCTTTGATGAGCTAGGCATATGTATAAGGACGTATCCTGCTTTTAGAACTAGCTGATTTATTAGCCAAAGAAAGAAGGTGGGTGTGGGGGGACAAGAAAAAAAGACTGTTTCTAGACATTATGCCCTGGATTTCCAAACTTAAATACATGAAGAAGGGTATCTGGTGGGAGTCTGTATAGAGTTTTCACAGTTGCCCTGGAATGCAAGCCTCACTAAGATTTGCTTCCAAATAAATCACAAAATGGCCAGACATAGTTAATGTAAGCATATAAATGCTTGCCAAAGTACTGCATCCTAAAAAAGTCTAGGTCAACTGTGAAAGTGGAAAGGAGGGACCTTTTCTAACTCAAATAAGTGAGCACTTTGCATTATTTAAGCAGAAGGAAGAGGGAAGTCCTCTGCAGAAGCAACCAGCAGAGCCACCCTGAAGACAAATTCTGAACAAGTGAGATTAGAAATCCACTGATAGACAGCAATTCCTATATTTTATTTTCAAAATACTTTTCATTCTTGTTGTCCTTGCCATCACTGCTCCCTGCAGCATTTTACAGTGAGTGGATTTATCCTGAACACAATTTCTCTGAAAAAGGGAAGCAGTAAATTCATTCTTTAGACTAAACAAAGGCATAAAGGCATTAAATGACTTGCCCAAGGTCAGAGTGTTTAACTCAGCCCATGCTTCAGCCACAAGACTGTCCCTTTCTTTCCCTTTTGTTAATCAGTTGCTAGTATCACTTACTTTTGACGTAAACAGTACTTCCACTTGGCAAGACGACTACATTGGAGGCTGGACTGGCGGGTCTGGGGGACTTCACTGTTGCTACACTGCCACTTGGAACAGGGGTAGATGTTGGGGTTGAAGTGGTACTTGTGTAGGAATAGCAAACCACCACTGAAGAGGAGAAAAGACACCTTCCGTATAACTGAAGTGCAGAATCCCATTATTCTATCACTATTTTAACAATTGAAATGGAAGCCAAAGACTTATTGGGTCATTATCCACATCTTTGCCTCTGCAATCCAGTTACTGTTGAATACTCCCCAGGCTTGACCTAAGCATGGCCATGGAATTAACGGCCTTCAAAGACAACATAGAAATCTAACCTCCCCTCCTCCCGTGCCCAGAAATCTGTGCTGCCAATTCTAGATTTTTTATTCGTATTAATCTGATGTTTTACTTTACAACTTGTTGTTTTCCATTTTAGCATTAATTCAGTATTTCAATCTTTTTGCTTTTCTGTAAATGACCATATCTAGACTGGTAACCAAGAGAAAATAGTTAATGCCTCTCCTCAACAGTACATCGGTCAAAGAAACCAAACTATTCCTACAGTAACAAACAACTGGTTTTGCTAATCAGCTTTTTAAACTGTCGTTTATAAATAATAGTACAATGATCCAGTATTTCTCACAAAACCCGAATAAAACAGCCTGTTTCAAGAAGTGTTACACATTCTCCACCTGCATGAAGCATAATTTGAGCCTATCCGGCCAAGCTAGATGGAATGTGTACTAGTATTATTTAAAAGGCATAGGGAAAGCAGAAAGCAATTGTTTAACTTGTTAACTTGGTATGTTTAATCTGAAGTTTAAAAAAAAAAAAAAAAAAAAAAAAAAAAAAAAAGAAAACCAACAGAATTTTCTTAACTTTCACCAAAACCTACTTACATTCTTAAAATAAAGTGTTCTGAAACATCTTTCATCACTTACAGAACTTTACACAATCTTAAGCCTTCAGTCCAAGTTTTTATAGTTTACAGAGCTTAACAAGTTAACCAGTGAATTTCCCTCTCATTTCCTGGCAGCTTGGTTTTTTGTGGGTTTTTTTTAAATTTCAGTTGCTAGTGTGCTGACTAACACAAAGCTGTCAGATTTATGCTGTGGATACTGCAAAGGCATCTTTAAAAAAAAAATTAAAAAATGTTTCTATGAATACTGTTCAGTAAGAAAGATTCAGTTTGTTGTTTTTTTTTTCTAAGTATCTAACACTTGACATCTAAGATAATAATTTATACTATGACATTATTTTTATATTCCCACAGATTGCAGAAGAATCCTGGCTTTCTCTCACCTTCTTTGTTTCCAGTTTCTGCAGGAACTGGAAGAGATGCGTTGTGCTGAACAGCTGCATTGGCAACAGCATTAGCGGTAACAGTAAAAGCTGTTTGTGGAACAAGTCGTGGCATCAGTGGCACCAGTCGACGACCTTCTATAGACCATTCGGAAGAGCTATTTGGTCCAGACATACTAAACAGAAATGCACATTCTGTAAGTATTCTACTGAGTTTCCAAAATACTCAGTACTCATTAAGTGTCTTTTTTTCAACAGTGAAAGTCTAAGAGGCAGTTTCTAAAGTCATATTAGAGCAATGATGTTCAACTTTCTTCATTTCATGAAAGCCCTTCCATTTTTCCCACCTGATGTAGAAATCCTCCCATAGAAAATTTAAAAGCTGCTGCTTCTTTTACCATTTTGTTTTACGGAGCCCTTAAAGGGCCAGAGGTGTGTGGATGTCATACTCAAAACTCCCATATTAGATTAGCTACTATTCAGGTAGAATTGGTACACTCTCTACTTCCGGATGACAGAAGTACCTACCCAAGACTACTGAAATTGATTACGTTACAGGGAAAAACCCTCAGCTACCAACGCAAATCTTGTTTTACCTGAACAGAAGTGCTTCTCAGACTTATTAAAGTAGTCCCAAACAAGGTAACAGAACTTGAAATGATTTAAATAGACCCTGAGCATCTTCCTCAACAGAAAACAGCCTGCTGCTCTAATTTTCTCTTAACTTTAGTACTTACACACAAACTGGAATGTTTCCAAAAAATGCTGTGCTTATCTAGATGGAGAAGTGTTTCTGTTTGATTGTTTTACATGAGTCATTTGTCAAATCAGCAAAACCAAAATGGCAAATTATTTTTCAAACCTGTTATGTTCTTAAGCAAATCAACCTATTTAATGTATTAATATATTCTGAAAAACAACTTCACGTGAACTATTGCAAGCAAGTTGCAGTAAAAGCTACCACAAATTAGTTTGTAAAATACAGAGGATCTGCTCTGTTGTTAAATCCTGATACGCTTCAGCATTCTTCATACATATTCATATAATATAAGCAGAGCTACATCAGCTGAGGCAAAAACATTTTTAAAATAAAAAACAAGACTACAAATGTTGCATATAGCAAAGCTAGCAAAGTTGGTTTTCTTAAAGAGTTAAGAGAATTATTTAAGTCAAATACTGTATTACCAACCATCACTCACAAAGAATTACCACAGAAAAAATAAAGAGATGCAGCACTTCACAATTGCACCTTGTCTGGATTATAATATCTCATCGAGCTGAAGTTCAACGCTTCAGGACAAACTTTATGGTTGTTCTGTAAAATGCTAAAACCAGAACTACTACTTAAAAAAGGAAACTTGATTCAAGAAAAGAATCCTGATTTGACAATTAAATGTTAAATTATTTTTCATTATTTCCCCCCTCCTTTCTTTTAAGGCGTGTATGGAAGTTGGTGGTTTTTCTTTGGTAAACAGCGTATTTCTAACTCTTTAAACTTGAACATTAAAACACTAAAATGTTAAATGCCCTTCTGCAGCACTAAAACAGTATGCTGATTTTGGTGAGTCTTGGATCAGACAATTACTAGCTCCGAGTGGTCTGCTATTTGTACGATTTCCTTTTTTTCCTCCCCGTAACACCTCAGCTACAATAGTCAAACTTAAAAATCAGTGGTTGTAACACAGAAAAAAAAAATACAGCCACTTACAATCCAGCTCTGTTTAAAGACAGTTCTTAATCGTAAGACTGTTAAGTAACTATCAAAGATACGTAAGCACTTGCCCTCTTGCTCCTCTCCTCCACCTCTCAAAATCATGTGGAGCTTGAGAAAGCAAATGCAAGGAGGAACCAGCCCAGTTGATGCCAGCACAGCAGCTGCATCAAGCAGAGAACAGTGGACACTGATGTCATCAGTTAGCTTGCTGCAGTTTTTTTTTTTTTACCCTGACCATTTTTCCCCCCCTCTGTGCTGATACACTGTTTTCCACTAATGTCTGCCACCTCTCTTTCCCTCCCTTTGTCTTTCTATGTAGTTAAGTCCCTCTTAATACAACCTTTCCAAATAGATTTAAATAAAATTAAAGGTAAAATAAAAAATAATAAAGCAAACATGTTCATCCTACTTATGGATTTCTCCATTTTCTCCACTTTGTTTCTTCTGGTCTGTCTTACAGACAGCTCTTCATGATGAAAGACTGTTTATTATATATTGTACTTGTACAGCGAATAGGATGCCTTCAGATACAAAATGCAACAGGACTAAATAACCATTTCTAGCTCTCTGATGTAAATCTGACACAGTAATTCCTTCATCCATACACTGTTTTAACTACTGTTCTTTAAACCACCATCAATCTTCAAAGTTCTATCATTCAGTTAAGGCATAATGGATTTTCCAAAGGGTACCCTTGGAAATCACATAGAAAACGACCTGTAACTTACTTGTGTGCAATAGTCGTTAGTCGTTCATCATTTACTGCTCTCCGAACTTCAGCACGATGTCGCTCTGTTGAAATACTATTAAAAAAAACAGCAATACATTTTAGTCAGAGGGAGACATGAACATTTATCTAAAACTTCCAGCTAAAATTAAACTTATGAATAATCTACTGAAGAGATGAAAGGGAGCAGGCATTTACATTTAAGAGATTGTCACTTAACTTTTGCTATCACAGTGAGAAAGAATGAATGTATTATTGTTCAAAAATATTACCGAAGAATAAAAAGAACATTACTGTTCATAGGATACCCCTGCAAAACAGCTAGAATGCAGCCTCCCAGTGAGAGCAATAAATTTAAAGCATATGGTAGAAAAATTTGCACAGAACATGCAGTGTTCTTTCTGGATGTAACTTGGGCCCAAAGACCTTGAAGTCCTACCTTGATGGAACTCCAAGCTAGCGCACACTCATGAGCTAGCTGTAATCCTTTTAACATTCAGTATCCCACAAAACACCACCAAAACAGTAAGGCTTCAGCCACAGAAGCACAGTTGTTTTCCTTATTAAAAACTCAAAGCAGAACAGGAATTAAACCTCCACAAGACGGAGAATTACTTCTCTAAATTAAGATTTGCTTTGTGATACTCGTGATAGAAAAAACACATAGTACCTTAAAAGAAAACAGGTCATCGGTTCTTATTTTAAAAAGGTCTGAGTTACCTAAGCACTTTAGAGAGTTCTCCAAGAAGATCCTTCTTCTCTTTCGTAAGGTCTCCCTGTGCACGTAAGGCACTGATGACACCTGCATATGCTTCCAGTTCTGAAGAATTAGAGCAAATAGTATTTCTATTTAATGCTCACAGTGAAGGAAAAGAAAAAACAATTTATTTTCAGTATTACTGACAATATTCTATTAATTTTCAAAATCATTGAGGAACATGTCTTTCAATTATTTAGTGCTTTTCGAAAGAGACTGATGATTTAGAACTCTCTCAGTCAATTACTCTGCAGCGTACAGCTTTTCTATGAAACAATTGTATCATCACAGAGGATTATCTAGTTTATAAACCCAACCAAATATTTCAAGCTCTCTCTGAACTGACTGTTCAGCCAGAATGCTTGAAGAAACAGCCCCCAAATTTGAAGAGTACCTCAGAACTCTCTAGAAGCAGGAGAAAATCTTTAACATGTATCATTACTGAAAGTTCCATGGAAAAGCTTGGTTTGAAAAAGAAACACACTATCAAAAGTGCAACTGATTTTTCCGTAATTCCTTTCCTTAATTAGCATGGAGAACATCAGCTCTAGTTTGTTAAATATGATCATCATAATCTTTTATGCCCATTTACTTGATCAGTACAACTGCTTGAATCTGAAAAGAATGCAACACACTGAGTTAAACCTGCTCAACACAAAAGAAACAATCCAGCTATTCTTAACTGTAGACATATCACGAAAATTAACTCACAAAAATACAACTCTGATTTAACGCAGATTTATAATTCCAGGTGACCTATGTAAATGTCATGCCATCGGTGTTTTATGAAAAAAAACCAAACAACAACACAAAAAAAACCCTACTAGTTAAAGGCTACTGAAACTTCTGAATTTTGTCCTACTAAGCAGGGTGAAAATATACCTAATGCAAATAATGGAGTCTGCTAATTTGCCAAAGAATGACTTGCTATTCTAAGCTTAGCAGAATTTAAGGAAATGTTACTGAAACTCCTGCTTTAAACCAGAAATACAAATTCTTTCGATACTTACATAGGTGCCTTTCATTCAGCACCCCCATGTCAGCAGCCAACCCAAACCAAGCCCACAACAGATCCCAGTTAACTAAAAGCAAGAATAAAAGGGGCAGGCCAAAACATAACACCTCTGAAGTTTGCTGCAAAAGAAAGGCTGATGCTATTCTGAAAAGCTTTCAGTTTAGGATTCCAAAGAGCTAATTTACAAATCAAATCAAGGAATTGGCTGAAAAGAAGTTCTGCTCTCCTGTCCTGATTAAGCAGACAAAACCCAAAGCAGAGTCGCTTTGGTTAACTATGCAGCCTGCACAGGGATGCTGAGTGACCTACAGAAGCATTTACAGCTTCAGTTATAAAACATTAGCTAATTAATGCAATGGTTATTACTAATATCAACATTTATTTAGACAACCATGTTACAATATTTAAGATACTAATTATTTTCCTCTGTTAACAACATAAAGTAATTCTTCAGATACAACCATATAATTATTTAGCAAGTACAGATATTTTTTTTCCGCATTTTTAATAGAGATCCTCTACACTAGGGTTTTAAAAATGCACATTCTGGCCTTTTGGAAGCTAGTAAAGATTACAGAACAGCTGTAACTAGCTTCTTCACCCTTACGTCTATGTAGCAATCACTAACTGGTGCGCACTCTTTCCAACACAAAACACATCAAACGGCCAAAACAGGTTTCACAAATAAATATCATTATTTCAAGTGCAAGGTGCTACCACCATCCCCTTATGCAGTTATAAAGCACGAACACCGCAGAACAACCCTAAGTATTGCACACCTCAGGATGCACTTCAGCCTCACCTACACCACTGCATTTCACTCGTGACAGAGTACCCTGCTACTCCTGAACGGTCAACCAAGTAAGATGTTGGGCTGAGAGCTGGAAAAGTGGGACTCCATAAAGCAGATGAATATTGCAGTTATTCGCTCCCACTGCCAGTGCTCCTTCAGACTCCAGTCTTGTGGTGTATCTATTTAAACTGAGAGCTTCTCTACCCTAGAAGAAAGAAGGCTGCTACAGGCTCTGATCCTCTGTTACGCTGGCAGGGCCCCCTTGTGGGGACACAGCTCATGCCAGCAAAAAAAGATTTATTTTTTTAAATTTTTTTTTTTTTTTCCTGTCAGCCTAGGTTATGTCATTGAAGGAGGTGTAGCTGCAGTTCTGTTTGGCTCAGCTGCACCAGCAAGGTTCTGCCAGCACATCGCCACCAGCTGGAGTGGAAGTTTTTTTTCCACACTCCTAGCCAGCAGAGCTACGTTAACAAAATTTAGCAGCACAGATCCGGTCCAAATCTTCTGGCATCCTGCACTTTCTCCTAGTTTTCATACTTCTTGAGCCTTGCTTAAGACCTGGGGCTGCCACCTTAATGGACGTACGGCTTAGTTGCAATGTTGTGTGCAACATCTGTGTCACTGTCTGCTTCAACAGAATGCAAATCCCAGATTCCCAAGAAATGAAATAAAACGGACAAAGCGAGGGAAAATAAACTGTCAGAAAATAAAGTGGATGGCTGCATAACGTATGAGAACCTTGACAAAGTTAAGTACAGCACATCATCTTTTAACATTCAAGTAAAATGAGAACAAGAAAAGCTGTGACTTGATGGTCACAGGAAGTTTGAGGAACTCTCTTCCTGACATCATCTCCTGGATTATGCTCCTCAGAAGACAGTCTGAAAAGAAAGCTAAGGGTTTCTTCTTCCCTTCTACTATTACGCATCATTTAACTGGCAAAAAAACTCTTAACTAAAGAAATTCAGCTCTAAGAACTCAAAATTACTGTGCAAGATCAGATCAATGGTCTAACAAAGGATTCTCTCTCCTGTGGTAGCCAAAAGTGGATGCCTGAGGAAAGAGCAAATATTTTTATTACCTTCCAAAATACAAAAGCATGTCTCCTTGTACACATCTATTTACAAGGACAGAGCACAAAAAAATCTCCCAATATATAACTACTGGACAGGGGTCTCATATATTGAACTACATTTGAAACAATGCTGCTGCTGTTGTTATGACAGTTAAGCGAGAACACTGTTTTCACACTTCCTTGATAATCTGTGTAACTGCAAACCACAAACCATCACAATTATTTTTTTCTCCTGTTTCAGGTCTTTACGATAGTACCTTTACTACTTGAACCCAGTCCCAGAGTGCCAATTAAATCAGGGCTCCATGACTGGTTTTTTTTGGTACAAAAAGCTGTCTAATACAGAATTGGAAAACAAATGACGACCCTTCTCTCACAGAGCATCCCATTGCATGTTAATAGTCGTAAAAAGAACAGCAATGCAACACTGCAACATCGAGGCAGAGATGGTCTAGGACATCCATGAGAGATTCGACCAAACCAAAACAATTCTGCTCTATTCATTTTGCTCAGGCAGAGAGCATCTGCCAAACATCATTTTAAGCCAGGGCTGTCAAACCAATGACACATGCAAAATGCAGGAAATGACTTGTAAGTTGCCTGTAGACATATGAAAGTATTTCATGGAAGCAGCAGGCAGGCAAATCTTAAAAGGGCAAACATACAGACCCACAAATTGTATCTTACTGTACCCAGTTTGCGAAGGATCCTCTTGCATTCATCTCTGCTGAGGTCCAGAAGAGTTGGCCACACCACAGGCATCTTTCCCTTGCGTCTGCGCTCCCACAGAGCTCAGCCTCGCTGAAAAAGGAATATAAATGCAGTAAGTGCAAGTCCATCATTTATTGATTTCCCAAACCGATTAACGTAAACTCTCCTCAGCCTGCTCACAACTCCACCGACACAGTCGCTCCCATCCCCGCTCCAACCTTTGTAATGGCATGCTTTGCCATGCAGGAATTCAGCAGTTTCACAAGGGCACGGACTTCCTATACTCTCTTGCTCAGATCCATCACCCAAGCCTTTTTACCGAGTTTCCCGTCTCCTTCTCAAGCCCTTTTTCATGCTGAAACGCTCTCCGAATTGATGTTCAAGTCTCCTCCCTCTCTTTATGCACAGGGCACCTATTATAAGAACTCTTCCAGCTAACCGCACGCTCCCCCTTCCCCCCGGGGAATGCATTTAGCACCAGCCTATTATATGACAGAACGGCACAAACACCCTGAAAATTTGCTTTCCACGTACCAACACCACCCCACCCCCCAAAAAAAACACACACAAAAAAACCCCAAAAACACCCAAACACGGGAACACCCCCTCGCCCGATCGCATCGCGGCGAGATGCCGGGGGTGGCGGGCGGAGAAGGAGGGCTCATCTCTCCGTTGCAACGAGGATAATAAAGGAAGGGGGGGGGGAAGGGAAAAAATGGGGGGGAGGGGGGGGAAGAGGAGGTGACCGGGGCGAGCCGGCTTGGGCCAGCCCGCGGCCGCGCCGCGTTGCCCGGGCAGGGAACGTGTGTTTTTTTTTTTTTGGGGGGGGGGGGGCACCGGGAACAAAAGCCCCGGCGCCGTCTCACCTTCCAGCGCGGGGCCGGAGGGAAGGAAAGGGAAGGGAATGGAGGGAGGATCTCCTACAAGGGCGCCCGGAGGCAGCCGCCACCCGGGGACTCTCCGTCCGACCTTCCCGGGGTCCTCGCCTCAGGGAGGGGGGGGGGAAGCGGCGGCAGCTTCTGGCGGTGTTTGGTTCCCCGCCGGGCTCGGGGGCGGCCGCCCCCGGGGTCCCCGTCGGCGGGGAGGGAAGGAAGGAGCGGGCGGCTGCCGCTGTTTCCTCACGCCGGGCGGAGGAGCAGCGCTCGGCGGCCTGCTAGGCGGTGACCGGAGCGCTGCCCGAGGGCCCGGGCCCGTGAGGCGGGCGGCGGGTCCCCGCCGTCCGGGGAAGGGGAACTGCCCCTCTCCCTGAGGGGAGAGCGCCCCGGGCTAAAGCGGGGAGACGCGGGGGGGAACGCTGCCGGCTGAACGGGACCCACCTGCCCGGCCGTGCCTGGCACATCGAAAGGCTCCTCGGCGGCAGAGCCCCTCCTTTCCCCACACACCCCCCTCCACCCGCCCTCCGGTGCCGCCGCTCTCGGGTTTGTTTAGTGGCGGCGGTGGCGGCGGCGGCGGCGGCAGCAGCGTTTCCCCGGGCCAAGATGGCGGCGGGACACAGTGCCCATGCGCGGGCGCCGCGGAGCACGCCGGGAGTTGTAGTCCCCAGCCCACTACCCTCTGAGAGTGAGGAGATGGAAGAAGCGGCTGCCAAGATGGCGCGGGAATGGGTGGGAGGGGGAGATGTCGCGTCGCGCATGCGCGGCGGCGCAGGGCGCACCTGGGAGTTGTAGTCCTCTCGGCTTTCGTCGACGCGGTGGGAAGCGGCGCCGGCCGTCCCGCCATGGCCCGGCGGGCCCGGGTACGGGCGGCGAGAAGGGACAAAAGCCCCTCGCGCGTTCTTTCCGCCTGGGCCGGGGCGCATCCCACGTTCCCCTCAACTTTAGGCATTAACGGCCGGCCGCGGCTTCTGGGAAGAAATCTGGCAGGGTTGACATCAGGCCTTGACGTCATTTGGCCGTTTCCAGCTTTCTGACTTAAAAGCGGCGCCGGTTACGCGCGGGGCGGCGTAAGGCCGGAGTCAACCACGCTTCTGTGCAAACAATAAGATCATAAAATCCACGCCCTAAAAACACGGTCGCGAACCCACTTCGGGGTGGTTTTGGCTCCCCGCCGTTAATTCGCCGCCGAGCAGAGCAACCACCTCCTCCCGCAAGCCGCCAGCGCCGATTTCGGCAGCTTGGGCCTGGGCAGCTATTTCGTACGTAACGGCGATTATAACTTTTTTTCACCCCCCCCCTGCAGACTTCCAAGCAAAGAGGTAAATTGTATCTCTTTAGAAGTCCTTAGGTTGGATTAGAAGTAGAAAAGAAAGCATCTCTGGGGCGCAGCTGGAGCTTAAAAGCGATGTGTACGATTGTGGCTGCGTGTTGCAGCGAGAAAATAGGGAAAAAAAATAAAACAAATCCGATCGGTAAAACTGTCTGCAAGGCGACCGCTGGCGAATCGCACCAAAGCCCCTTCAGGATGAGCTTTGCTCCCGGCTCTCCATCTCGCAGCGCTTCATTTTTGCCGCAGGCACTTGTTTTCCACGCTTCATCTTGCACGCTTTCTGATTTTGCAAAGCAGACTGGCACCCTGGGGACAGACAGTTTGATGAAGAGGAGGGAAGGGCTCCTCCTTATTCCGCTCTCCCCCAGAAAATCGTATTTTTATAGTTTGCTTTTCAGAAGCAGCTGGAAGTTTGCCGAGGTGAAGACAAGGCGGACGGATGGTGTGCGTTGAACCGCAACACCTATTTCCAGATCTGCAAGTGCTGTTATTTCCACCCAAGTAGAGATAAAAATTTTTCCTCCCGGTGATCATTGATGAACATTTTCTCACTTGTGATTTCCTATTGTTCTTCACAGCGGCATAAATCTCAAGTACTTGAAAACAATTATGCTGAGCAGTACATGAGAGCTAGAACGATTTTCCTTCTTTTTTTCGTGCCTTCCTAAACAAGAACCAGCTGAAGGCAAGTAGCATCATCTTTGCGTAATATTAGCTAATAAGAATAAATGTCCTAAGCTTTGCACAAAACCGAGGAAAATGCAGACCACGTTAGTGCCAGGAGTTGAAGTTTTCCTTTGCAGGACAGAGACTCCACTGCAAACTCATCTGGAAACGTGTCTTTTAGTTGGATCACTCTGGTCAATAGGAACAGGCAGGACAGCCTTGCCTCTTACTAGAATAAAATAACTTTTTTTGAGGTTTTTTCATCGGTCGTAACTGTGATGCTCTAGCAGAGTATCGTTTTTATTGCATCCAAGGTGTTTAACAGAATAAATCATTCTATGAGGAAGAAAACTACCAAAATCTCTTTTTTTTTTTTTACACAAAATTACTAAGTTGTGAATCTTAGCTGACTATTTGCTTCGAGTTTGTGTGTTTATTAATGCACTCTGTCCTCATACACGCTCTCCAGTGAAATCTCTGCTAACAATGCAGCTCAGAGAAAGCACAAATATGTTTTCTCAGCCCTGCTCAGCAGCTATATTCATTAAACCTAATTAGATCAATTTGGTATTTTTTTTTAGATCTTTAATTTTTTTTTCAAAGGTGGATGAAACTAGCCAGGAGGACCGAAAGTTATTATGGGCAAGGGGGACAGACACACACTGACACTCACGTACGTACATATGTATGTACTCAAGAAAACGCTGCACGCTTCACTTCCTTCGGCACACAGAACAGAAAAGAGATGTAAAAAATGAGCCAGTTATGTATGAAGTGTCTGAAGCTGTGATTACTGTGTCTCCACAGATGTCATAAAATGATTTCCAAGAATACTTATTTTTATTAAGGACAAAGACCCAGACTTGGAAATATGCGAAAGAGGTCCAGAAAGTCCGAAGGCCAAATTCTGCTTGTAGTTACAGCAGCAACATTGCCGTTTACTTCAGACTAACCTACGATCAATTCTCCATTACCCATAAAACTGGGAGGGCTGAGATACCACGGACAAAGGAAAAAAAACCCAAACAAACCCAAACACATAAATAACGGGTCATGAAAAGCATAAGCAACCTGAGACAAGGTCAGATGCACCAGAGCTATCCCAGAGCCCAGCAGGCTCTGGTCGGCAGGGTCTTCTTGAGTCAAGTCCCCCATCACACAAAAATCACTCACCTGCTGTAGAGCCCTAAGCGGTCCCAGGAGCAGAATGGATCTTTCCGTAAGACTAAATTAAGGTTATCTGGACTCAGAATGACTGCACGCAGCCTTCTAGCCTAAGCTAGAGAGGTTACCCAAAGGAGGTTGAGACTTGACAGCATTTCTTTATGTCTGGTGAACAAAATGTCTAGAGTGTTCCAGTTATATACTAAAAAAAATGAAGATAAAGACAACATGGTTTAGGCTTACTTCATTAATACAGAAATGTGGCTAAATGTCCTGCAGGCGAGCTTTTCTCAGTAAATTCATTTAAAATAAATGGATTCATTGTGAAAATGCCAGCGTTTTTTCTAGCCCTAGTTGCCTGCCAGATGTTAATCACTTTCTTAGTTCTCATTACCTACATCCTTGGTCTCTGACTGAGTCATCAGCTAAGGAGGCCCAAAGTTACAGAGCACTTTTTGACTGTTCAGAAAGTAAAACAACAGAGAAACTTGTTGACAGCACCAACGTTTCATTGTTTCCTAAGGAGGCAAGGCTCAACAGTGTAAAAAACCACAAGGTAGAAGTAGCCTGTAATAATCCATTTTATTTTGCAGTTGAGGCAAGCTAAGAACTCAACTAATTGTAACAGCTTCAAGCAGTAAATCACTGAATTTTTGTAGCTTGGTCATATTAGGCCGATACCTTAGCTCTACATGTGTTAACAGCAGCTCACCGTTAGCTTTCCTGTTACAGCCAGCGGAGATGAAACAAGACCTGCACTATCCTTCATCTGATGGTGACCTAGTGAGCAACCCTGCGCAAGCGGTATCACCTCTCTTGTGCCTCCGTTTCCCACTTTTATAAAGCAATTTAAAAATTAATGACAGACGGTGATATACAAAAGCCACACATTATTACTTATAACAGCATACTGCCGCATATTCTTTTTAAGAATTTGCTCAATTATATGCGTTTGAGCAAAATTTCTTCCTCCTTCCAGTAAGGGCAAGAAATATAGTGACCATCAAGCACTCCTACTTTATATTAAGTTCTCTACGACCTGACATCCTCCGATCCCCATCCGCTTAAATAATACGATTCTCATCAATTACAGGCACTGGACTGATTAATTAAACTTTCTGGGCACTTAAAGAATAATCTATGTCTCACCACACTTCCTTCTATCCCCTAAGACAATGAAAGGGAGAAGACAATGAGCTGGAGCTTGGAAGCATCAGCAGTGAGATAGCCCAAGGGAAGAGCAGTGATTTTCACGTGGAGGTGATTTGTATGCAGCCCAGGTCACCAGGACAAAGCTGCGCTTCCCAGCTCTTTGGGGGCTCGTAGGAAACAAGCAGTGGTTCTCGCTAGATTATTAACTGCAGCTCCACTTGCATCGCTACAACCTGATTGATAGAGACTCCAAAATATCCTTTTTCTTCAGAGCAGCCTTTCCCGGGTAGAAGAGAGGCACATCAGCTTGGTACTATATGAGAAACACAGCTACTGCAGCTGCTTCTTGTCTGCTGTCAACAGTTAAGTTTTGAGCTTCCAAGAGTCTTAGGTTGGTAATTTCAAAAGTAAAATTGGAAAATCAAGGAAAAAAAATATTATTTGTATCAGCCTGCCAGCAATTGAGAAAAGAAGTAAGAAACTCGCTACGCTTTTACACTAAGATGAACGCAATGTTGTAGGTAATTTAGCTTTTTAGGAAATTTAAAAACCGTTTTAAGTATCCCCTGTGTCTTGCATAAGAGAGAAATACCCCAGATTCTGACAAAAGTTAAATTATTTCCTGATTTTTTTTTTTTTTTAGTCAAATGGCCTAACCAATGGAGTTTCCACTTCTCTTAAAAGATGATTCAGTGGCTTGATATGCTTTCCTGACACAAGCATTGCTATTTAAATTTTATTCTATCACCCTCAGACCACTCCTAAACTCTCTCTCTTCCTTCTCAAACACTTTCCCATCACATTTTTTCTCCTGGCTAAGATAAGAGCAGAAGCCTCAGCAACATTTAGGCACTGGCAGCTTGCCAGAGAAGCCTTTTATATACAGCCTTATCAGATGCAGGGATTGTCACCCAGGACTATTTGTATTTAAATCCACAAAGATATTTCAACTACTTTCACTGAAGATAGCTTTGTGTTGCCAGTTAATAGAGATTTTTCCCCCCCCTATTATAAGTAATACATACTTATTCTACATATGTATTTATTTTACAAATAGTAAGAGCTTCAGTGCTGAAAGTACCAAAATTGAGCAAGGCTTAAATCCATCAAAACACCACTGTGCATCGAGTTGAGCACCTATTTAAACACTTTGCTACACTGAGGCAAAAACTGATTATATAACCTCAGATAATGAAAAAAAAAAAACAACCCACCCTTCATTATGTCATTTTGCAGCATATTAAAAGGCGAATTAAAGTCAGTACACTCTGCAATCTAGGGAGGCAGATGCAAACCTCCAGCCTCTTTGTAGTGTGCTGTATTGGTGAAGAACATATAAACTTGCTGGGAAGAAAGCAAAGGCGCATCTCAGAATAGAAAGCGTGGGAATAAGGCAAAGTATTAAAGTTATTGCTCCATGGTGCAACTTCGGTCCTTATCTATGGTCACATACATGTATTACAAACCATTGGTAACTCTAGCATACTTCTGCAATTCAGGGGAACACATCCCACCCAGATTAGCATTTCGCAGTATTCAGCCACACTAGGACCTGATTTGTGTTGCATTTTTAGGGGAGATTGCATGCTCTCCCTCGAGTTAACACTTTTAGCCCATGAACACACCATGTACTGCTTTGAAGTTCAAGACAAACTCATCAGTGAATTACTCGCTCCTTATTTTGACTAAATATTTTTACAAGGCTGGATGGGCTACATAAATGCTGGGGAAGCAAGTGAACTTATCAACTGTGAAGGATGTGTTCGATCACTCTACAGAGTCCGGACAACAAAGGCAGCTCCACAGACAACAGGATAAACAGTTAACAATCATAATTACCTAATAGCCAATGAAACTAGGCATTTGCTTATCTAGACATCAACAGCCTTTTTTTTCCCTAGCAATATGGTAATTTATAAACTCTTTATCCCCAACTATTTTTGAAGGATCCCATTCATTTGCTGTGCTCTGAATTCAGGAAATGGTATCGATCCCAGAACACCTAGCAAATGAAAGTTTACTCAAACATACAGTATTGTTGCAGGGTGAAAACAGCAATGGAAAAGGAAAGCAAGCCGGCACTCAGTTTGCAAACCAGAAGGAGTAACATTTTTGTCACTTCGCAGCCTTCACTGAAACTTTGGGAAAAGTTCACGTGCTTTTTAAGAGGTTGGTGTTAACGCTGGCAGTTAGCAAGGCTTGCGCAGAGAAATAAAGACAACCTGTCACTCCTGGGTTGGGACAAGCGAACAGAAAATAAAAGATGACTCAGTTTCCCTCGCTTTAACTCCTTCATGGTGATATATATGTCTGACTTTCCGTTAGCGTGTGCTGCCCGCAGAGCAGCACGGTAGGCTGTAATCATCTGCTTGGGCTGGCTGAACGCTTCAGAAACTGCAGCAGCTCTGGTGGAAGCCAGGACCGGACTCAGAGCAGTTGCTTGTAATTTAGAAGGCTGCTTTCCTAGGCAGGGAAGGAAGTAGCTGCAGGCCAGAATACAGACAGCTGTGAGTAAATTGCTTAGTACAGGTCATTTGGAACGCTATGCCTGTCCACAAAACCACGTCATTTGGGCAGACCCTGACACAAACACCACCCTCGTGTAGAAGTACAGTGTGGCAAAGCCAACAGCCCTCTGGATTTCCTCCTACTGAAGACTTCATACAAAACTTGTGATAATCAGCATTCTTTCAATCAGAATCATAAAAAAAAAAAGCAAAAAAGATCCCAGTAAAATAGGGAAAATGCAATGGGAATTGGTTCTGATAACCCTTGACTATCATCACAGACATTCCTAACTTTCATTTGCAAAAAACTAACCTTGAGGCAGGAGCCAGGATGCTGCATTACTCCAATTTAGGGTTGGAGTTAAGTTGCACATTGGTCACTAATATTGCATACTCGGCATGCACTCGCACAGTCTCAGAGGTCCTCTCTCATACAGTGTGCAAGACTTAAGTTATTCCCCACCTTTGCCTTTCCATTCCCCAGAACTGTAGGGAAACCCTGCACATAAGCAACTTGTTTTTCATCCTGTCATTGTGAATTTCAGCACATCTCAAAGGGAGCATGGATACAGATACACAAAAATACCTCTATGGAATTAACCCGATGTCCTTTCAGTTCTTACAGACAGGTTATCCCAACAACAATGCAGCTGTAAAACTTGCAAGAGAATGTAACAGTAGTAAAAGTCATGAAAGCATTTCAGACTTCAAATCTTCTCTTGCAAACAAACTTTTAATGGCAGGAAACCTGCAGGAGTACACAGTCGTGCTCAAACAGTACAATCAGAAAATAAAGGCATACTGACTTTCACCCTGAGAAAGAGACATGCAGTTCTTTTCCAGAAGTATGTTAAAGAGGTTATTTTACAACCATAATTAAGCGATAGAGAATCTTGGAATTAAGATACATCTGACCTTAAAAGACACAGTGGGGGAAAAAAACAATTAAAAAACCCACACAAACACACAAAATTCCTTTACTAATTTATCCAGAGAATACAGATTGTATGTACAACACTACTACTAACAGTATTTAATCCCCATTCAATGTCAATCGACAGACACACTTGGAAATATACTGTGAACAATACTTGCATAACCTGGAGGATTACTTAAGACACAAAATCACCAGCGTACATATTACATATGCACACTTCAAAGGCTGCTCTGCAGGGAAAAAAAGGGTGTCAGTGGTTTCTGTATTCTACAACAGAAGCTAATTTTTAGCATTTCCAACTAAGCAGTAATACTAATTTCCTTTAAAAATAATGGCTTTTGAGTAATATTGTTGGTTTTTGAAAATAATTAAGTTTTCTTTCCATTATATAGGAATCATTAATTAGTCTGCCCATAAAAAACATCATCCAGCAGACTTCAGTAAGTTAACTTTATGTACAAGTCATTGCATTCATTTTATTAGGAAAGCTCATATATACACATTTAGGAGATAACAGCCGTAACGTGCTTGTATAGTGATTCAAATGATGCAGTATCAACAGCAGCTTTGGTCAGAAGCAACGGTTCAGAAATATGTGCCATGGTTAATTTCTTTTTAATAGTGCCATTATAACATTCTGGTTTTGCTTGTTCGGAACCCTAAGAAGGAGTTTCAGCAAGCATGCACTTTTGTTTGGTGAATCCATTTGGGGGAGAAAAGGCCCTTCAACCTTGGGCAGAAGATGCTCAAAATTTTCTTATTATTTCAAGGTGACTAAGTATATTTTTCCTAAGGAAACAGGTTTTGAGTGTTTTAAAATTCACACTAACATTATGCAGTCATGCTCCTAAACTATTACTGCAACTGAAAATGACCCTGCTCTTCTTGCGTTCCCTTGTGTCAGCATGAACACTTACGCAATCTGCACAGCAAATCAGATGGCAGTCACCTGAAATCTAACCTCAAGGTGAATGAGTGTATTTAAAAAAAGGTTACTTAACTGATTAACTCCCTTATACAGTTCACTGTACACAAACGCTGGCAATTGCCCAGTAAAGTGAAAGCAGTCAGGTGCAGATAAAGTTATCTTTAGCATTGGCTTAAGTGACTACTCTAAACTACTTAAAAGGAATGAACTCAGCTACATGCCCAAGTTAGAATTCTGGCAAAGAATTAACACCAAATAAATTGATGTTACTAAAATTAGTCCAATGAAATATGCTTTGAGACTCCTAGCTTGAAGGGCACTTGATGACGAGGCTTCCTCACGGAAAAGATGGCTTTTGTCCCACTCAAACAAAAAAAGCTTACAAGTTTTGAAGTCAGCCAACAGAAATTTCATTTTTTCCTTTATGCACTTTTTCGAAAAGAGATGTACATTGGCTATTTCATATATTTGGATTATGCTTCCTAGAGCCCAACCAACCTCTATGTCGGGATTCCTTTAGTAAGATTTTAAAGGTATATAAAACATGTACCGCAGCTGAATTCTTACACCATAGCACTATTACAGCTGAAACAATTAACTTTTGCCATCAGCGTTTATACATTTCACAGCTACAGTATCCACTTCCCCAAACTGCTAGCAGGCCACATCTGGTGAATGAGTCTCCTTCTTCCCAATATCCAGTTTTCTGTTTCTTTTTCCTAAGCCTTGCTTCATTTTTACCTGTGACAGCCCTGACTAGGCATGCTCCCTGTTTGATTACTGCTGAAAACGCTCCTGGTTTCTCTCATTACCCATCCGAGCTGCAGAGCGACGACATCGTCCTAAAAAAAACAAAACAGAAGAGACTAGACAAGAGGAAAAGAAAGACAATGACCTCGTCCTCCACCCTCAGTTCGTTTTTAAGCTCAACATACTGCATATACCCCGCACATACAGGTCCTCTTCCACCCGCCGCGACACGCCGGAAGACAGGCCGGCCCCGCGCAGCCCCGGCGCCACTACGCATGCGCGGCGCCGCCGTCGGCCTCTCCCCTCTGCGCAGGCGCGCCCTGGGCTGGGCGGGGCCGCTCATCCGGGTCCCGCCGCCGCGGCGCATGGGCACTCTCCCGCCGAGTGGCCGGTCGCGGTGCATTGTGGGACGGAGGCGGCTCTTGTCCCGGCGGAGGGTGGCGGTGAATCCTCCCGGCCGCTCACAGCAGTGTAGAGCCGCTTCCCCCCCCCCCCCTCCCCCTTACCCCCCTCCCTTCCTCCCCCCGTCCTCCTCCTCCTCCACCCCACATACACACACACACCCGCCCCCCCCCCCTCCCTCCCTCCGGCCCGCGGATTTAAAGGGGCAGCGGCGCCAATCCGGGGGGAGGGGGAGACCATGCCGAACTTCTGTGCGGCTCCCAACTGCACCCGCAAGAGCACGCAGTCCGACCTGGCTTTCTTCCGCTTCCCCCGGGACCCGGTCAGGTGAGACCCCCAACCGGGAACCGCCGGCGCCGCCTCAGGAAGGCATGAACGGCGGGTTGGGGGGGGGTGGTGGGGGTGGTGTGGGACGGGGGGGACGGGACCGCGCTCGCCTCTCCCCTCCCCTCAGGCCCCGCAGCCCTCCGCCTGAGGAGACACCGGCGCGGCGGGGAGGCGCCTCCCTCCCCTTCCCCCTTCTTCCCTCTCCGCGCCTCCTCACCTAGGCGGGGACCCGCCGCCGTTACGGGACGGGGCGGGTCGGCGGAAGGCCGGGTCGGAAGGAGGAGGAAGAAGAGGAGGAGGCGGGGGGGGGGGGGCTGTGAGGGACCGGCGGCCGCCCGGAGCTGCCGGCTCTCCTGGCGGAGGCCGCGCGCGCGCTGTGGCGCCGGGAGGGGGGCGGGGCTCCGCGGGACCCTCCGGCCTGCGGCGGGGAGGAGGGCGAGCGGCTGCGCATGCGTCGGCGCGGCCGCCCCTTCCTCCCCGGGGGGGGGGGGAAGTGAGGGTGTCTGAGGGTGTGAGGGAATGGCTGAATGGCTGGGGGTGAGGGGAGTGGGGGGCTGAGGGGCTGAATGCCTGGCTGTGAGGGGAGTGGGGGGGTGCTGAGGGGATGGCTGGCTGTGAGGGGGCTGAGGGAATGGTTGCCTGTGAGGGGAGGGGGGGGCTGAGGGAATGGTTGCCTGTGAGGGGAGGGGGGGGCTGAGGGAATGGTTGCCTGTGAGGGGAGGGGGGGCTGAGGGAATGCCTGGTTGTGAGGGGAGTGGGGGGCTGAGGGACTGAATGGCTGGCTGTGAGGGGAGTGGGGGGTGCTGGGGGAGTGCCTGGCTGTGAGGGGGCTGAGGGAATGGCTGCCTGTGAGGGGAGTGGGGGGCTGAGGGGCTGAATGCCTGGCTGTGAGGGGAGTGAGGGGTGCTGAGGGAGTGCCTGGCTGTGAGGGGGCTGAGGGAATGGCTGGCTGTGACGGGAGTGGGGGGTGCTGAAGGAATGGCTGGCTGTGAGGGGAGTGGGGGGTGCTGAGGGAGTGGCTGGCTGTGAGGGGGCTGAGGGAATGGCTGACTGTGAGGGGAGTGGGGGGCTGAGGGTCTGAATGCCTGGATGTGAGGGGAGTGGGGGGTGCTGAAGGAATGCCTGGCTGTGAGGGGAGTGGGGGGCTGAGGGACTGAATGCCTGGCTGTGAGGGGAGTGGGGGGCTGATGGAGTGAAGGAATGGCTGGCTGTGAGGGGACTGGGGGGGCTGATGGAGTGAGGGGCTGCCTGGCTGTGAGGGGAGTGGGGGTGTCTGAGGGGCTGCCTGGCTGTGAGGGGAGTGGGAGGGCGTGAGGGGATGTACATCTGTTAGGGGTTTGGGGAGCGATGGGTTGGGTGGCTGTTAGAGGTGTGGGGCTGCTGGAAGGGTGCAGGAGCAATGGGATGAGGCAAGGGAGCCCACGCATCGTGGGGAGCCCACAACAGGGCCAGCACTGGCTCGGGTGGTGGACGTCTGTCAGTCCTCCTGCGTGTACTGAGGTGATGTGGTGCTGGATGACAAAAGTGTGTGCGTGACAAATAGGACACTGGCGTGGCAGGCAGCTGTCACAGGATTCCAAGGATGATGGTTTATGTCGAAGCATCATGAGCAACAGCAGAAGTGATGGGATATTCAAGTTCCCAACAGGCAAAAAGCAGGGGTGGTGCACTGGTAGAGCAATACCATGAAAAATAAATCACGCACTTAGAGGTAGAAACCCCCATGTGGAAAGAAGCTCACCTTTAAATCTAGACTGCTCTTAAAATCGTTTTACTTGCTCCTCACAGTTTTGGAAGGTGCATGGGCACTAGAGCAATGCCAGTTATCTCTTTCCTAACAGTAGGTAATTAAGGCTGAAATTCTTGATGATTTATACATGATAGTGGCTTGCTTCCTTCCTTGAAGCTGCTTGACCTGATTTTTGGAAAATTGCAAAACTCATGGGAATTGTGGGTACCTAGTTTTTTCTAAGAAAACAGTCCCCTGTAAGGATGTCAAATGAAGATATAAAAATCTCATATAGGTAGTAGCTGCTGCTTAAAGCTGTGTCTTCAGATATGTCGTCAAGCTCTCCTGGGCGAATGCAATACCTTGCGTTAAAGCCAGGATAACCAGGCCTCTTTCTGATGCCGATACATGCCAGATTTTGTAGTACAATCTGTATTACATATGTTTATGCTTTTGATGAAAACTAAAATCAAAATAGTGGATTTCCTACTCTTAACCTTTCATTTGTATGATTCGTTCCTAGTGTTTCTTTCCACCCTCCGTCCTGTGACAGCCAGAGGTTCTTACATAGTCAAAGGAATAACTGTAGTGTGTGTGGAATTGAAGAGATTTGGTGTGGTCTGAACTTCAGTCTTAATTTTTAAGGAGTCCGTGCTGTAAAATCTGAGTCATGTCAAGTTGTGCAAAATTCGTCAATATGTGACAGTTTATTGTATGAAGAAAATACCCCCTTCAGTTTATAATTTTTCTACTGAAATACATTTTGAACGAATGTTTTCCATGGTAGGAACTCAAAGATATGTGCAGTTAATTAAATGATGCACAATTTTAAAGATTTTTTTTTTTAAACTGTATTTCAGAATTGGAATACTACTACTTTTAACTACCATTTGTGAAAGTTTAGAAATGAAAACCCTTTTGAAAGAACAATGCATGTCAGCTACGATGAGTTGGAACAGTATAGATTTATGGATGTTTCTTTTGCAAGCATTGAAGTGGATCGCAGACATGGTTTTCGGAAGCATGTACTGGCTTACGTTTCTACAGTGTGTGAGAAAGCATGCTTTCTGAGTGCATGACTACTTCATAATCCCCTTGAAGTAGTTCAAGCTAATATGATTAATGTTCCTGTAACAAAATAATACAAAATAGAGTTAAAATTGACCCTGAAAGATCATCCAGACCTTTCCACTGTCCAAAGGAAGGATAAGCTATACCTAAACTGTTTGTAGCATCTGTCATACTCTTAAAAATATGCTGTGACAAAGATGACGCTCCCTTCGCTCTAAGTTCTCTGCAAGTCTTTTCCTCCACTAATGTCTTACACCTTTCTCATTTAAACCTGTGTTAAAATGTCCAAAGTTGATCATATATTCTATTTTAGCAACAGCATTTAATGACTGATAATCTGTGCAACCTTCTGGCTTTGTACACTGGAGGTTGTTAGTGGTTTATTCTCCTGTTTGAACTACAGAAGTCATCTGCAGTTGTAAATGACAATGTGTTGCTTGCACTGCTTGCTGTCATAGAAACCTCTTACTGTTATAGGTCAGACTGGTCTGGTGAGCAAAATACTTTATGCCAAAAATGTTGTGGTTGCACTTGGCAGCTTACAGTGAGAAAGTTGAGTATAAAGGCTTTAGAATACATCTTTAAAAATAAATTTTGATTTTAAAAAAAATCATTGATAAGAAATACGTAGAGCCCGATAAATTGTCTCTACTACCTTACTGCTTTCAGTTTTTCCACAATAACTGAATAATTGCCTTTATGTTTTCCCAGATGAGTACTAAGCATTTCCAGTTAGATATCCCAAATCTGATCTTTTGAGTGTTAGCAACTCTGTGAGAGCTAACCAGTTATTTAAGACTGCCTTCATTTATCGTTGCTACCTGAGAAAACGAGAAGGGGTGTACAGATTAGGCTTTGGAAAAGAACCAGCTGCATTTAATGGATGGTATGTAGTCTTTTCATATCAAATATTAATGTAAATAGTTTGTTACCCCAGTAAGGATGCATATTTTATAGTTTTATACAGTCTAGGCAGTGATCCCTACAGTAAGATCTGTCTGTTTAACCCTCATTTGTGTTTCTGACTGTTCGTCATGGTGGTTTAAGTTAAGGTGAAGTGTGAGTACTTAGAACAAAATATTTCTTAAGCAAAGAGATGCTGTTTTACTGCAGTTGACCAATACTGAGATAATGTAAATGGTTTACACTCTATCCACACCTCAATAAAACGCCACTTCAGCTTCCATGAGATGTCAGCAAATCTCTGAAAATGTAAACTTTGTGACTGAAGAAAACCTTAAAAGCTAATGGGTGATACCTAAGCAGTGGTGTAACACATTGCATTGAAATGGCTTTTAATTTGTGCCGAATATTTTGCAACTAAAGCACTTGTACAACAGTATACAGTGTGCCTTTGTTGAATACTAAAAACTGGTGAAAATTTTATATATAATTTTATTCTAAAATCTTTTTAATTGCTGCTTGGATAATACCATGCAGAGCTGTGCTGGGTGACTTCAGGGGTCTGACCTCCTTTTTCTCTGTTCTTCCACTCCTTGTTCCTCAGAGAGCATTCGATTTGAAACCAAACTTGTAGCCAGACTGAAGGGCCGAATTCAGACTCAGGTGGAGTTTGCGTGTTTGACTCCAGTTGCATAACGTCCACTATCTCCCTCTACTCCTGTAGCTGCCTGAGAGAACGTCATCACTCCAGCCTTTGTCAGTAGAGTTTCCTAGATGTCCAGAGCTCCAGTTACCGATCCGCTGCTCCGATGGGGCGAGGAGCTTGGTGCCCGTGCCTCATCAGGATCCACAAACCGGGTGTCTGTGTGCCAAGGGCGGCTTTTGGATCGCATGCTCAGACAGCGTTGACTTCAGCACAAAAGGCTGCTGCTTTTATGTAACTGTAGGAGAAGGTGGGAAGGGAGAGGAATATTGGGTGGTTAGTTTAATATTTGTGAGACTCATTTCCTGAGTAAGACCCCTCTGAAGAGCTCATGTTATCTTTTGCCATTACTCATTAGTCTGATCTGGTCCCTAGCTATTACTAATACCGACAGAACTTGTTCTCTGGTTGGCAGCAACATTGGAGGTGAAGGGATTCAGGCTCATTTTTCTCTGTCCTTGACAACTGTGTGCCAGTTCTAGATGCACCACCGCTGCCACCGATTTGTCCCTGTGTGGTTGCCAGGAGGTGATTCAGAGGACTTATGTGAGGAGCTCTGACTTTGCTTCCTGGCAGTCTTCCTCAGGTTCCCTGAGTCACTGAGAGGCAGGTAAGACCACTAGGGTCCGGCTCTTCCTCTGGATACCCCTCTGGACTGAAACCCTCCCCACTAACTATAGGGAGGCTCATCAGCCTTTGTGACAGCCCGATGTGATCCCCTTTATTGAGTTACCTAGTAATTGGCACCCACTCAGAAAGTATGAGAGCCAGATTCAATATAATCTGCATGCTAAAGGCCCCCCATGGAAAAAGGCTGTGTTTATACTGTTTGGTTAAATGGAGAACGCTCCCTTATTGGGTGGTTGCACTGTCCAAGCAAGAGTGCAAGTTCTGTGGTGCCAAAAGACTGAGCAAAGAAATGATATTTTATTTTTGTTCTTCTTCTTATTTCAAGTCATTATTAAGAATACTATGTGTAGATCTATGAGAGCAATGTTAGAAATTATTCCGGTTTTATGGCACTTGCAGCCACTGTTATTTTGATACTTTGCATGAATGAAAAGTTGAGATGCACAAACAGTTCAGCCAGCAGAGATCAGAATCCAAGATTCTACCCTTTCATCTTCACAGCTGCCCTTTATTGCATTCAGTTAAAGTAGAGGAGATGGTGAATCCACTCAGAGCTGTGGATTTCCTCATTTGGGCTGCCCACCAAAACATCTGACGAGACAGCCTTCATTCTTAAATTGTTGAATAATCACCAATTATTTTTCTTCCTCCTTGCTCCTGTGAGCAATAATTCCACGTTTGCAGTCAAAAATCATAGCAAAACTGCTTTCTCGTAACTTCTAGCTGTTTCTTGAGTCAGAACCCATCTTCTTTTTAATTTAGGAATGAAAAAAGACTATTTAAAACCTTTTGGGTTTCAGTGGACCAAGTAATTTTTTCACTTTCATGAATTTCAGCAATGATTGGGTTGTGGGGAGATCTCCCCCACTTTGCCCTACTGAAGTACTAGACTCTTCGTGTAACTTCTCTGCGTGTGGACATTGCCAGCACATACCAGTTAAAGAAAACAAACAACACAACACTTTAAAATATGAGTCCACGTTGAAAAGTATGTAACATGTTGAAAAGTATGTAGCAAAGTAATGGATTGTAAGGTAAAATAAGCCACTGAGACTGTAGTGAAAGTTCCTTCTCCTTTTTGCTGTAGAATTACTGTGATATTACTGTAATTCTTTATAATGTAGTTGTCTCTGGTATTCTTGAGTTTGTCTGGGGAAGGATTTACCCTAGGAGGAATGGGAGAGGAATACTGGGTGGTTAATAACAGAGTGTAACCACTCTGTACAGTTAGAATAATGGAGAAATCATTGGTCATGTTCATGTGAAGGTTTTTAGTAATTTGTATTGTATGTTTTCAACTTTCTGTTTACTTATGTGCCATTGTGAACTGGTGGCTCTGTGATCCCATAAGTTGTAAGCAAGTGCATTAAAATGACGCTGCTGCCAAGGATTATTTTTGCAGGAAGGAAATGGCTTTTTTGTTTAAGCTTTTAAATACAGAGATATCAATAGCTGCTGGAGTCTTGTTAATTTATATTTATATTTTTACTGCACAAATAAAATAGCAGATGAGTTTTACTGGAGTAGCTGTGCAGAATTGGTCTATGCATGCTGTTACTCAAAAATCCATAGCAAGGAAGTGATTGCATAGACCCCATTGGGGGAAATAGAAGCTGACTAATGCATTTGCATCAATTACTGCAAGTGGTTATGTTTCTTTAGCTTTGTGTTATATCTCAGAGAACTAATCCAAAGCAGAAGTAAATGTAAAAATACGCATCTAACAAAAACTTACTTCAGGCATGTGAGCAGTGTCTGTAGAATGATTGCATTATTATTTTTATTTCACTTTTCAGAAATGTACTTTAAACTCCCCAGTGACCACAATAAATACAAAAAATGCTGTGTTTTGGAGGGAGGTGGAGAAGACAGCTGTTTTCATAGCTGCCTTCAAAAACTTTATGACTTTAGTCTACAAGCACATCTGTTTCTTTTTTAACTTTTAAGATTAAATTCTTAAGAATTAAATGGTCAGGTTTCGTGAGCACCTGCATTACAATCTGTTGTGTGTGTGAGACAAAGGCAAGAGTATATAAATTAAGGGAAAAGATTCCTGAATTTCCTGGGGCAGTGGTAAGTGGTGAACAAAAGGAGAAAAACAAATTTTTCAAAAAATTTGGTGGTATGTTACAACGGAAGCTGTACAGAACTTTCCTTAGCCTTGCATAAAGTGCAGGGCTCACTGCACTCCAATTTTGAGTACTGTTTGAAATTGTAGGGGATTTTGTTTCATCTTAAAACTAGCTAATTCTTTTGCTTACATGCAGATGTCAAAGATGGGTAGAGAACTGTCGAAGGGCAGATTTAGAAGATAAAACTCCAGATCAACTCAACAAGCATTACAGATTGTGCGCTAAACATTTTGAGACTTCTATGATATGTAGAAGTGTAAGTAAAACCAAGCATTTGTTTACTGCATCTTGCAAAATGTGAGTAACATTTTTCATCGAAATGCTGCATTTTAATCTTTTGATTGCCTGGGTAACTGGTCCCTGGGAAAATTAATCTCTTGCTCTTAATTGAGATCATTGTCACGATCCAGGGCACCACACAGACTCGCAGATGTTGGCACAAAGGATGAGGTGGAAATGAGCAGTTGGGGAAGAGAAAAGCAGAGCTGCTCCTGCTGGTTTAATATGTTTGTGGAGCACTGGTCTTCACTGCAGTTCGTTCCTCATGCAAAGCAATGCTTATTTTGTTTATTGTCACTAGAAGTTACAACATTATTTAAATTTATTGGGTGTAAGTATGTAAGTTTACATAGCTCTAATTATTTAAAATCATTAATGTGCTGTTACTGAAGTGTGTACATAGTGTGATTTGGTTATATTACATTCTGTTGTGGCCAAGAGATTTAAACAGTCTTTACGTCTGTCAAGCTTTTGATTCCCGTTATATTTTATCCAGCTAAAATCATGGCACTGTTGCCTGTTAATGAAATAATAGCTTTCAATTTTTCTTGTTAACAAGATAATGTTGATTTTAACAGCTTATGTAACAGTAGGAGTTGGTGGACTTGGGACTCTGTATCAAGTTTTAATTTCTAGGCTGTGATACATAGGCAAAATCAGTCCTTTAGTTACGGAGGATAATTAAAATACGCAGGTCAGACTCTGAGCTCCTGGTGGTATTACACGTGACAGGGTCTCTGATTAGCCAGCATCCCAGAAACAAACAGATGAATATTGGGAGTAATTCTGAATCTGAAATGAAGGTTTATGAAACTTGGTTTGTTTAAAATGTATTTCAGTCTAAGGACAGGTATAAATCTCATCAGATAAAATTTTGTACTTAACTGGAAATTAGTTTAGACAATGTAAGCTTATGGTATATCCAAATACAAAATTTTATTTAAAAAATTTTTATTTAACTGCTAGAAGCATTTACATGACCATCTAGAAGTCTTTTCTTCCTCCTGCTCATTTGACAGATAATTTTTCCTTCAATATGATCTCTCAGGGTAGTGTTTTATGAAATTTATAAGTCTCCATAAAGAAGCAGTTGAACATTTTCACAATGAAAATGTTTATGTGATTGTTTCTAGAATTGTGAAATAAGTTATAAAAATGAAAGCACAATAGTGACAAAATGTTTCCTTTCTGATTCGTAAATGTCTTTTTATCCAGAATGTTTATTTTTAAAAATCATAATATTGCAGTAAATTAAAATTGCTGCATTTGGGGTCTTTGATATGAAGATAATGGGGAGGAAAAAGTATTTGTGGTTTGGGTTTGGGTTTTCTTTAGTATCTCTCTTTTCTTTTTCAGTGTTCTCTTGATATCCCTGAAATGTGAATTGCATAGCATAGCTTTCTGTTTGTTTTGAAACGTCAGAAAGTGAAAATACTTTAAAAATAAAAAAAAAAAAGGGGGGGGCTTGGGGTCTGAAATTCTGGGGTGGTTTTGTGCACCCATAGTGAGAATTTTCCAAAGAAATCCCCAATCTAGGTATCCGTCTTCTTACAGAGCCCTTACAGAACGGTTTTACGGGATAATGCTGTGCCAACTATATTTGACCTTACAAGTCACTTGAACAATCCCCACAGCAGACATAGGAAAAGGATAAAAGAGCTGGTAAGTTTTTCATGTAAGTTTTTTTTAATTAATATTAAACCAATAAAGGCAAGTAAGTTCATGTTAAACTTTTGTATGAAAGTGTCAAATAATAATATTTAGTACTTGAGTGTTTGCATTTTCTGTACTGCCTATTCCAGTATCTTTTTGTTGATTATAAGTCAAATGCCCAAATATTATGCTGATATAAATTTTATCTACTAAGGAAGGTTTAATGAAGTAATCTGGGAAATGAAATGTGTTGATCCAGAGCTGATTCTGCCTTCCAAAGAAAGCACATAACTTTCTTTTGCTTGTTATTACAGTGCTAACTTAATGAAACTTATGTGTGGTACCCTGAAATTCGTGCTACATATGGACTGTGATCTTCAGTTCACCTGTTTAATTTTTGAAGTCTGCACCAATTCAGCCATGCTTGTTTTATTTATTGTTCTGTAAAGATGATCCATGTATAAAACCAAGATCAAGAAGTTTTTTGTAGAATTGTGTCTTGTCGATACCTCTTTTGGGTCATTTACAGAAAAAGTGTCTTTAGGTCTCTGTGGTTATAAGTATACTGACAATTAAGAGGAATTCAGCTCCTAAACTCTGCTTATGTGTTGGAAAATTACACACAATTTCTAAGTATTTCTTCATGAGTTTGATTGAGTCTGTTTATTGACTGAAATTAAAGACAGTTCTGTCTACTGACAGTGCATGTTCATATTGAAACAGAATTCTTTAATGGAATTTACTTACTAAGAATTATAAAATACATGTTGAACAAATTCCTAATATAAGTATGGGAACATCAGCAGTAGTAGCAAACTATTCTCATGTAGTTAGGAGATATGTGTTGTGGCAGCAATAAACAACCTGAAGAAATCTCCTTCTCTTGGACCTTCTAACACTTTTTGGTGAATACTGACACACTTAAAAATGGTCTCATCTACAATATTTGTATCTGATCTTGTTGTGTTTTAATGTTTCAAGGTCTTGTGCTAGACATTATCATCAATATAAGTTGGTGGTTGTTTTTTTTTTGTGTTTTTTTTTTAAAGAGTGAAGATGAAATAAGAACACTGAAGCAGCAAAAGAGTAAGTGGGCAAAATAATTGAGTTCATAAAAACTTTGTTTACTAAGGCTGCAAGGTAATGCAGGACATGTAACTAAGTTTATATGTATCAGGAGTATGAGTTCCTGCTTGATTCAAACAGCCAGTCTAAACTCTTTCCAAATACTCATTCTTCTCTAGACTCCAGTAACTTAAAAGTAATGGGGATAGTAAGGGAAAGCAAATGTTATGTTTTATTCATGTTATCTTGACACTTACAGTATTTTACATTTTGTAGTTGATGAAGCTTTTGAACGGGAACAGGCAACTCAAGAATTGAACGAAAGCAATGAACAAAATACTGTCTCTGAGGAAGGAGGGGAAGAACAAGAGGAAGAAGCTGTCCCCTTAACACTGGAAGAAAGAGAAAACAAAGATTACCTTAAATCTTTGTTTGAAATTTTGATCCTAATGGGTAAACAAAATATTCCTTTGGATGGCCATAATGTTGATGAGCTTCCAGAAGGTATTTTTACTTCAGATAACTTTCAAGCTCTACTGGAATATAGAATAAATGCTGGAGATGAAGTTCTGAGGAAACGATTTGAGATGACTGCAGTCAATCTTGAGTATTGTTCAAAAACTCAGCAGAAGCAAATGCTTGAGATCTGTGAAAACTGTGTTAGAGAAGAGACACTGAGGGAAGTAAGAGACGCACACTTCTTTTCTGTCGTCACTGATGAAGTAGTAGACATAGCAGGAGAGGAACATTTGCCAGTGTTAGTGAGATTTGTTGATGATTCTCATAATCTGAGAGAAGAATTCATAGGGTTTTTACCATATGAGGCTGATCCTGAAATTTTAGCTGTTAAGTTCCACACAACTATTACTGAAAAGTGGGGTCTAAACATGGAGTACTGTCGAGGTCAAGCCTACATCGTCTCCAGTGGGTTTGCTTCTAAAATGAAGATTGTGGCTACAAGACTTTTGGAAAAGTATCCACAAGCTGTGTATACACTGTGTTCCTCTTGTGCCTTAAATGTTTGGCTGGCAAAATCTGTTCCTGTTGTTGGTGTTTCCAACGCAATGGGAACAATTGAAGAAGTTTGCTGTCTTTTTAATCAGTCTCCACAATTACTAGTAGAACTGGACAACACAATTTCTGTTCTTTTTCAGAACAATGAGGAGAAGGGTAATGAGCTGAAGGAGATCTGCCGTTCTCAGTGGACAGGCAGACATGATATTTTTGAGGTTTTAGTGGACCTCATGCAAGCGTTGGTACTGTGCTTGGATGCGGTAAGCAGCGACTCGTCTATTAGGTGGAACAACTTTATTGCAGGTCGAGCATTTGTACTTTCAAGTGCACTAACAGATTTTGACTTCATTGTCACTATTGTAATTCTGAAAAACGTTCTGTCTTTTACAAGAGCATTCGGAAAAAATCTCCAAGGACAAACATCAGATGTATTTTTTGCAGCTAGCAGCTTAACAGCAGTGTTGCATTCTCTGAATGAAGTGATGGAGAATATTGAAGTTTACCATGAATTTTGGTTTGAGGAAGCAACAAATTTGGCTGCAAAACTGGATGTACAAATTAAACTCCCAGGTAAATTTCGCAGGGCACAACAGGGGAACTTGGACTCTGAGGTAACGTCAGAAAATTACTACAAAGAAATCCTTAGTGTCCCCACAGTGGAGCATATTATTCAAGAATTAAAAGATATGTTCTCAGAACAACATTTAAAAGCTCTGAAGTGCTTATCATTAGTGCCCTCAGTCATGGGGCAGCTCAAATTCAATACGTCCGAGGAGCATCACGCTGACATGTACAAAAAGGACTTGCCTAATCCAGACACACTTTCTGCTGAGCTTCATTGTTGGAGAATCAAGTGGAAGCACAGAGGAAAAGATATTGAACTTCCAGCTACTATTTATGAAGCACTTCACTTGCCTGACATAAAGTTTTTCCCTAACGTTTACGCATTGCTTAAAGTCTTGTGCATACTTCCAGTGATGAAGGTGGAGAATGAAAAATATGAAATAGGACGAAAGCGCTTAAAGGCTTACCTGAAAAACACCTTGACAGAGCAAAGGTCAAGCAACCTAGCTTTGCTGAACATAAACTTTGATATAAAACATGACTTAGATTTAATGGTGGACACCTACATTAAACTCTACCCAGATAAAGTGGAATTTCAAGAAGACTTTATTCCCTCAAACAACTCTGAAGTAGCAGAAGATGCTTAATTTTTTAAGCTCTAACCAATCTGTTGAAACAGCTTTTTCTTAGCTAAGTTTCAACACCGAGGAAAAAACCTGTGAAATCTAAAAAAATCACTGCAATTGTATTTCCATTTTAGGTCTCAGACTGAAGAAGCTGTGTCAGTGACCCAAATTATGTTTTGTTAGTCTGCATTAAATGTGTTATGCGAACAAAACCAAGCCTGAAAATAAGCCCATGCTCTTGGCAGAGGTGCTTTCTACCTTTGATTGACTTCACTAGGTGCTCGTTTATTTTATTGCATCTTGGAAAAAGTACATTGTGATTGTAGATCTGATGGGGCTGTTACATATTCACTCAATTAGGATAAGAAGAAAACCTCAATGTTAAAAAGAGTATAAACCATTTCAGTTCTGTTACTTAAGATTTTATTCTTTTTGAAAACTTAAAAAAAAGTCTTTGGTGTATATTTAATTGGCATTTTGGAGAGTGGATTCAGCTATTGCACAATCCTCGTGCTGTGGACTGTTCTTGGTGTAAAGTGAATGTTAGTGATATAGAGGTACGTTTACGGTTTCATTGGAAGAGTCAACCTCTTTAATCTCTTGATGATTGTTTACATTCCTTTGTGTGAGACACAAACCTGTTTTTTTTCTTTAGGCTTTTAACAGGCATGGCAGGAGTAAATTCTGAAAAGACACTAAAAACTTAAAATTTATTCCACAAATGTTTAAATCTGTTCATTCTATCCTGACTCTGACACAAACCCATGCATCTTATTGTCTCTTTATTCGTAAACTCACCCAGGAGAGATTAAAATAAGAGTTTGTTGTTTGTCTAGAAGTAAGATTGAAAATATTGCTGTTATTTTTGGCAAGAATAAAACATTTTTGTACAGTTTATTGCAATTTAAAATAAAATGTGAATTGCTTTTTACGTAGTATTGAATTTCTTAGTAAAGCTGTGCCTCTGAGAATGTGTATTCTTTTGTAAGGTACCTTTTAGTTTTGGCAATTTTTTCTCCATTGTTTTTGGAATTCTAGTGAGTGGTATTGTCTTAAGACACAGGAAACTTTGTGTAATAGTGCTTCTGATCTGTATGTTCTGCTGAAGGTTTTTTGAAGTATTTTGAGATAGCACTAAATACAGTGCTTTTAATTGTGGAAGTTCTCTCTAACTGAAACAGGTAGAAAGCGATTAAATTTGAAATGGTGCAAAAGTTAAGTTTTGCAGCTATCCTGATGCATGCCAATTTTATAACTTATTTACAGTGTTCCTTTTATGTACTTTCCAGTTGCAGTGGGAAAGGCCCCCAGCAACAGAAAATTGAATGATTGTAGAGACTGTGACAAATACAGTTCTTAATGTTTTAATGCAGTCAAACAATAAGAATAAATTTGAAAAAAAATCCACCTTTACTAAGTAAGCTTAGATATTAAAGTGGTGATATACATCTTAAGAAATGCTTTCAGGAGCTTTTATTTGCACTGGAGTAGTAAAAATTACTCGTAAAAAGTATTGTCTTTTCTTTCCATTGCTATTTGTGTATGCTTTCTGGCGTGCTTTCATGTTAATGCAATTGTTGCCTCAATCAGTAAAAAGTGTTTTGGTTAATAGCTTGCTCTATTCCTCTGAATACATGAAAATAGCCTAAATCTATAGTAATGCTATTTAAAAAAAAAAGGGGGGGCAGGGGGGGCATTTTAAAATTAGAAATCATACAGAAAATTGCCTTTTTTTTAAAGAAAGATCTCAATTACAATTTTAAATAAATAAATAAATGGATCTTTCCCATCCTGGGAATGCCTGTGAGTTCCCCTGCTAAAGACAGCAATGTGGGGTGGTCATGACCTCTGAGATTGTGAGCCCCATATCAATAGTCGGGTTGGATGAGCCCAGGCTTACAGGCGTAATTGGAGAAGGAAAATTGACACCCAGCGCCATATAATTGGCCAAAATAGCTGCAGACTACTTTCTGACTGTGTAAATGAGATCTTTTTGACCAATGTACTGAGACAAATTGAAGAAGGGAAATGCAGTAAAACATTCCTGTAGCTACTGAAGTGTCTTCTGGAGCTCAGCTGAGACATACAGTTGTGACTAGCGTTGCTAATTAGCTGGCTCCAAGAGCCTTGATTGCTTGGTGTGCTCGATCATTGCACTGCCTTTCACAGAGGTGCGTAAGATTGTCTGTAATCAATCAAAAGCTCCTTATTTAGCCTATTTGAATTGTCCTCTTGGAGAGGAATGTCTCATTTTCTAGGCACGTCAGTGCATCACTTAAGAACCTGTGGCAGGTAGTCTGAATAGCGATGGCTTGGCAGGATGCAGAGGAGCAAAGGAATAGCAGATTGCAAGGCTTTAACTTTAACTTAAGAGCTTTGTGTGGAGGAAAACCATTCACTGAAACTAGAGTGGCTCCCGTCTTTTTTCTGGGGGTGCGGAGAAAGGGTACGACTGAAGTGGAACCCAGTAATGTAACTTTAAAGAGAACACTTGCTAGAGCAGGTCAGAGACTGACAGAGAAGTGTCTGAAACTGGGACAAATAATCACTGAAGATAAATTTTGATTCTTTTTTTTTTTTCCTTCTTTAACTCCATAAAACGGAAGGAATTATCGTCTCAAATATCTTGCCAATTCAGGGCAAGATTTCCAAGGTGTATCTGAGGTATTTACCTTGCTTTGACCTGGCTTTCTGGTGCATTCTATGTAATGAAGCAATAGGTCTATTTAATTTATTTTAATTGTCACGGCTGAGATATAAATAATTTTAGTGAAAGTGGATTTTCCTTAGCTGCTCAGCTGATTGTGTTTTGTGAAAGAAATGCTTGTGTGAATACACAAACTCTATTTCCCTTTCCCATGCACAGAGTTCCTGCTAGAAACCGCTATTTCTTTTTCAAAAAGTAGCATGTAGCTTTCTATCTCCTGTAGTCTTATTTCTATCACTGGCTGCAGAAATCCTGTAACTGCTTATTTGGCTGCCAAGGTTCGGCTGTAAAGAAGCCGAGGACCAGAACCACTTAATGATTCAGGGTGCAGCTATCCTGTTCCCCCCGTGCTCTGTTTCTGTGAAACACTGCAGATCTGTTGCCAGAAACATCCCAATTACCCTAAGAAGATGAAAATAAATCTCTTTACTGGATCTGTTTCAAGAAACAGTTGCTAACGTAGAATAACAATAGGTGTTATCCCAAAGTAGGCTTAACATTCAGTAATTTCCAGACCTCTAATGCTCCCTACTTTCCCTAAGGAAAACAGTTCTTAGAAAGAATAGCAGTCTCCTCAACAGTTTGCCTGGGTATAAGTAGTGATGCATCAGCAAAAAAAAACACCAAAAAAACAGAGTTGGAAGGTTTGGATCTACAGCAGCTTCAAAATATGTGTATGTTCATTGTAAGTTTACTTTGCAAAATAACACTGTTAATCAAATAGAATTGAATGTGCGTGTTCCCTAATGTAGTAATTGTTCATTTTATTATTGCCATAGCTGTCCAATGTTTCTATTTATTGATTTTCATGTAGCAAGCTTGCTTTTTTTCTTAAAAGTGCCTGTGTGTCTTCTGTTTTAGCTGGCAACAGATATCCCTGGCAGTGTCCTTGAAGGCAAGGCAGGTAGTAGTAAATATAGCGTCCCACAGTTAATTAAATATGTTGGTGAGTAACTGTGTGACTGCCCCTGTGATCCTGCAGTAGGTGATGCTCTTGGGTTGCAGTGGCTACTGCATAAGTGTTTTGCATAAGGCTCCCAATGCCCCCCCCCACCCGGTGCATGTTAATTGACATCAATGCTCTTTAGGAATAAATCAGTTTCCTAGTTGTAGAACTGGGGCTACAGCCTAAAGGGTGGCTTTTACCATCCCCTAAAGCCACCCGTGCTGTCTACAGCCCTCCCACAAACCCGTGACCACGCGCTCCATCGGCAGAAACGCTCACAAAATATTTGTGTGGGCAGCAAGGGATCCTTCTTGCAGGGAAGCCGTGCTGTGAGCCCGCAGGCATACCCTGCGGAGTCCAGACTGGATCACGGGCTTCCCTTGCAGCAGCTTGAGGAGAGGGGCCTGTTACAACCCCACCTAAAAGATACTGAGCAGCACGGATTTACATTTAAAACAAAATCCCTGTGCAAGCCAGGGATGGAGGCAGTCCAGGACATCTGCCAGTAGTTTCAGGTGTCTCATGGCATCTTGCACTGAGAGGTGACTACTGAGTCTCTGATCATCTGCGATGGTCTACAGTCAGAGCTGGGACTACACACAACTGCTAGAGTCTGAAAATTCAGCTTCTGTCGCCTCTTCAGCCAGCAAATGTCTGAGGATCTGGGGAAAGGACTGTCTTTCCTTGCTCCCGGGAGAACCTCTAGAAGGTCTGCTCAGCAAGACACCACCTCTAGCATGGCCCACAAGCCTTGGTGGGATTTTCTAGCAGGTAGATTCCGGCAGCCAGGAGACTTCAGCATCTGCCATCAGCAGGACATGGTGTTTGAGGGGAAGAACTTGCCACCAGCACCTTGCTTTTTTGTCCTCTTATTCCCAGAGCAGAAGACCTTCAAACTCTATGGCTATTTCCTAGCAAAGCAGCAGGGCACTTCTGTACAGTTAGCACCTGCTAACTTGGTGAAAGAAAGATGGTTTTGAGCTACGGGGAAGGAGGGGTCATGGGTTTGGGTTGTGAGGGAAGCGGGAGAAGCGTGGGGAGATACATGGGAGAGCTGGTCAAGGGTACCAGTTTGTTGGTGATGCTCCAAGCCTGCGTACTGTATAAGCCCAGAGCTAAGCTCAGATGGGGTCCTGGTCTTTTGTGCTGCTGACAGAAGGGTTACCTCGCACAAAGCGTGGAGGAGAGGTGGCTGCAAAGGAGGTTGACAGCGCTGGGGAGGTTGGACCCGTGTCCTTCCCTGCGGGTCCAGCATCGCGCAGGCAGCCAGCTAAAGACACGCTTGACCTCCTTCCTAAGCTGGGGGACTTAAGTTGAAGGTGAATCATCTGTTTCATTAAATCAGAGGCCGCTTCAAGGACTGCAGCCCCATTATGCCACATGTTGGACATATCCCGAAAAGAGTATTTGTGGAGAAATGGGATCCATATGGGCAGATCCGTACTGGTGAGCGTGTCCCGCTGAAGAACAGCCTTGGGTATCTGCCTGCAGAGATCAGGCATAGCAGGATTCAGGCCTTAACTCTTAATTTATAGTGTTGAACAGCTCTCGAGAAGAGGAAGGGATCTGTAGGAGGCACAGTATAAAGTGGATGGTGCTGTGACATACGTTCCCCCCCGCAAGGAGTGAGGTTTGCTGTTTTCACCTTGGTGTGAGGCTCTGTGCTCCAAGAATAAGCAGGAATATCATGGTCTGGCCTGAATTCCTCCCTGGAGGAAAGATACAGATGATATCATTGTTGGAGTTGTTTGGACATCATAAAGGTACTTACTGAAATGAGAAAAATATGGTTTTAATTCCTTTTTTAATAATAAAAAAGTAATGGAAAGCTGTGAGTGCCAGGAACCTCACTGAGAAAAGAGTCTTTGCACCCTGGAGGACTTCTCTTTGCCTAATGAATAAGCACTTCTAAGGCACTTTTTGGTTCATTTTGTGCATGTGTATATATGTATATAAAGTACACAAAGCCAGATGAAGTTCCTTGTTTGTCTTGCAGGTGTCAGCTTTGCTGAGCAATGCTTTGGTTAGGAAGCAGCACGCCTCCAGTGAAAGGCACACGGCTTGTTCCCCACGCTGTACACAGCTCCTCCTGAACCCCGTACCCCAAGATCCAAGCCCTCACCTGTTAAATTAGGAAAAGACGTGAGCCTAAACACATGCTGATTATTAGATAGTTTCCACTCCGCTCTGAAAAGCTTTAGTGGAAATATGCAACTGAGCGTTGACTTTAAGACTTTGCAGGTTCACGGTGCAAAACTACACCTTCCAAATCGATGTCGTGCGTAAGGCAGGGTACCCTGTTCAGTGTCTGCAGAGGCGGCAGAAAGCTTGAAGAAATTACTGCTTGGCAGATGAGCAGACCTCTCTCTGTTTTGCTCTTCGTATAAACTTTAATCCCGTAAGTGTACCATCGTTGCAGAAGATGTGTTTATTGAGAAACGTGTGGCTTCGGGTGTGGGTTTTGGCATATGTAAAGGCACCTTTCTGTGTTATTATAAAAGCTGGATTTGGAAACTACTTGTAATACATACAATTTGACATCAGGTATTCCTGCATTTTCCAGACTGTTTCACATTCTTATTGTAACAACAGGGATAATGGAACAGATTCGCAACTCTAATCCTGATTCTTTGCACCTTTCAAGCAGGACAGTATGGCTAGAGCCTGGATGCAGTTTCCCATCTGAGAATGCACCATTGCTCCTGGGAAACTCTTCAAGGGGGGGGAAGCTGAAAATGCTGACACAGCCATTTTTGCGCTCTTTGCTTCTCCAAGGTATGCATAAACTACTGCACACCTTGCTGCTACATGGTCCTTCAGGTCTCACCGCTCTTCTTTTCTCCCAGCACTGATAGGCAAAGAGCTGCAAGGAGGAGAGGTCTCTTTCCAGGGCTGGGTGCTGGTTTTGTGCCCCTCTATGGCCTTACAGTTCTGTGCCTAACTAGCTGTCCTCTAAAGTCATGCTTTTCAAAGGTCAGTGTTCTTGGATGCCTATAATTTGTATTTATCAATTGGAGATGCATTGAAAGGCTGTGATTTTTAGAAAGTGTTTAGCGTTACTCCTCTCTGTGGAAAGGAGCTTTAAAGTGGTGTAAAGCTGGGCATACGCAGTTAAAGGCAGTAAAATGCACAGGTTTTGAAAATGTCAGTCTAGGAACAAAATTCAGCATCTAAGTAGAGCACTGGGGCTGTATGTTTGGCTACATTGGTATTGTATTGCATTCCCCAGGTGGCTTTCAGTAGATCCTGTGACAACAAAACCTTCCTAAACAATTTTAAAATTTGCCGGTTTTGATACATCCCCTCACTTTAATTGTGGTTTGGAGAATAGAAAAACCCCACTGTATTCCATTTCTTCTATGAAATATTACACGTGCTGTAATTTTTTTCTACTTTACTCCATTTACTTTCCCCTTCCCAAATTCAGCCCAACAGTCCTTCACTTTTTTTGTCTACCAAGTTGCATTCTCTCCTCAGTTCCCTTGTGCGTATTAGTCATTGCTCCTGCTCCTTTGAGTCTCTTTTCTGTTCTCACCAGGACATATTTACAAGATGTGTCGGGTTAGGTTTACTGTTTAGACAAACCAACTCGCTCATTTTCTCACCTAGCCTCCTGTTTCACCCCCCATCCTAAAATGCTGCTTTTATGGATTACAGTTATAGAAAAGCAGCGAGTTCCTCTTCACTTTTCTTCGAATACCAGTATTCTTCCAACATTAAATACAGGTTCGTGCTTTCCTTCTGTAACCTTGGCTATGTAGGAAGTCCAGCCAAGGGAATTACCCTTCTAGTCTTTGGGGAAAAGGTGATCTTAAAAGAGCTCAAATGGATGAAAAAAGTTTCTAGGCTGGAGTGTCCCCTAATTCTCCCCTCAGGTGTGAGCGCAGGACACAGCTCTTACTACGGTATTGTGTATTAATCAGTAATCTTTGATCCCAGGTAGCATAACCCCCAAGGGATGATTTACCCACCGACTGTAGGAACCAGTACAGTCAGGATCCACTTGGACCAGCTGCTTATTCCATTTACTTTTTCTTGGGTTGGCCAGCCTGTAGTCGGTACGGTCATTACCCTTTGTTTAAATTAAATACATAGCAAGCCATGTATTATATATGTGCTATAAAACAATGTCTCTAGCCCAGAAGACTTAGAGAAATGACATGATGAGAGACGGCAGAAACCAGACTTGAAGAGAAAGGGTAGCAGGGGTGAGTTAATTTGGGGTAAATGAACGTACAGGCCATGGTATTCATAAAAGCTAAGAAGACAGCCCCTCCTAACATCAGTATCAGTTTGGATTCATGCTCTGTCGGCAGCGGACAAGGAAGGGTCACCGGCAGGGGAAGAATCTTAGAAACTCATTCCATGTGGTTTTGGTTATTTCGGCATCCTCTTCTCCCATAAGGGCACCGTCTCCTCCGGCAGTGACAGCGGTTTGTGAACAGTTCCACTTCACGGGTCCCTCCTCGCGCCGACACTCGCGCCCTGGGACTGAGCATCTCTGCGGAAAAGAAGGTGGGAACAGGTTGGAGACGGGAGTGCGGGTGTGGGGACGGAGCGTAGGTGGGTAACATCCATTTGAAATATTAAATATCCACAGCTGACTCAGAAACCTACCTCCTGTGTTTATCTAATTACAAAAAATTAATATCGTCATTTCTTCATTTCCAGCAAATCAGTATTTCCTGAAGTATTGTGATACTTTCCCTGAGCTGAGCAGAGCTCCGCTAGGATTTTCATTTACAGACAATTTGGTAATATCTTATTACGTGTACGAGTTGTGCTAGGTCAGATAAAAATGTGTCTTGCATTCCTGGCTTGTCCCAGAGCTGCTGCACAGTAGATGTTTCAATGTGCTAAAGGCATAAAGAGTTATGAGTATGCAGGTTTAGAATTTTTTTTAAGGGATATTTGAATATATCACAGCCTTTACAGAGTAACCACTTCCCCAGGGCCGGGAAAGAATTTGGGAACAGAGCTATAAAATAATTGGTATTTTTGATTCAACAATCATCCTGAATAATAATAAAAAATGTATCTTTTAGATAAACAGTCATCATCTGGTGTTAAACGTAATTTTATAAATTTTTGATCTTCTCGCCATTAAATTGAAGACAAATTAAGACAAACTTGTGTGTTCAGATATCATCAAAATAAAATATTTCATCTTAAAACCAGTTTCATTCATCCTGAATGAACCATGCAGGAAAACAGCGCAATTCCTAGATCATTTCTCCAGTTTACAGAAAGTTTCAGTTGAAAAACTTGGATAAATGCATTACAAAACTCAGATGAATAAACTCGTATGTCTGTACCACCCCAATCCAACTCATTTTCATAATAGATAAAGACAAATTAAATCTTCCTTTTGTTTTGTTTTGCTTTTCAATTTATTAGGTTGCTCATCTAATTAGAGTGAGTGCACAGCTGGGCCGTGAGCAAATCTTTTGTCTAGGGTTGGGGTTTTTTGCTTACTTTTATAGGTAAGTAACAAGTGTTACTGCAGCAGGGTGAAGGGAGGAACATTTGGGGTATTTGAACAACTTAGCATTCCTTTTCTGTGTGGAATAAAAATACGTGTTGTGTTACAGAGCAGTCACCTTAGACCTGACATTCTTATGTTTCCTTCCTGCATTAAAAAAAAAAAAAAAAGCAAAGAACGAGAAGGAAAACCGTGCACTAGGAAAAAAGATGGCAGTAACAATTTCTCACTAGGAAAGCAAAGCGGGCAAATAAACCTCAGTTCCACGCAGGTGAGATCCGAGGTAAATGCAAAATGATTGTGTATGTGCAAATTTCCTGGAGACCTTGAGACCAGCGTGTTTCAGAACAGACTTTCCAGATGCTGCACTTAAATCTTGAAAAGTTGTTCTGGAAAGTTATGCCATGTTTATCATTCAGTACAAGCTCAGCAGAACTAAGTGGGAAATTGTGTTTTTTTCTGTGCTCTCAGCACTTCACTGTACTTGTGTTTAATACATAAAAACGATGTTCATATGCTCATTGTGTGATATTATTTTGTTGCCACTTCTTAATACGTGATTCAGCTCAAGCGTTTGGCTAACTGTTCCTGAGCATGCCAGCTCACACTGCGATGTAGGGAATTACTAAAATGAAACCCTCGCTGTGTAATGAAGGACATTTTAATGCTCAAGAACAGCTGTCCCTGCAAGTGTTTGAAAAGGACACCGAATTTGCAGCAACCTCTGAAGTACGCCCGGCGCTGCACAAGTGTGGTACCTGGAGGCGAAAGAGAGCAGAGCTGGTTTTTGACAGCTTTGGCTCTTTCTGGGGTTTATTTGCTTTTACTTTTAGGGATAAACTGTGCCCCTATCCCATTATGGATGAAAAATTACCGGCTTTGCAAAGTGTCCCTCTGTCACTCTCATGACGCAGGATTGGGGTTGGAAATGGGAATGGGGATGGGGACCGCTGATGGGACTCGCAGAGCTTGGCTCCCTCTCCTTGTGCGAGCGGAGATGGGCCACGATCTTCACATCTATTCCCACGTCCTCCACCCCTGCCTGGCGCTGGAGGAGAGGTTCGCCAGGAGGGTACTACCTCCCTTGCACGGCCGTGGAGACATCTCCCATCCTCCTTGGATCTCTGTCCCTCGTAGGAGGTCCTCCAGGTCTCACAAATAATTGAAACCCCCGTTTTCAGCGGCGTACCCAGCCGCCTCGTGAAGGTATGGCATCCTGCGATGGATATGGCAGAGACCACCACGCTCAGGCTTGGGCGAAACACGGGTGACCGCTGCTAAGCTGCCGCTGAAGGAGATGTCTTCTGGAAGTGGTTTCCCTCAGCCGGGCAGGACGCCATCGCCTGCCTTGCACCATCTCAGCGTGGGAGAGCAGACCCAGCTCTTCCCTGGTTTTTGGGGGTTTTTTTTGTCTCCTAAACTGCCGGGATCCCAATTTATGTGCGACTTTTTCCATAATGCCCTCCAGCAGAGTTGCTTTGATCCTGCCCAGTGGAAAGATGGCCCACAGACATCAAAATCTGTTTACTCAGGTGTATGTCCCTCTTTTTTTTTTGTTCTTTTTTTTTTTTTTTTTTGCACAAAACCCTTCATTTGCCAGTCTTTTTTTAAGGAGAAAGATTAGTCAAGTGAATTTCCACAACAGGTTTTATTTGGCTCTAAGTTCAAGTTTATTGTGGTGGTGCTGCTGATCCTTTTATTTTCCTTCTACAGGGTGGTTGTGACAGGTTGGAGCACCTAATTTGTGCGAGAAGACAGCCCAGAAAATAAGGAAAATGCGACAGCTGGAGAAATCCGGCTCCGAAGGCTGGAATGGTTTCCTTGTGCAGATTTCTCCAAATCACAGCTAAGAAGGGGCATGGCTCGCTGAGAAAATGTGTGCCCTGTAAAATAAAAGGATTAGGAAACCACTTTATAGCTTGTGAGATTTACGGTTTCAGAACAAATGGCTGTAGTTCACTTGGCCTGCAGCTCTAAAGGAGGCCAAAACAAACTGCTTTAAAGCTTTGGTTCAAAAGGAAGGCTCAGATCCCCCCTTACATGGGTCTTTGTAAATGATGGGAATACTGGAAAGAGTCTTGTGTGTCCTGCAGCACCTCTAAGCTACCACTTTATGTTGCCTGAATGCGGTAATATTGAAAGGTAAATTTGTTCCAAATGTACCAGCACAGTGGAAATGTCAACCTGGAAACATAGTGGTGGAGGAGATATTTTTTTTTTTTTTTTAAAAATGTATTATGGGAAGGATTGCAGAGGAAATGTGTGATGTGACCTTTTTTCTGTCTCTCGGAGAAATACAAGCACGAGGCATGGCATCGCCTCGCTCTGTTGAAGAGAAGAATTGTAGTTGTTTGGGGATGAGCAGAGCCAAAGCAGCTTCGTTTCATCTTGAGTTGTGTTTCCAAGGGAAGCTCGCCTGTGTGGATTCTCTGCTGTCTGATAAAGGCTGAGCCCACATCCAGCTATTTCCCGTAGTGAGGGGAACTTAAGGGCGTCTGTGTCTTGTAGCTCTGCAGGACCTGTCTTCCTTCTCCGTATTTGTATGAAATCAGCCAGTTGGTTCAAAAGTACTAGTGGAAGGCTTGATAAACTCACACAAATACCCCAGCACCATTACAGGGTTTTAAAAATTCTTTTTCTTTCAGAAGCCGGACTAAAAATACCAAGTCAAAAAATAGCATATGTAGGAGCATGCAGAACTGCTAACACCATTCTGTCTGGCAACATAGTATATTCTAGCAAACAAACAGGGTAATTAATTTAATTTTTTCTATTGAAAAGCCAGGTATATTAGCATTCTTTTTGTTTTTAAATGCAATACATATAATAGAATTGGATAACACACTAAAGTCTAGATGAGTAAACTTGATTATTCCCAATAAACAGCTCAAATTGAATTTATTCTGAAGGTTTCAATCTTCCAGCCCAATCGCATAAGGACTCGCTCTAGCGTGACCAGAGCGATTCTGGCGCAGGGGTGTTTGTCCCTGTCTGATCGCTTCAGATTCGTTCTTGACGCTGGGAGCCCAAAAGGACTCCCAGGCTGCTGACAGCATTTATCAAGCCCAGCTGCCGAGGAAGGATGCTGATTGTAGGCAGCCCATAGTATGTCATGGAGAAAACATTTCCTTCTACTATGCTTTCCAAGTCGCTGAGGTCCTTCTGTGCAAACAGAGACAACGCTAAATTCCTGCTTGGCAGCCTTCAGCGTGGCCCTGCGGAGTCGTCTGCCTACCACAGAGAGCCACCTGCATTTAAATATATTCACCTTCTTTGCATTAACCTAAATGTGCTCAGGAGCAGTAGGGATGTGCAAGGCAAGCCAAGACGGAGAGCATCTGTCCCTGGCAAGAGCGTCCAGATTTTCTAATGAGACTGGTGATCACGGATGCCTCGGGTTTAAGCTGGTTAATTTGCAGCCCCTGCCCAAAAGGCTTTCTAGCAGTATGTGCATGGCCAGTGCCTTTGAAATCAGGTATCATCCAAATGTCTTCTTTCATATAATTTCAGATTTCTCAGTGCTCCAGGCATTCTGAGAAATTGTGGCACTGAGAGACCATCAAAGGGGCTTAAAGATTATAATAATTGTGCTTACTGGATTAGAAATTAGAATCAAATTCTTGCTCACTCACCTGTCAGTAAGTGATTATATGTTTTGGTGCTCATGACTAAATACTTAGCCAAATGGCCTGATTTTGAAGTTTCGGAGATTATCTTCAATCTCCCATGCAGGTAGCCTGGCTTTTTGAACTGACTTTTTGTATTATTTAAACAACGAAAAGCAATAATTTGGGAGCTGGAATAGATGCCAAGGAGCCTTGTAAAACCCATGAGTCTTCCACTCTGGCCAAGCGTTTCCACCTACCTTATGGGTTGACACTGAGAGAGCCAGCCCAATAATGAGAGAAGAGAAGGAAGAGGTTTCTGGGAACAGGAGCCAAGTCTGTCCTAAGGAAGTATTTAGAGCTTGGTCTGTTGTGGATTTGAGCTCTTCAGGCTTGCACTGAAATGAAGTATCAAGTGACAATTCACATTCACTGCTTTCTACATTACAGCAATAGTACAGAGAAAAGGAGATCTTTCCAGTCCTGCGAGCTAAATAGTTACTTTTAGTTTATATCTTCCCCATTCCCAAAAGACAAGACACACTGGACAACTCCTCCTTTTGCTTTTGTTTTTTTTTTTTTCTTCTGGGAAATGATGCGTGTCCTTTGTTCGCAGCATCACCAAAATTGCCATTCTCTCTAAAACCGCAGCTCAGTATCTTGCTGCAGACACTGGCCAGACCCAGAACCACAGGGAAAACTGCAAAAAATCTCTTTAGGATGTATTATAAGCTGAGATGCCTGAAGCAAAATCTTTCTCCCAGCCCCTTCCTTCTCCCTAGTAGCTTGAGGTTCAGCCACACACTAAGCCATAGGTATTTATAGCCTCCCTTAAGCTTAATATTACTGATTACAGCTCTGCATAGTGTTTTTATCCTTATACAGCTAATCTTTCCTTTAAAGGGTACTGGAACTAACCAGGACCGAGGCATGGACCCATCTACTGTCCTGAAATAGTCCGGCTGTGTAGTTGAGCCCGTTCCCCAGCACGGTCTTGGCCACGCTCTCCGACAATTTCCAGGGAGAGCATGGCCCTTGGGTTGCTCTCCGCAGGCAGGATGGTTGAGGCCACTGTGTTTTGGTGAGTATTTGGGTGTATGGATGCGGGCTGGGCTGTGCAAATTGTCTTCCAGGCCAGACAACAGTCCCTGAAGTTTCTTATTTACTAGAAGAGATGTAGCCACTAATGTTAAAGGGGCTCTGAACTGCAGAGGCACTGGCTGTCCTCTTGTTCTTGGGTTACTGCCTGCCTACAGAGAAGGGCTGGTGGAGTTCACAAGCTGGGAGACGAGGACTTGACAGGGAAGGCAGCAACGTTCAGGATGGAAGAAGGCTGTAGAGGGGACAACGGCAGCCCCTTCCAGAGGTGAACATCCTCCCCGGGTTCATTTTGGGTGATACTCCCTTGTCCCCGTGAGAAATGGTCCTCTCTTGCTGGCGCAGCCAATGCTTGGCAGACTTTTTGTGTGTCTCCTCTTCTTCAGTTGTGCTCGGAGGTGGAGGAGGCTTTCTGTACTGGATGTGACAAGTCAAAAGGAGAGGGGGAGGAATGATGGTGAGGGGACCAAGGTATTCAAGCACAGCTGAAAGGTTGCAAACGATTTAAAAATGGTCCTCGTTGTTTCCTTAATGGATTTGATGTGGGCACTACCGGTAAAAGTGGTGCTTTTCTTTGCAACTCAAAATGAGTCAGGAATCACTGCCAAAAAACCCATGACTACCAAAAAAAAAATAATAAAAAAAAAAAATCACTACCAAAAAATCAGTACAAAGTTGAAAGGGTAACTCAAAAAAAGGCTCGTATTGCCTTCTTTTTCCACTAAATCCTCTAAACCTTTTAATGTTTCGCAGCTGGTATGCAATCACATCAAATTTCTGATCCCAACTGCTTCAGAGATCCCTAACTGTCTCTTTGGCCCAACCAGCGGGTGATTAGGTATTTCAGCATTTCACTTTGCAATGCCTAATTGACTTCAGAGCCTAAATTTGGTTTTCCAAACTGACTTACTCATATAAGAGCCTGCAGCTTTCTATCTTTCAATAAGCTAAAATATTTAATGCTGCACGTGGGTCAGGGTAGGACCGTATGCATAGCTGGGTACCACAGCCCAGGTGATGAACAGAGATTTGCTAAGCAATTGGGCTGCTACGTCGCTTGCTTTAGCTCTTGATTGCTTACGGTCACGACCTCACACTCCAATGTTCCTGTAAGACCTTTAGGCATTGCAATACTGAACATTGCTAAATACCTATTAAAATCTGGGCCACAGTCTTCTCTTGCTTGAGCAACTGCCTTGCTCTCGCAGCAATGATCTCCTGTCATTGGCCAAATGTCTTTCGTGAGATGTACGTGAATCCTGCAAAGTCATCATAAAAGTAAATATTTCTACCTAGACTGGCAGTTCTGTGTTCACATCTTTCACTTTCACCATAATATTTTAATCCATTGTCTGTGACTGTAGAATAAATCCAGAGTAAGGACTACAGGCTTTAATGAAGATAAGCCAGATTTTCTCTGCAAGTAAATCGGCAGCATTACCTGCTCGACTAAGAAATTGAATTTTGCCATTGCTTTGTTACTTTCTTAAAGGTTGTTTTGTTTGTTTTTTTTGAAACAGCTGCCAAAGCTGAATAGTGGCTGATTTGTGTCCAGTGAAGAACAGACTTGGACTAAATGGAACAGCTGCACAAAGATGTTCAACATAATAGGTAATGCGAGTCTTTAAACAAAACCCAGTGCCATCAAAGCCAAAATCCGAAAAGCTCTTAACAAAAAACATATTTGTAAAGAACAGATGGAAAAAAAATTGTTCTGAGCTGTATAACAGGATCACATCAATCAGCCCAGCAGCAATGGCATACAGAAACCTTCACACATGACCAAAAAACATAACCAGAACCAGACACGAGACCAATATCGCCAGCTCCTCAAAAAGCAAGAGAGAGGGTGAACAATGTCCTGAGAAGCTGAGGACAGGCAGGAAGCACAGTAGTTATAGAGGTGTTTTATCTCCGTAAAGCTGGGGTTTGGGAGATTTAGGAAAGCATCATTCCAATACATTTTTCAACAGATCAGTTAAAAATACAGCCTCGAGCTTTCAACCAGTCCTTTTTATGTGCAGTAGGAAGCCGGTGATAATCGAGCTGTCCAAAAGACGAAGCAAAGCACTCCGGTATATTCCCCTGCGTATTTTTATGTTATTTTTGCCACTAGATGTCTCTGCTGACTTCACAGTGCGCTGGGTGAGCCGCTCGCCCTGGTCGACAGGAGACACCAAGGTGGAAATCAAGCTGGGACAAAACCTGCTTGTGACTTTCTTTCCTGGGGGGTTGTTTCTGATTAATAATATCGTCTGTTTAACACAGAGATAAGAGTCTGAGAGCTTTCTCAGCTATCTCCCTTTTTTCAAGTGTCAGAATGGGAATAAGACCCTTGCTGTCATCCATCATTACCCCTATTTCAGAGCACTTGTTGCCTACTCTGACATTTTGATTCCCATCCCCTTCCCATCTCCCTGATGGTCTCGCTGTTTCTTTCCAGGGGGGTTCTTCTCCTTGGATCTCATACACACCTACGAGTGCTGCGGAATAAGAGCAGGCAGCGTTGCCTCGAAAGCACCCTGTGGCCAGCAGAAAGGGCTGTGGGATGTTGTGTAGAGCTCAGGGTGTCTGAGCAAGGCGCCTTTTCGATAGGTGCTAATGACAGACGTGAGAAAGGTGGGAGGGAAGTCATAGGGACAACCTGTATCATCAGGTGCAGATGTTGACTCCAAGCTCCTGTACTCCAAGATTTGAGGGGGCTCGAGGTTGGAAACCATGTCAGATGGTGCCTAAACTGTGCAGTCCAGGAGCCAGGACTGGATAAAACTATTACAGCAGTGACTGTGTGTCTTCTGGAAGAGAGCTGGTTGTCTTCTGCTGGCTCACAGCAAGGTGGACAGGCTTAGTGCATCCTTTGGCCATGGCTGCAGGATTGCCCCCAGTGACTGGCAACTTATATTGAGAGTTGTGGAACAGTCACGAAATGGGAGGTGCTGGAAACCGCAGCAACTTTGATACTATAGCTCTTAAGATGTAAAAGGTACCCAGCTCAGAGGTGAAGCAATGTGTGCCTGAGGTAGAAGCTGTGGTCCCAGCGGGATGCTCATATTGCCCTTGGTGCTACAGCAATGCTGTGCCTGAGATTTCTGATAACCCGAGCAAGAGCAAGCCTGGCATTCACGGTGGTGGTTTGCACTTTGACTTGAGCAATCCCAGGGCTGCAGTGGAGGCCACTGCCATTTGCCTGAGATTTGAAACCCGGTCCAAAATGGTGTTTTGCCATTGATGTCACTGCAGGGACTAGTTCCTGCCCTAGGAGACCTTCTCCCCTCTTGGATGGACATGAGCATGCCCTGGATAGGTTTGTGAGCGCACATGAAGTCTCAGGGTTATAATCTCTTCACCATTACAATGAATAAACAAACTCAGCAAGACTTCAAAAAGTCTTCAGCACTTCCCCTTTTTGCAGCTCTCCACTCTGTGTTTCCATTCATTCCTGACAAAACCGAGAAGCTTTCAACACCAAATAACACCTTCCCAATTTCACCGTGTTCCCACGACAGTTCAGGGCAGTGTCCGAGCGCAAGGAAATTCCAGGGATGTTCAGAGGCGTATCTCAGGGGAGGAGCTTGGAAGAAAATATCACGGAGTTCATGTTTTAACAGGCTACCCTCAAGATAATGGTGAGAATTAGAGAGTTTTCTCCCCTTCCATTATTTGGCTCTGTATCTCAGTAGCAATTATCAGAAAGGAAGTGCTGCGTGGGATAGGTGGGGCTTTGACAAACAACGCTACGATACAAATTCTGGGACTGGCAAATATGGTCAAAATATCTTCTGAACTCACATGGCAGCACACTCAGTCTGAGTTTAAAACCAGTAACTGCAGGAAGAGAAGGTGGGATCCAGAGCTCGGGCTGGTCCTCGAGTCTGATATGGCATCTCCAAATTACAGACCTGAGAACTGGAGGAGATGTGGCTCTCTCCTCTCTTTACCTGCTCCTGGAAAAGCTGTGCCTAAAACTGATGTGTGTTTGCATCCAAATCCCTTTTCTCCTTCCTTCATTTACTCTGCTTGCTTTGTTATGATTCAGGTCAGCAGAAAACCTGGGCATGGGACTGAGTGCTGTTCTGAACTGCGAAGGGATGCTTTCCCCCTCTGGGGGTAAGGTGACACACTTAACGTCTTCATTTTTCAGTTTGACCATCTTAAAGCAGGGAATAGCAATACTGACCAAAAGAGGTTGTGACATTTAAATGCTTGACAAGTCCTGGGGGACAGAGGTGCCGCTGAACTCCATGAGCTCCTGTGGCACACTGAAGAAGAAAACTAGTACGGTTATATGTGCAAATTGTGCTCCGGCATGGAGACTATTTCCAGGAATCAAATAGTCAAATATCATACAAAACCCCCTGCTTTAAACTTGTGGTTGCATCCATGGAAATTAATGGCATTGTCTGTGATTTGTCATAGAGAATCTATAATGACCTTAGCACTTAAGAGGAGTTACATGGGGCCTTTTCCCCCCATTTGAATTCTGGGTGAGTCTAGCTTGATTATCGAGTTTGATCTAATTCATCATCCGGCTCATTGACTTTCATTCAGTGTTTCTTACAACGTGCTCCAAAACCTGTGGTGCCTGGACTACTTTGATCATACACGGAGATGGGATGTTACAGCCACAGGTATGAAGAAACCAAATTGGCTAATTCCTTCATTAAATTAGGGCAGAGGGAAGAGCTGGAACCCAAATGGGGATGTGACGCTCTCTTTTTCTAGTCCCTATCAGCTCAGCCATCCAGTAGCTGCTGTCTCTCCCACTGACTCCAGGCAGATGTTGAACAAGGTTTGTTCAGGCTAGCTGAACGCCTGGTTTATGGACAGAACCGGTTGCACAGATAAGGCCATAAACACAATGTAAAGGAAAAAAGAGGTAGGACTGAGTTTTTCGTTTGGTTTTTTTTTTTAACAGCTTCCTTCTCCTCCTCATAAATAATATAGCCAATTAGGGTTTGGGTTCAATCTTGGTCTCTCTTTGCTTCCAGGCGACCTCCTGAACCCTTGATCCTCGCTCATGGGGTGAGGTTGGACCTCGCTTGGCCAGTGTTCACTGGTGAGGCTGTGGCACCGTTGCTCTTGCAAGCAAATATAACTCTCTGACTACATCCACGCTAATAACCAGCACAGGTCTCCGCTGGCCATACAGCTAAATTTTATGCATGGTTAACTGGAAGAGTTTTGGCCGGTCCCAAACAGTCCTGTATTTGCACAGGCCAGATAGTCTTCCCAGTGACGGGGATGGATGTGACCAACCTGTACTGGGAAACAAGAGAGATTAACGATAAAGGTACAGACCCTTCCATCTCATCTGGCCATCGGGCCAGGGAACAGGCCGTGGCAATGCTCATTCTGCTGGCATAAACGGAGATCCTAAAGTGCCTGCTCTAGAAGATGTTCTGGTAAGATGAGCTGCATACATCACAATGTTTCAGCTTTTTATGGGTTTGCTCGGTTTTGTCCTTTCCCGCGTATGAACTGCTTTTGGAGGCTTAATCCTAAAGCTGGCAGGGAAGAGGTGGGGAAGGAGCAAAACAGGTTTTATTGGATCACTTTTACTTGGGGCTGATGTCTCCAGCTTTCCAAGGACACCTTGCATCTCACTGCTTTGCTTGAAGCGAAGGAGTTTGGCAGCAATTGAGCAATCAGTCACTCCTCTGCTTTAAAACTTTCCCTAATTCTTTGTTCCAGTAAGAACCACTGAATTCAAAGTCGGAGATCACATCCAGGGTGGATGCTGAATGCAAGGACGCAGAAAAGATTTTGAGTAAAGTTTACAAGCAGCTTCTCAAATGGCTTGAAGTAAGTTCCCTTGGCTGTATTATTTCAGTTGTTTTCCCAACTCGTCCTTCCTTCCCCTTGTAAACTGTTTGTACAGAGGGACAGCTACATCTATACTTCGTAAATGTTTTGTTCTGATCCCATATCACATTTTGGGTCAAACAGGAGATGAGATTTCCAAACTGCAAGTAATCCACATCTTTTAATAAACTGGCCTGATATGAAGAACTTCTTACCTGATGATTCCTGGGTCAGCATTTCCAAACAAAGCAGGAAAAAAAACATTTCCCTAAGCCGAATCCTCTTTCTGTAAGAGCAGCCTTCACCCCCAGGCAACTGTACCACCACATCAGAGCCCAGCATTCAGCTCCCACCAAACAGCAGTGCTCGCTGAAAGCTGGTAAGTGCCAGGAGAAAGAGAGGCGATGGTTAGAGGGGATGGGGAAGACGAGGCAGAACGATAATTAGAGTGGCTCTAAGCCCATTGCTGCAAATTGCATCTTCTCCCAAAAGCCTTATTTTCTGAACAGATGCTGGAGAGGAGAGTTTAAAAAATAATAGCTGTATTTAGATTTAGGATACATCAGATCTCTAAAGTATTTCTTATCCTGCTTGCACTTTACATGTGTTTTACAGTGCCAGGAACTCCCCATGCCAAAGGTCAGTGATATGTGGACACACAGTCTGTGTGACATTGTCCTAAATTAATGGTGATCTTCATCATTATCTCACTGCAGACAAGGACTGGTGCTGGATCAATGAGGCAAAGGGAATTCATCCATGGAAATGCAATCTGCATGGCTGAATGTGGATAAGGAGGAGACAGCAGGAGTGCTGGACAAGGTTGACCGTGCACCACAAATTAGGAGGGGAAGAAGCCAGTGAGATTTTTCAGACCGTCTCTCCGTGTGCAGTTAGGATGAAGTTAAGCTCAAGGACTCGGCAATGCATTTGGTTGCAGAAGCAGCAGAAGGATGAAGGCGAGTGGAAAAAGGTGGAGGTGCTCATCACTGAGGGCAGTAAGAGGCAGGTAGAACACATGTACATAGGGGTTCAGGTCAACTGTAGCCATCTAAGGGCTTCAAATAAGCATAGCTGACTGGTGAAAAGTGAGACGTTTCCAGAGGGCGGTTGTAGGACTGTGTTAGATAGCCAAATTGGGGTGGGCTTGCTTAACCCCGATGATACCCTGCTCTCCGTTTTCACTGTGGGAGAACACTAGGTGACTATCTTCTGCTGGTCTTAAGTCGATGAAAACTCCCCCCCCACCTCTTATGGAGGGAAAAACCAGGAAAATCCAGGCGTGAATGCCCAAGTGACAGCTTGTAAGAGACACAGCCAACAATCAGCTGCAAGTGTGAGAAGGGTGAGAACAGGAGGCTAAAAGAAGGGCTGCCAGGGGTGCCAAACGGGAGAGATTATTCAAGTGGATCAAAGGAAAGGGAAGCAGGACATGATAATCTGGGACAGCCCTTCTCCGGGATGGGATCCATTGGGCTGCAAGCTCACATCTGCAGGGAAGCAGCAGGAACCACAGGGACCGGGTCTCTTAAAGCAGGACTGGATGAAGAAGCAACGCGTGTGCTCCAAGGAAGAGTCCCAGAGCAGGCAGGGGACATCTGTATTGAAAAATGTCTCCAGATCTTATTTCGTCATTGTTTTAGAAGGAATAGTAGTTCGTCTGGAGACTGTTGGGACTATTGTCAAAGTAAGGCAGTAATCCATGGAGCAAATTCCCACCTGGCCTTACTAAAGGAGGTGACTTCACTACAGTGAGTAAAGCTGCTGCAGCTTTTCTCAGAGGAGGCTGTGAAGATGCTTTTTCGGTGAACGTGAGTCACACCATGGATCCGATTGCCACTTCTGAACCCTCTGGCTCTGGGGACCATGAGGTGGCGCAGTTACCCTGGATATCAGATCACAGCTGGCTGCACACTGGCCAGGTATCTTCCCAAAATACGTGTCCGCTCCCCAACTGCATAACTACAACCATGTGTTAAGGAGCTGCTGCTTTATATACTGTATAGCTACATCACCTAACCCCCTTTTTTTTTTTTTGCCTTCCCAGGGAGTCGGTGAGGTACTGCGGGACAAGAAAGAGCAATCAAGCGTATTGCACTCTCCTGTTAGCAAGTGTGGCCCTTGCAAGGATCCCTTTCCTCTCCTTTTCTTAAATAGGGCTTTAAAAAAATAAACTAACGGCAAATGCATTTTATGTTTCCCCCCTGGAAAGCACTACAAGGACATCGCTTGTTTTATTACCGGGGCAGCGGGATGCAAAGTAACAGACACGGACCACATGGCAGAAGGTGTTGGCAGTGGCTACCCTCCCTCCACATGCCCCATCGCCAGGAGTGGGAAGAAAAAGTCGGAGAGCTGTGTCCTGTTCGGAGGTAGTCTCATTGCTGTCTGTCTTTGGGTCCCTTTTGGGCTTGTGAAGGGGTGGTAGCTCCAGTGCCCTGGCTGATTTCCAGGGAGAGGGGGCTGTGTTGAATCTCCCTCAGGTTCCCCACCGGTTTGAACTGGATCTGGGTTTTTTTTCCTGCTTCCCCTTCCCACCGGTTGGGTCGTCTTGCTGTGTGCTCACAGATTGCCCCAGAGGTTTCAGTGGAAAATCTGCTTCTGCTCGTGAACTGGGACACTCAACTCTACGCAGAGAGGACAACCTGAGTCCTATGTTTCACGTGGGCTCTATCCTGGGAATAAGAATGCTTTGGGATACAAAGAGCGTTTCCTCCCTGGGATGCTCTGTTTGCTCATGCAATGGCTGCAGCTTCACTCAGCCTTGAGTTTGCCCCCAAAAGCTATGGTGAAACTAAAGTAGGTGGATCTTCTTCAGCTCCTGGCACTCAGCATGGCCATAACATGCACACGGTGTTACACACACGGGTGCAGTGTGGTGCTGCATAAGCACCGTATGGGAAACACACCCTGTCAGTAGGTTTTGGTATTTGTTCCCTAGAGCGTCACTGATCCTGAGCGTGATACGGTGCAAACTCACCCTCCTGCTCCACAGGCGCGTTTTGCTATGTCTATATATGTCCTCCCAGCGCGTCAGGCCCTGATTCTTATCACCTGTACACTTGAGAGATCAAAACAGCCGTGGAAAGGCTTCTCCAGACTCGGCTGTGAGCGCCCGCCTGCCCCCGGCCACATTCCAGGACAGGAGCTCCGTGCTCTCCTGTGCAAGCGCCACACCGGCACTATCTCCTCCCTTGGCTAAAAGTGCAGATCTCTGGCATCCGAAGGAGACCACTGCTGGTCAGAAAGCCCAACGGGCACAGATGCTGCCTTTGGCTCCAAGGAGAGAGGGGACAAGCACCCCATGAAAAGCAAGGAGCAGAGGGGCCGCTTGTCTGGGCATACCCACCTCTTCTGGAATGCTTTTGCATTTGCCTTCCAAGCTCAGTACAGTGTCCACCATATCCTGCCTCAAGCCAGACCGGCGTTTTGGCAAGGCTTGGCACAGAAAAGCCCGTTCGTGGCACAGCTTCACCCTAAGAAGCACTGCACTGAAGTGGCCAAGCCGTGAGACTGGCCTTCCTCTGGGCACCTCAGAAGTCCAACCAAACCCCCATGAGATCCAAATCTCCCTTTGGGAGTGCCCTCCTCCAGCCATCAGGTGCCCAGGGCTCCTGAATGAACACCCTTCAGGGTGTAATTAATTATATTTAACGATTCCTTCACCCTCCAAAATTGCCTCCCACGTTCCACCGGCACTTCGTGCGTTGCTGGTTCCTGGACCAGCTACCCAAAACCCTCACGGTCTCCCACTTGGGTGGGCTGAGATGTGGAGATGTGATGCCTCCAGTCTCCCATTTCATCTCCAGCCTTGGGGCAGCACGCTGGGATCAAGGATGGGGGCAACTGCTACAAGCAGCGACCTGGCCACCCTTGACATCTCCAGTTGGGTTGCACTCAAGCTTTCCCCCACGCTCCTCTGATGCCTGACCCAGGCATCGCATCGGCTTTCGCTATCAGCTCCCGGTTGCGAGCCGTGCCCTGCAAACCTATGCATTCCTCCTTGCTTAAACACCGCAAGCTTTATTTGTTTTAATCAAAGGGGCCCCTGATAATTATTAACATATTTAATTATTTTTACTCTGAGTCACTCGGCTCGGGCGTGGAGTGATCACAAGGATTGCTTTACTACAAAGACCCAGCCCTGGAGCGTTTGCACCACCGAGTAATCACCCTTCACAGATGGAGCTCCCATTGATGCCTGCCTTTCCTCCCAGTATGAGCTGCTTTTTACTTCACTGGGAAGTGCTGGCCTCAAAAAAAGAACAAAATTGGGCACATTCAGACAATTTGCAGGGCTAAGGCGTTGCACACTGAGGTTGCTAACTCCGGGACGGAGCTGGCAGGGAATGATGTTCATCTGAGCTGTACTCCAGCCCTGCACCTCACAGGGGGGTGTTAGTCCATCTTCCCCCCCCTCATGAAAATTGCACCACCACATCCAGCACCCCCCTCCCCAGGCTCGCCAGCGAGTTTCGTGGCCTCGCACCAGCAATCAGAGCACACTGCAATTAGCGGTGTTTGTCTGAGGAAACTCATAACTCTGCACTTCCACATGATTTATGAGGTTCCCCAGCCCGGGCTGGCCCGTGAGCCGCGATCATTCCCAGCCCCGGCAGTTCACGGTGAGGCTACCCGGGGCGGTCCGGGCTTTTTTTCCTCCCCTGATGTCCACTGGGGCTTTGCAGGGAAGCGCTACCCTTGGCGAATGCCCCCCATGAGCCCCTGAGGTCTGGGGGGGGTTTGGCTGGGGACCAGACCCTTGTGTCCGGGGTGCATTTGTATTGGGGTGCACCCACGCCGCCCTGAGAGAGCTTGGTTCCTGCTCTCTCATCCGTGCCCCAGGACTTTCTTCCCAAAATAAAACAGGACCCTGTGATTTGGACCCCCTTGGTCCTGGGCATCCAACATCCAGGAGGATCTGTGTGGCTGGCGAGCAAGAATTGCTTTAATTCTCTGTCCCACCAGTGATGCAGGATCGTATTTGCCAATTCTATAGATACAAGAAAACTGAGGGAGGGACTCGAGGATGCACAAAGGAGGCCTTGGCAAGGCTGGGAATTAAAGCAAAAATCTTCAGATGCCTTAAAGAAGCTGTTGGCCCTTGTTGAAATCCGTATTGAAGAATAAGTCTTTGGTTAAATACATATATATATATATATTTATACAGAGAGAGAGAAAGGGGTGGAAATAAATAAATTCCACAAACCAAAACCTGCACAATTTTAAACAAATCAAATCTTTTAATAAAAACCAGTACAGTGATGCTACTTTAAAAGGCTACAAGATAAGGGCCAGTCTCTGCTTTCCCTTGAGGGAACAGATTGGAAAATAGTGATCAGACCGTTCCTGCTAAGGCTGAGTTGTTGCTCAGAAAGCGCCTTTTTTTTTCTTTTTTTTTAATTTTTTTTTGGTCCATTTTTTGTCAGCTGTAATAATAGCAGCACTTTTTTTGTCTTGGCTCTTTTCACTGAAGACTCCAGGGAGCAGAGCTGCTGTCCCAGCATGTAAAGTTTTGTCCCCACTGAAGCCCATTTCTAGTCTTGGTCAGGACTTTGGGTGGGCAGCAATCACCCCAAAGTCCTTATATTTTTTCATGTTTTTTTGTCACTCTAAAATCTTTGTGTGTGTCTTCAAGCAGCCCCTAAAAGCCACATGGTGGCAAGCTGCCTGCGAGACCCCGTAGGCAGGAGGTGCATGGGGAAGGGTCTGAAGAAGATGTGTTTGGAGTTAATTTTTGCTCCTGTGCCTTAAGAACAGCCTGGACCCTGTGACAGCCATCCAGCACCTCTCGCCAAGCACCACCCCAGCCTCACACCAGCTTTCCTGGGGGCGTTTAGCAGCTACAATCCTGCTTGCTTTGGATGCAGCGGACAAAAAGCAAATGCGTAAGTGTGGGGTAAATTCCCAAGCTCAGCTCCATCTTTACCCAGTACAGGGAAGAGTTGGGGTTCCGAACATCACATAATTACAAAATAAGAGGGACTCCTCTTGTTTAGAGTTGCTGCAGGCTGAGGTGAGTGATAAATGGGAGAGTGGTGCCCAGCTCCACTTGTGGATGCTGCTGCCGAGGAAGAGGGACTTCACCGAAATGGCAGAAAACGGTAGTGGGAAAGTGCCGTGGGAGGCTGGAGAGAAGCACCCGGGGCCCCAAAAGTGCAGGAGTTGGGAAGAAGCATCATGGAGAACCATCCCTGCTGTTTGCTCCAGTTGCGGCGGCTGAGCATCATGTCAGGACACGTCAGGATCTCAAAATCTCTGCATCACTTGAGCCTGGGTTATTTTTTATCTAGAAGGGCCGCCTGAGCTAATTCCCAGCTTGCACGAGCGTCTGTCCTGGCAAAATGGAGTGAAAGACCATGAGCGGTGAGTCTCTCATTGCTGCCACTGCTGAGAACGGACCTGCGCGATCGCAGCATCCTCTGCTCCCCATCCGTTCTGCAAACCACCAGACAAAGCTCCTTTATTGCAAGGCCAGAGCAAGGAGGGGAAAAAACCAGGGCCATTAAAGCCGAGACTATATTAAGCCACAGAAAACCACAAAAATAAGTGCCTGCAATCCCAGCAGCGCTAAACCTGTCCGATGACTTCCCCTCTGAAACCAATCTCAACCTGACCCTGGTGGGAAAATGCCTGTAGTCGTAACCACCCCATCATGAAAACACAGAGTGAGGCATTTATCTGAGCGTTTGATTGCACAGCTCGGCGCTGTGATTTGCTCCGCTCTGCAAAATAACAAAGCCAAGACGCTGCAGGTAACAGTCAGGCCAAGAAGTCTGTGAGTTTCATTCCCTACAAGTGAGTTTTGGCACAGTAGCTACTTCACACCCAATTAATTACTTCAGCACCAGATTATACTTGCAGGCTCCAATAGAAGTGATAATAGGAACCAATTAAATTAATTTATATTTACTTTGTAAGCATATTTTCCTTTGGTAAATCTTTGCTTTAATTTGACAGATTGGACTCCAGCATTTTGTTTTTGTTAGGAGATACGGCCCTAAATCCAAAGGAACAAATCCAAACCTGTAAAATCAAGAAGTCCTTCCCTTTCAGGTTCAAAAACATGTAGGACATGGAGTTAAGAAAAAAAAAAAGAAAAAAGAAGAATGTATGCACGTGCCCGGACTAATAAAAACATACCGTGAAATGTGCGGGGAGGTGCCAGCACGTCTTGCTGGAAGAAGACGAGCATGAGCTGGGTTGGAGGTGGTGGTTGACAAGATGTCCATGCCAGAGCTCAAAAGTGAGATAAGCTTTCGTGTCACAGTGGGCAGGCTCACGAAACAGCTTGCAGGGGAGAGAGCCACGCTCTGCTGTCACCTGCTGTCAGGGGACTGGCTCGCTAAGCGCAGCTGGTTAAAATGGGATGGTCCCTGTTTATGCCGTTATATTTTGGCATAGACCTTAAATGGTTAAATACTTTTGTGCTGTAGTAGCATGTGAATGTCTGCTCCTTTTGCACCCAGTTTGGATGTCTCTACAGCACATAGACCTGGGAGTAGCTGAAGGCCTTTGTGTCTTTTGTGAACTCAGGATGACTCAGAAGGGAATGATTTATAATTCATTGCATTATCTCATTCACGTCTCAGGGAACAACCCTAATAAAGTATAGTACCCACCAGCTAAAGAGTGGCCTGCCAGAGACAGAAAAAAACATGAAACCAGACCTGTGCCCCTGTGTGTGATGCTCTATTTTTATATCTCTCCCTGTTAGCCTTCCCTATCCCGCCGGCAGCCCTTCCTTCCTCCCTTTTCCCTCTCCGGCACTGTCATCACCAGCCCCCAAGGGTTCATGAAGTGAAGACCTTGTTGTCACCCCGGTGAAACCGTTCCTGAAATGTTTAAGGCACTTTCTATCCTTTCTTGTCCTGTCTTCGCTCTTGAGCATCTATGACATGGAAGTGCAACTCCAGCAAAACCATCCTTGGAAAACCAAACCTGGAGACCTACCAGAGCCCTCCACTGCTGCAGGACAGGCTGATCCGGTGTTTTCCCACAAGCTTCAAGCAACGGACTGGGAATTGCAGTGTGAACCACATTGTCCCTTGTTAAAAACCTCCATCGAAGTTGGTAAAGTCTTTATGGTGGCTTCCGCTGATGGCATTAAATCATGGACCCCATTAAAGGTAGCAGGGCTAGGGACACCTAAGATGACAGCGTGGCCCTGTGCCTAAGAGATCAGGAGAAAAATTTCTTTGCGCAGATGATGGTGGGCTGGACATGTGCAGGATGGGAGCTAATACGTGCCCTCATGGACCCTCACTTTGTCTACACGGAGAGGAGCTGGGCTGAAGCCTCTGCCTTCCTCTGAGCTGGCAGGAATAAGGACATGATGGGGAAAACCTGCCCCTTTCTTTCCCTGAGGGGTGAAAGTCAGGCAGCTTACCAAAGTTGCCAAAGAGGCTTTGGGGACAATTTAATGCCTTTGGAAAGCCACTGAGCTCCTTTTGGGCTCTGGAAATTTACTGCTTCCAATGTTGCTGTTTTCTTAGCCTAGCATAGTGTGTGGATTTTACAGCCGTAGAGTTGCTACTCATTTTTCACCCTCTGGATGGTGATTTATGTCTTCTGGAACAAAGGTTAAACCCTCTTCCTCTCCTTGTTAGTGCTGTTTCACACGTTTCACACAGATCAGTGCCGTTGCACTGGGAAGAGTTCGTAGGCCAAGGTCCTATAAAATCCAATTTTCTCTTCATTTTGGATGTCCCATCCTTTAAGTCTGGGAGATGTAGGGGTATCTCTTCTCAGCAGACCCACAAAGAAGAAGTCTTCAGTGCAATGCAGTGGAGAAGGATCAGGAAAAAAAAAAAAAAAAAAGCATCTGCAGGACAACACAAGTGCTCCCATCTCCTCTGGCATATATCAGTGAGGCAATAACATCAGGCTGCCACAAAGTGCTGGGTAGGTCCCTGTTTTCTTTGCCCATGCAAAGGTACGTTGCCCGCTCAACAGCGTGCTTGTGAAGATAGACATGCATTTGACAGGTCAGCAACCTCGTTTGCTCCCCTCCAACTCTTCTGCAAAAAAAAATAAAATCAAGGAAATAAAAACATTGTGTGAAGTGAAGGACATGCTGCATCCTTGCAGCCTAGACTTCCCCAAACCTACGTTAACTAATTTCCCTTTTCTGACTCATCATTTTCCCTTTTAAGGCCCAGTTTGCTTTCTGCTGGTGATGGCGATGGAGAACTGTATGTGGACGGTCTCTGTGGCTTTAGCTGCTGCATTCCTATGGAGCTGGGCTGTAGATGGGGTCATTGCTGACAGCCAGAGGTTGGCCCTGAGCTGAAGGCACCATTACTAATTTGTGCATCCCATGACCCATCTGCCGGTGACCCGTGATGGATGAAGCTGTTGCAGGTGGTCAGTGTCCTGAACCTAGAGGAAGGCTCCAAGACGTGGTTCTTCATCCACAGTGAGATATTTAATTGCTTTACCACCACACCCCATGAGCCATTGTTATACTTGGCTTATTTTTCCACCAGATGCAGGTTTTCTGTTTTAAAGCAGAACTTAAAAATGAAAACTATGCGAGGAGAGATTTATGGGCTGTGTTACCACTGGGCCAGGCAGTGAGGGCCTTAAGAGCTGAAGTCTATCTGCACAAATATTCAAATTCTCCTTTTCACCCTCCATGAACTCCATCAGATATTGACTAAGAATAGCCTCTGTGCTCTCCTGTCTACTGCATTTAAATTTGGACATTCTTTAGAGCAAGAGATGAGACCTAGCTGGGCTGTGTCAGAAGAACCCCAGAAAGAAAACTGTATGAGCCACTATTTCTGGACATGCTCAGCAAGCCATGAGGATATCACATTATCATTTCTGCGCCTTCTCCAGCCCTTCCCCATCCTTAGTGGAAGCCTCTCATGAGCCCTGAATATGTCACTGCTTCTTCCTCTGGTTCCCTCTGAGAAGCTAGTTTCTGCCTTAATAATTTTAGGAGAGGAGATGATGTTATCAAGAAACATGAACAATTTAACACCATCAAAGGCCCACACCAGACTGAGAAATGAGACTCTTGGGTTGTTTGAATTCTTGCCTCTTCACCCCTCACCCTTCTCCCTGCTTATGTCTCTCATGTGCATTGACTGCACCAATAAAAATCTAGTTTGTCCAAGCTATTGCTATGTCAACCTATTTTGAAAGCCCCCCCCAAAAAGTGAAAAGTCACAAATAGTTTCAAAAGCCTAGGAAAAACAAGTCTCATGCTAGATCTCCACCTGCTTCACTTACCAAGGCTCAAGAAGGGTAGAAGTTCGTCCTCAGGAGAAAACACCCAGAGGCAACAGAGCCTTGTAGTCTATCAGAGGTCCAAGGCCGGAACCTAAAAGCAGACATATTTCATTTCAAAATGAGGCCCAGTGCTTTAACAGTGGGAATGATTAAGTGTTGAGACAAAATACCAATGAAAGTAGTAGATTCTTCCTCTTCAGATATTTTCAAATTGTGAGCAGATGCCTGCTGGAACAGAGGTTTCAGCCAAGCACAAGTTATTGGGTTCCTTATTGGAGTATGCAATTTTATGGTCCATATTATATGGAGCTCAGAATAGATGATCTTATGGCCCACTGTGACTTTAAAATCTAAGAAATAGGTAGTTCTGGATCGAAAGGAGCCAGGTTTCCTCTGGATTTGTGTCTTGAGGCTGACTGACTCTGCTGCCTAAGAAGACACAAAATCCGATTGAAGCTTTTCTCATTTAACAGCCGTGCTGTTAAAAACGCAGACTCTATTTCCAAGTTGAATTTGTCTGGCTTCGGTGTGGTTATGGGTCTGCCTCTCTCTGCTTGACTGGCTAGAAAGCCTTGCTCTCAGGGGGATACCAAGCAAAACCTCTTTGGCTTCTAATCTCCTTCAAGTGTGGTTGAGCTTGGCCAACGGAGTCGGATGCTGTTACAGTGGGAATGGACAGACATGAGTATGCGCACATACTCAGAGTCTGACGGAGAGAAGATTGCAATAGCTTCATTTCTCCAGGCTAAAAATAGAGAATAATGAAGGTTCACATTAAAGTTAATGAAAATTTATCTCTTCAGATGGAGGTTGATACCTTTGAGAACATCCTTGGTCAAAGCGGGTGCCTCTGATAGCAGAGTCAGATGACCCTGAAGATCTTGTCACGTCTTTTGGGGTTATAGACTAAATATTCACATCAGCCTGACTTTATTTATTCTTGGATTTGTAAAATGGGAGAGTCATTCAGTGCAGAAATCTGGTCCCTACTCAGTTTTCATGAGACGTTGGCAGCTCACCCTCTAAAAATAAAAGCTCAAGTAGTATTCACTGTCCACATCATCTGAGCCAGTTAGGATTCAATTAAGAGCATTTCTGGGCTGTATTTTAGGAGTTAGTGTCTGTCAAGATTTTACCTTGGGGTTCTTGGGTTAAACCTTTCTGTCTCGGTGTCGTGCTGTGTGGAATAGCTTTGCTCTTTGAAGGAATCCATCTCCCCTGTCTTTCCTCCCATACCCTCCCACAGACACGAGGGTGAGCTGATTTTTGGTATGTAGTAATAACAATTTGTCAGGATGCCAAGTTCAAAGCCTCTAACCTACTGCCAATGCGAAGCCCAAGAGTGAGGTCACGACTAATCTCAGACTTCTGACCTCCCAGTCACATCCACCGTTACTGGATCAGAGGAGAGAAGTGGAAGGGCTTATTTTGAAAGGTTTTAGATTTCAGGTGAGGTCAACAAAAGATTTGCCCAGATGGAAGAAATCAAGAGGATAATATGGAGCATATTAGGGAAGATGAAAGGCGTCGTGTAAAGCAATCTCCTCCTTAGCCCAGAAAGAAAAGTCTAACTACCAGGGTAACCTTCCTGTAATGACAAATAAGCCCAAGCCATCAGAAAATGTAGCAGAAACCAGGCATTGTCCTGGAGAAAGCAATGCAACCTTAGGGATTCAGAGTGACGCTGCTGGGATTTTCAAAAGCTCCTGAACAGAGTAGGCTTCAACTTCTTAAGCCAGTGGGATTTAGGTGCCTAGACACTTCTGAAAAGCCCATGAGGCATCTCTGGCATTTTGAGGAGTGTGCATAGCTCAGTAACCCCAACGTGGGGGCTCGATTCGCTGCAACTCTGTATCTGAACATTTTGAAAAATATGGGCCATGTAGAAATTAAAAATATTTAGGGACTTCATCTAGAAGAACCAGGGCCTTCATGCAGCAGCCAGCCAAATTCCAGCTCATCAGCCACCTAACAGACCTGGTATCCCCAGGTCATTCTGCAGAGATGCCTTCCCAGCCATATTGGGAGCCCATAACAGATTTGGGAAGAAAAACCAGATTTCCTGACTGCCAGCTCTGAACCACTGATAAAAGGAAAAAAGGACCAACAAAATAGATTTCCATTTCTGGAACCACCTTTCGGACCTGTGACAGGATTTCTGGTGAACTGAATTTTTCTTTAGAAGGAGGTAGGGAAACCCCATAGAGATGTGGCTGAGGTCATAGAATCACAGGATGGTTTGGGTTGGAAGGGACCTTAAAGATCATCTAGTTCCAACCCCCCTGCCATGGACAGGGACACCTTCTACTAGACCAGGTTGCTCCAAGCCCCGTCCAACCTGGCCTTGAACACTGCCAGGGATGGGGCAGCCACAGCCTCTCTGGGCAAACTGGGCCAGTGTCTCACCACCCTCACAGGAAGAACTTCTTCCTTACATCTAATCTAATCTCCCCTCTTTTAGTTTAAAACCATTACCTCTTGTCCTATTGCTACTGGCCCTTGTGAAAAGTCTGTCCCCGTCTTCCTTATAAGCCCCGTTTACTGGCAGGCTGCTATAAGGGCTTCCCAGAGCCTTCTCTTCTCCAGGCTGAACAACCCCAACTCCTCAGCCTTTCCTCACAGCAGAGGTTCTCCAGCCCTCTGATCATCTTCATGGCCTCCTCTGGACTTGCTCCGACAGGTCCATGTCTTTCTTATTCTGGTGGCCTCAGAGCCGAACACAGTACTGCAGGTGGGGGTCTCACAAGAGCGGAGCAGAGGGGAAGTATAAAGAGATGCAGATGCCTTCTCCTGATCTTCTCCTATGGTGGGCAGTTCTTCATTTTCCCAGTCCCTGCCTTTTCCTTCTGTGACTTGGGTGGTGTGGCTGGAGCACTTGTCAGTGAAGACTCAGGCAAAAATGTCACTGAGTACCTCAGCCTTCTCCATGTCCCAGGTAATCCATTTCTTCCCAGAAAGGGCCTACATTTTCCTTAGTCTTCCTTTTATCACTGATGTACCTACAGAAGCTTTTATTGCTGCCTCTGATGTCCCCGGCCAGGTTTAATTCTATCAGGGCTTTAGCTTTCCTAACCTTATCCCTGCCTGCTCAGACAATGTCTCTGTATTCCTCCCAGGCTACCTGTTCTTACTTCCACCCTCCGTAGGCTTCCTTTTTGTGTTTGAGTTTGTCCAGGAGCTCCTTGTTCATCCACGCAGGTCTTCTGGTGTTTTTGCCTGTCTTCCTCTTTGTTGGGATGCATCGCTCCTGAGCTTGGAGGAGGTGATCCCTGAACATTAACCAGCTTTCTTGGGCTCCTCTTCCCTCCAGGGCTTCATCCCATCATACTCTACCAAGCAGATCCCTGAAGAGGCCAAAGTCTGCTCTCCTGAAGTCCAGGGTAGCGAGCTTGCTGTGCGCCCTCCTCACTACCTCAAGGATCTTGAACTCCACCATTTCATGGCCACTGCAGCCAAGGCTGCCCTTGGGCTTCACAGTCCCCCACCAGCCTCTCCTTGTTGGTGAGAACAAGGTCCAGCATAGCACCTCTTCTCACTGGCTCCTCTATCACTTGCAGAAGGAGGTTATCATCAACACATTGCAGGAACCTCCTGGATTCCTTGTGCCCTGCTGTGTTGTCCCTCCAACAGATATCAGGGTGGTTGAAGTCCCCCATGAGGACCATGGCTTGTGAATGTGAGGCTGCTCCTATCTGTCTCCTTGGTCTTCCTCGTTGGGTGGCCTGTAGCAGACCCCCACTATAATGTCACCTGGTTAATTCTGACCCATAAGCCCTCAGTCAGCTCCCCATCCATCCCCAGCAGATCTCCATGCACTCCAGCTGGTCATTGACATAGAGGACGACACCCCCTTGTCTCCTCTGCCTGTCCTCCCTAAAGAGCCTGTATCCTTCCATCCCAACGCTCCAGTCACAGAAGCCATCCCACCACATCTCCATGATCCCAATAAGATCACAGCCCTGCAGGCATGCGCACGTCTTTAACACCTCGTGTTTATTCCCCATGCTACGTGTGTTTGCGTAGAGGCGTTTAAGTTGGGCCCCTGGGACTTGTGTAGAGTCCTCCCCTCTCCCAGATTTCTCCCTGCTGGGGTACTCTTTGCCCCCATATGATTTCTTGCAGCTTCTCTTCCACCCGGATTTGCCCCAGTCCTGATGCCCTGGAGGAGCTGGAGCACTAGTGAGTCCATTGCTCGGGATACACCGCTCGGACTGGAAGTGAGTTGTGTTGTCATTCAAGTCTATATTTCATCTGCTAACAAGATTGCATCAATAGAAGACTGTGCCCTGGGCTGAAACGATAAATTACACAGAAAAGAAGCCAATACTCCCACCATAAAAATAAGACAGAAATTTTGTTAATCCGAGGTAACGGAGACGCGAGCACTGGTGGACACACGGATCTCGGGGCGACTTGGAAGGAGATCCAGCCCCAAAGGGCATTTGCACTCTGAAAGGACTGGTACCAGAGATCCCCATTTCCATTGGGCACTTTTGTTAGTGCTTTAGACATAGACAAGTAAGGGGAGATGCTGCTGTCAGCCTCTGTGCGCATGGTCTTATCTGGGTTTAGTTGGGCCATTTTCAGCTCAGAGCGGATAACTGCGCTTTATGGGATTACCATATATGTGTTGCATTTATTAGTATAAACACAAATGTTGTTACAGGCATAAATCAAATTAAAGTTTAGACTTTTCCATACAAGTTCAAATGTGTATCATAGCCAGCATCGCAGCTAATTCAATTGTTTCCTGGAGCTTTTGCAGGCCTGGGCTAGAAAATAAATCAGGTTTTGTTACAGACAGAATGGGACATGTGAAGGCTGCAGACATCTCCCAGCTCATCCCTGTGAAATCTGCTTTTAGCACCTCTTCTCCTGACTTCCAGTGGAGCAGCCCCCAGACAGGAGAAGGGTATGATGCCTCTTGCATGAAAATAAGAATCCGTCAGCGAGGAGCACCGCAGGTGGTTTGTGTACAACTCCTACGCTGACCAAGATGAGCCTACCACATCTCGAGCAGACGACCACTGGACCTACACCAGCAAGATAAGCAACATGTTTTCTATTGCAATCCAAAGAACCTTCAGCCCTCTGTAGAAATAAGACTATAAATTATAGTGGAAACGAGTCTTAGCAGGAAATGTGGGTTGCTGTGTCCAAAAATAACAGCAATAACACTGTGAAAACAGAGCAGTTGATAGGAGGGGAGTACTACTTGAGATGTGGATTTTTTGACTCCCGTTTTACTCATCTTACTGAATTTCAGTGGGAATATTGGCAGGGTGAGGAACGGTTTGTCATTGGGAGCAGCCTGAAGTTCTGAATCATCAGGGGACAGACGCACGCTCCATTGAGGCATCGCTCACTGGGCTCATCGGATAGAGCTTGTTGCCAAAGAAGTGAACCCAAATCTTTAGGGACAATTCATCCTTTATATAACCCAAAGGTATTCTTTTTCACCTTACAACCCATTGCATTTCACTCCAAATTCATGGGGAACCATTTTCTGTAGCTTGTTTTGCCTGGTTGTTCATCTCAAAGCTTTTCCCAGTGGTGGCACACAGTCGTCTTTCTTACAGATCTGGTATTAGCTACAAAAAGGGCACATATTTTTATACGGCAAAGTTCTAGTGAATTATCTGAATCCATTTTTTAGGAAGAAATTATGTCCTGCACTTACATGGAGTGCATTAAAAGGACAGTCCCTTCCATCGCTGACTTGTGGGATCCTATTGCATTCAAATTCACATCGCCATTAAATAACAGCAGCTGGTCTTTACTCTCTCCCCGGTGCCAAGCTGTTGTTTGCCAAAATATTGTCTACCTTTGAAATGATAATCATAACATAATCATGAGAGGGATGGAAAAAAAAGTCCAATTACAGATAATTAGTATAAGGACATATTCTAACGAAAATCCTTGCCCAGGGAAATAGCAGTAGGCGATGTTCCCCTGAAGCTATGACACAAATCTTCAGTCTTCAGTTGCCCTTCTCCTTTCCCACCTGCTTTGATCAGTGAAACCTTTACAATATTAATATTTTATTTATAATTTTCCTTTGTTTCTGCTCAGATGAAGAGGAAAAGGTACGATCTCCTCCACTACAACTGCGTATTGCTGGATTGATTTTGCTCAGAAAATAATTCAAACTGGTTTTGGAAAGGCAGGCAGAGAGGGATTTAGGTTTTCCCATTAAGAAAAGAAACGTGAATTACTGAGTTGTTATAAATTAGCCTAATCTGATTTAAGCAGAACAGAGTGGAAATTAGGACCTGTCAATTTTCTTCTTCCTCAGATGTAATGGAAGATGGAAATGACAAATATAAAAAAAATCTGATATGATACAACAGAGATGCTGACAGAATTAATCCTCAGTCGTGCTGGTTATTATTATAAGCAGCTTTAACACTATGGAAAAAAAAAGACTCCTACTTGTTTTACTAATTTTTCAACTTCCAAAATGTTAAGAAAAAAAAGTGAACCATAACTGCCGTTATTCAACCAGTTTCTCTCCACGGGAAACCTTGAGCACTTCAATCAACTTCCTCAAGCACCAGTTTTTGAATCTGCAAAATCACATTTCTCCACCTCAGAGCAAACAGCTGGGCTTAAGAAAGGCCACCTCCCTAGCTTTGAAAAACTCAATTTGTTGTGTTTTTTTAAATCCAGGTTTAAAATTAAAGTGCTTTGAGCAATATTACTAAACCCAGATTGCTCCAGAGTTATCCGAGCGGGAAGAACTGGGAGAATTGTGCACAATTCTGCGTTACCGTCCGCCCACCCCTAGTGACGGCTCAATTTATAAAAGCAAAATTACTCATCCTGTAGCAATATGTTTGGCACGAGCGAGAGGAACTCACGCTTCTGTAACCAAATGCCCTGGCGAGCAGCAGAGGCATTGGGAAGGCTCGGCTGAGTGATTTTTGCTTGGCTTCACTTTGGCACCCATCTCCAGCTCCTGCTGAGCCCACATTAAATGGAGCAAAAAATCAAACTGTTTCATACTCGTTTCAAAGAAGGCGAGTTTTCACAGCTCCCAGGTCATTTCTAACAAGCTGTGCCTACAGCTAGGTCCCTTCTGGTTCTGGCACAACTGCTGTCAGCTCTTCTACCAAAAACCAGTAGCCCATGACTGATGGTATATGAAAGGTTGCTCGCTCTTTTTCTTGGTTTTCCTTGCTGAATGCAAAGCCCATTGTAGGTCCCTTTGTTCTTGGCAGGAATGGAGATTAATCATTTTTAAAATGAAAGGCAGGATTTGAAAGACCCCTTTTGAGATGAGCTAAGGTGATTGCAGAGTGGGGTGCAGGAGCGGTGGGCAAGCGGTCTGGTTTTTTTAATCCTGGCTATTTGCTTTTATTGTATGAAGAAGACACTTGGGGCTGTGCACGTCGAGTCTCAGCCAGGCCGAAATTAGTGTTTCCACCAACTGAATATCAAGTTGCATCTGCTGAGGATCAGCATTCAGCACTGCCACTGTGCATTTCACAGCACATTAATTAAGCTGGAGATCCAATCAATACACCTCGTGATCCTGACAGTACTGAAATAGAATGCTCTGGCCATCTGAACCTGAACTCACCAGAATGGGTTAAGCGAAGCATTAGCTCCTCATGTCATTTCAGGCTTCCAGCAAGTGTTTGCGCTCCACAGATGCAACAGTTTGACACCTGAGCCATGTGTTACTCACGTGACTTCTTCATGTAAAACATCTAGGTCAAGGGAGGAGTATTTTTAGGTGTAGATCAGCATAAGCAAAGCCCAGAGGCCACATTGGCTTCCCCCCAATGAGCTGGTCGAATGCAATCTGACATTTCATGCTGATGCACCCAAGACCCAAACCTCCTGTACCGCTGATGGTTCTGAAAATGTCATGTTGATAACGCAGGTCCTGGTGGAGCCTGTCATGACCAACACACCTCCAAGGAACCTCCAGATGTCCACAGCTCCTGCTAGGCTTCTTGCTGTTGCCTGGTTGACCTTAGCTGCAACCCATGGGCACAGCATCTGGCACCAGCTTGTCCCTGGCGATTAACGGTCCTTGCTCTACAGCTGCATTACTTAGGGTCGATACCACCAGATCCAATCCTTCCTTTCTTTTTGCGTGGTCCCTACAAGGAGTGGATAAACTGATGTAGGTGACCTGTTTGGTGATGATACCAATCACTCTCTTGTTATTTCTTAGCCTGGAATTTGCAAAAGGAAAAAGCTACCATAAACCCACTTCAGTTCTCCTCCTGCTCATCTTTGGGATTCTTCGTACAAAGTCAAGCTCTGCCCCTGCTGGGATGGGACCAGTTCGTGGGAAGTTTTGGACTTCAACCCAAAGAGTGATTCAGCCTTTCCAGTCCCAGACCAAGCAGCTGCAGCCTTCCGTGCCAGCAGCGTTAGCTCCCCGAAACCAACCTCCCACCCCCAACAACCAGCAACAAAAAGCAAAGGCAGTCCCTGATGAAAACCTAGCGCTAAAAAAATGCTCTCTGAATTATAAAGCACTGCATTGTCATCCTTTAAAAACAGAGACAGGAGTTGCAAACTTTTTAAACTCTTTCCCATGCACAAAGGTCAAAATCTTTTACAGCCTACAGCTCTTATGAAAGCCAAATATTGGGAAGCTAAGCTATACAAGTGGTGCCATTTAGTCATAGTTTAAGATGTCCCCAGCCCTCATATTGTGGTGGTGATGATACCAAGATATCCAGGTTGGCTGGGTGGCTTAGCTCTTGAGCTTTATTTGTCCCAAACATGGGTGTTATGGTCATGGAGAGTTCAGAGGTTAATGGCACAGATACAGGGCACAGGCTTACGTGGGAATACAATGAAATCTGAAGACTATTACACATATTTGGGCTCCACATCTTGCCTGGCCACACACAAGCCTATTTAATGCCTCCACGGCCCAGAGTCCGCTATGAGACAACTGGCGTCACTCAAGGTTTGCAGTTGGGTAGTCGAGATCCAAGCCTGGAGGCGGTGATCTAATCTTTCACATTTTGGGTGTCAATGACCTTGAGAAATGTGAAGAAACAGCGGATAGGGGCCACTGGAGGTTTTTATGTTAACATATGGAAAATAAAAACGATACAGGAGGAGGAAAATTATTGCTCCAAAATGGACTACCTCCTTTAAGGTGCTGGCTAATCGCATACATCCAAACTCTGCAGTGCCAACTCCTTCCCTTCGTGCAGTTGTATTTCCCTTTGGCTTTGTTCCCCAGTGTAAATCAGCCAGAGTCTGGCTCAGTGCTGGTGTCAGGTATCAGCCTGGTGTTTAGTTTCAGCCCAGCTCCTCAAAGTTTACCATAAATAAAGACGGAGTGGCGTAGGGAAGCAGCAGGTGGACGGCATTTCTTCCCCAGACCCTTGGCAGCTAGCAGGGACTCCTGTGATGGGGTCTTCAAATAACGTTGAAACCTGCCCCCCCCCTTCTGACTACAATAATTTTAATTAAGTAACTAGCTTGGAGAATATCAGAAGACACACAGTTGAGATAGCAATGCTTAGAGATAATTTAAAACCCAATTAAAATGTGTTAGGGTTCCTGTGTTTTGGCTGCTGTTTTGTTCTGCACCGGTTTGAGATTGGATGGGAGGCTTCTTCCACAGAGGAAACTCAGCATATATGACTCAGGTCTGGGAGGGCAGAAGGCATTTAATGAGTTTCTGTTTTCTGCTCTCTCTCTCTCTTTTTCAAGATATTTTTTCACTAACAAATAAAAGTGCCTGAGGAACCACAACTCCCTCCCTTCCCCATCAAACCATCACACTCTCCATGTACCACAGGTGATAAACTCCTTCTTTTCCCCATGGGAAATAACCATCTTACCACCCTCTTCCTTTAATTACTGAACAGCTTGCACTGAACTTTTTTCTTCTTTCAATTAACACATCTTGTTCAACTCCAAGCACTTGCTAGTGAAGTGTAACCACCACAGAATTTTGTTGCTTCTATTTCAGATCTGCAGAAGGCCTGGTGTGATGGAAACCTTGTCTACTAATCGGTAGCAGATTGGTATAAAAAGAAATGTTCTCCCTACCACAAACCTTGCCCAGCAGGAGACATCTTTACAGCAGAGCTGGGTGTGAAGATTTCTGTCCTGATCTGTGCCTCAAATGGGGTAGCAGATGTGGAGAGCATCTGTGGTCCATCACTACAGAGATGCCATCTGCAAGGTTGTCATGACTGCCCATGCCTGGGTGCCATGTTTATGGTCTCTGCTCCATCACCGTGTCCATCCTGCCCAAGGGAAGTCCTGTAATCCTGCCAACTCTGCAGCTGCAATTCAACAGCCCATGAGCCACTGAAGGAGGATTTATCTGGGAGCTGGCAGCTGACCTGGATGGGGTCAGCCACAGGAAGGAAGGGAGCTGAGGCTTGGGTGATATCATCCAAAATTATCTTCAGTTGGCCTTTCTGGGACTGGGATCTTTGATCATTGCAGAGCACAGAGGAAAATCTACAGCTCTGAGAAGATGAAAATGCAGAAGAGATGACCAAACCCAGTAACAAACATATCTAGGACCAGGGGACTTGCTGTGCTACTTTGACCCATATTTGACATATGGTCTTCAATGGTGACCACCACCAAATGCTTCCAAGGAAAGTGTAAGAAACCCCATAGCTATGGGACTCACCCACTCCACAAAGACCCAGTAAGTCTGAGATGGTTTGTTGCTCCCAGGTAAGAAGAGCTCTATCTGTTTCAAAACCTTGATGATCTCTTTGAGGAGACAACCACTCTGAACTTTGCTGAGATCTTGGAATTAGACAACCGAAAGGGAAAAAAGAAGCAGAATTTAAATGCTTGAAATATCTGCGGCAAATTTCTGCCCCTAGGCTGGTGCTCAGAGACAGGTCTCTGCTGCTACTTGCCAATTAAATTCTTACTTGAATTGTTTAGTATATTGTTAGTGAAGTTCATTTCCACAGGTTAAATCCTCTGAAGGCCTTTAGCGGTTAGAGATGGATTGGGTTCCACAGAAGTGGCCTGTGCTGATAAAGAAAGGGATGAGGCGGCAGGCTATGAGAAAGGGGTGAGGACGAGCTGATAAGACGAGAGCAGGGAAGGAGGAGGAATAGCTGCCCTGAGTGGGAATAGGTTGAGATGTTGGAGATTCACAAACAACCCGTGTAGGCTTGTTTAAAGGCTCCCAAGTCTTGACACGGAGGCACCTGAGAAAGCCCAGGGCCACGTTAGCTCTGACCGGTGGACATTTAATAGGAGAAAGTGGACTCTGCAGAGATGAGGGTCAGGAGCTGCTTCCCCACAGGGATTATCTGGGATCAAAGCCCCTGCTGCTCCTTAAAATTTATGGGTGGATCCAGGCAACCGTGGCAGCCGTTAACAGCACAGCCCGATAGACCAGAGGCTGCTGTGAGGATGGCATGGGCCATCACAGCCGTTGCAAACCATGCATGAGAGGTGCATGGTTTAGAAGAAGACATGGACCTGCTTCTGCGCATTTAGTATTAGTAGCCCTGGAGCCTTTCTCCACCGAGGTCCAGCAGCACCGCAGTAACTTCATCTACCCAGTAACCCACCAGGCACCCAGAGACCTCGTGCCTCCATCTGGAGATGCTCCAGGGGATGGGAGCAATGCTGTCACCATCTCCCTGGCATCCCAGTGTCTCTGCAGGGAACAGTGCTACGGGAAGGCTGGTGGTGACAGTGGTTTTCTGACCCACCAGAAAGCGACTGGAGATGCGTTTCCCACCAAACACGGTGATCTTGCGGTCATTTTGGGTACAGATATGCAGGGCCATAATCTTTAATTTACACCGCAGGACTGATGCTCACATCAAAACGTCCTGCAGAAGGTAATTTATTTAAAGGAGAGAAGAAGCGAGTTGCAGAGGGATGAGGGAGAAGTCAATGTACTTGCACGGCATTGAAAGCCAACGGTGGATGCAGGGAAGTTAAGGAAGCGGCTAAATGCATTTCCTAGTGCTAGCACAAGGTTTGGAGAACTGAATAGCCGTGAGATGATGGCTTTGCCAGCCACAGGTCTGCATTGTTATAACTCTTCTGCAGTTGAACATTCTGGTGTTACAGGTAGTTGACACAGATGTAAAAGTTATTTCTTGAAACCCCCCAATCCCTTTCTCTATTTCAGCCTTTTCCTTGTTGCACTTCAAGAATTTTTTGCCTTGTTCTGTTTATTCAGCCAGCTCTGGTGTTGGATGTATTTGACTTTCTTGCCACAAATGGCTCCCTGTTTAAATGTCAAGACTGACTATTTAGGAGATTATCAGCCTCAGGAAGAAATTAAACATGCTGTAATAATATGCCATGACCCTGGCACATTCTTGCCGCAGTAGTGGATGTTTATGCAGATAACGAGAGCATCAGAAATTAAGGTAATTAGTTTTTATGTTACAAAGAAAATCAGTTCCTGAAAGGAGGTAAATCTTCATTCTCCAGTACAAAACTGATGTAAAACTCCAATTGCTTTTTTACAGGGAATGTTGATTTCTTTTTAATGTGTTATTGTTTTTTTTTCCTTTGAGAGTGGCAGGAGGATTTCTGAACACAGAGACCAAAAATTAAAATACTTGAGCTTTCTTTTCAGAAGAAAAAAAAGCAGAACATTCAAATAGAAGCAAACAAAAAAAAGCGTAGATTTTCTTTTTCCATTGAAAAGACATTTTTAATCCCCCCAAAAGGTCTGATGAGGCAATATTTGTCCATGTCTGCTCTGGGGGTTTAAGTCAATATTTGCTGGAAGTCAGAAAGAGATTCCTGCTATTGATCCATGTTTGCTTATTCTGGATTTTCTTGCAGATTTCCTCACGCATTTATTCCTCGCCAGAGTCTGAGACAGGACATGGGATTGCTCAGGGGTCTGGTCCAAACTTGGCAGCCCCCCTCATTTAAGCACACTTTGCACAGCACAGTCAGGAGGCCAAAACAGGGTCCTGCTAGGGTAAGGTGGATTGAAATATGAAAGAGAGCTCTGGATGTGCCCAGCTGAGAGCAGAGCTCAGTCCACGCAGCTTTTGGGTGGAGGGTAAAATCTTGTCCCCACCTGCTTCATGCCAAAGCACCGGGCTGTTCCCCATGGCTGGACTGGGCACCGCATCCCCCCACCTGCACGCCCCAAGGTCTGCAAACCATAACGTTGAGGCAATCATTTATAAACGCTTGCCAGGAAGGAGTTCAACATTTCTAACACCCTCATCCATGGACTATTTGTTTCACCTGCCATGTCTTTTGGCACCATTCTCTTCCGTCACGTTGGTGCTTAAAGGCTCCAGAAGTGAGCAGAAATGCAAGGGCAATCACAAGAGTTGGAAAAGAAACAGATTGAGCCCACTTTGCTGAGCTCACTGCAGAGGACGGGCTTGAGACACCCTCCTGGAAAGTCTTTTGAGAAAAATATCCACCGCCTATGCCCCTCGCTTAATACTCTTCATCTGGATAAAGTTAAAGAAATCCCAACCCTCTCCCAAACACAAGAATGTATTTAGCAGTTAGCAGAAGGTCAAAATTAATTTCTCTGTGAGGAAATACTATGTCCCACACATACGAGCAATTTACTTCCCATGATTTGTGTGCTCGTTGGACTGCGCTGAGCTGTGGGCTGCAGCTTGTTTGCACGTAGCGAGTGTGGACAGACCCACACTGAAACACGTCCATGGAACTGTTTTGTTTCCTCTGACCAGACCCAGGAGAAAGCCCCTGCTCCCCAAACCAAGAAGAAAGATAATTGGTAAGAAGCAGCTGTGGGAGGTGGAATCTGCCTTTGGTATGGAGAGATGAATGTAGGCCGAGGTCTGAGCCCAAATATACAAGGCGATGTGTCCACCACGTTGAGATATACAGAATTAATCAGGGTCCTACTGTTGAATGCTTGTAACTTTTAGCATCTCCATGCCCTGTGGTTATGAAATACACAGTTTAACCTAGTGACCCAGAGAAGACCTTAGGCTTGGGGACATTGATAAGAATTGATGGCTTATTCTGGAATGGTGAGTGTAGTGCAGAAGTCAGGGAGCTCCTCAGGTTGGGGTCAAATAAAAGTGTAAGCACACGACGAGCCCCTCTTCCCTCTCTGGCTGCATTCAGGACAGCTCAGCGGCACCCACACCAGACCAAGTGCCCTCTTTGGTACAACCACTGTAAATTTTTGATTGATTTAGGCTGTCAAGCTCTGGACTGTTTCAGAAGACCCAAGTAATGATCTTCGTTTTGGTGTCTCTCAACATCCCCCATATAAAGCAAGACTTGTCTCCTTTGAGATGTCCAAGAAGGAGGATGAGCAAGAAACACATGCATCACATTTGCTGCGCCCCATGCAGATTTTTTAGTTGGTGAGGATCTCAAAAATTCCACTTTGTTCAATTTCCTTATAAAAAGGAGGATTGCAGCACACATTTATGCAATAGATTTTCACCACTTGAGTCACAAAATTATTGGGTAGCCAGATTGTCAAGATTGTCTCCCTACATGTCGCTGTTCACATTCAGCTTGCCCGTCTCTTCAACTTTGGGGCTAGCCAAGGAAATTCCCACTGCAGGTGACTGCACAAGGTGCAATACCCTTCCTGCTCCTGTGTGCTGTGGGGTATCATCAACACTTATCCCAGGAAAAAAATAAGACTCGTAAAGATTTTAGTGAGGATTGTAAAATGGGGGGGGCCCCTCTATCCCAATGGCAAGGGCTGCCCTTGAGCCCATGACTGTGTATCACTCATTTGTGGTGACACCAAGTTGTGAGGTGCTTTAGAAGGCACGTTTGCTCCTCCACCGGGTCCAACACAAGGGCCAAATCTTCAGCCAGGGTAAATCTATGTGACTCCATGGCGCAGGATACATCAAGAGCTATAAAGCATCTGGGGTCTAAGCTCAAGTTTCCAGCAGTGAGAGCTGGAAAAGACCTAGGAGAATTTCGATCCATTTGTCTTGCTGAGGCAGAATTGCTCCTCACAGTGTATTTTCTCTCGCTCTGCCCTGTCTTATTTTAAAAGCAATTGGATGTTCCCCAAGGTGCTTTTGGGGAGATTCTTTTCAGCTTGCCTTGTCAAGGCTTTTGAAACAGATGAACGCGGTGGAGTCAGTGGCCGGGAAACCAATCAAGCTCCTTAGGTGTGGAAACACAAGGTCGGACCCCCCATGAATGGGTCCTTTCAGGGAGCAGCATTTTGCCCTAGAAGCAAATCCCATTCCCCCCCCCACAGCCCTGCTGGGTTTGAAACCAGTGATTTTCCCTAGGTTTTTGGGCATGCTCCAGCTGTCCCATGTCCCCTTCTCTGTTTCCTCCCTTTACAGCTTGGCATTGAGTGCTCTGGGGTCAAGGCTGCAGAAAGAAAGACAGACTTTATTGTTTTTTAGCATTATAAAGATAAATTTGCCCATCAACATGGTCCCACCCACCACTACTAACCCTTCTGAGGGCATGCAGTGGTGGCCATGAAAAGTCCCTGCAGTCAATGGGAGAAAGAAACCTTCTTTTCTTCTCTGCATGAAAATCTATGCCACAGATCTATGGCATTCATGTCAAAATCTGTGCCAAGCTGTGCTGGCTTTGGGGGAGTGGGGCTTTCAGCCTTCAATTCTTGTTGTTCGTGCTGTGTTAGACCCCAGGCTGCTGGATCCAGCTCTTATTTGGGTGGAGGAAAGGGGACTTGCGGCGGTTCACATTGGCTGAAAGAGCATTGGGCCAGAGAGATATGGGAATGCCAACTGAAAAAAACCCAACCAAATTGTTTTAGGAGGTCTGCAAATGAAAGCATGATGGGGAAAAATTGACCATCCTGTGGGTGTGCCAAGGAATGTAAGGGAAAACCAGAGGGATATGGAAGGACCCTGGGTTTGGCTCCATCATATTAATCAATAGTCAATTTTGGCCTCCTGTAGCATCCTTGACCCTGAAACAACCCAAAGTGTTTCTTTCTCATGCACAAATGCCACTTTGTTCATGAGTCAAAGGCAACTTTCTTGTGACCCCATTGTACAGAGCACAGCAAATCTGGAGAGGAAACTGAAATACGAAACAAAGAAAACTTGACAGCAGGAATTGGAGGAGGCAAAAATGTATCTCCCCCTGGAAATGGTCTGAAGGACAAGTCTGAGACTGACTTTTCAAAGGGCCACATGAGCTGACAGTCTGCATTGGGGCTGCTTTTCAAACATTACAAGAGAAGGCTTCAAAACAGTCAGAAGGCAAGTCTTGCATTTGTGCTGAAATAGAGATGGGAAATTGTGGCACAACAGTTGCTGAAATACCCTGATTATTTTTTTCAGACTAAGCGGTGTGGATCATTTGGAGAAGCAGACACATTTTTGGATACTTGTCAGGTCTTGAAAGGCTTGTGACGGCTCTCTGCAGCCCAGTTTTCTTTCGAAGGCTTGCATTGGAAAGTTATAATGGAAGGCATAATTCTAGATCAATGAATTTCTGCTGCTCATGTGAATAGATTACTTTGTGTGTCCTCTACTCATGTGGATATATGACTGCCTTTTTCATGTTGCTTTGGAACCAGTTTCTGCTGAAATTGTGTGAGTGTGTCTGAAAAGATCTTTCAGGGCCAGAAGATCTGGGGATAAAAGCCCTCCCTGCGGGAAGAGTGAGCGGTTGGGCTGGTGATGGAACGCGTAGCACACGGGCACGCTCATTTCCAGCCCAGGGTCTTCGCTGCATCAGCTAAACGCTGGCCTGTTGGCATGATTCAGAGCTGAAGTCTTGGCCGCTGCCAGGGACCACAGCAGGGTCCTGGTGAAATCCAAAACTGGGTAATGAGAATTTTGTAAGCCACAAAATATTGCTCCTGCAGACCCAGCTGAGCCTGGGCCCAAGCCGATGGAGGATGCACCGTGGCTGCAGCCTGCTGGAGCAACTGTGGCTTTCTGAGCCCCGATGTGCAGGTACATCTGATTTATGCAGAAATTTGGAAAGGGTAGCTATCCCATCTCCTTGCACGGTCTCGAGTCACACAGCTCCTCTTTGCCGCCCTGATCCCCTCCATGCTCCACCACCTCTCGTTACCCACCTCTTCCCAAGTCCGGGGAGACATCAGCACCCAGTGAGCCCACGGCACGTCCCCTGGGGCTTTCCTGGCACCTTGTGATGGTTAAATGGTTTCCTCCATTCCCTTTGTTTCCAACTGAGAGATTAACTGGGTTTCAGGACATGGTTTTAATGCGGTGCGTGAAGTAGCTGGTGGTCAGCACTTGTGGCTTGCATGTTTTAGCAATCTTATTTGATGATGAAAGCATGAAGAGGCAGGCATGGTGAGATTTATATACAGGAGGTTCATTGCTGAGTTCTCCAAACTATACCATACTGAGCATTACGGCCTTCCAGCTTTATTATGCCTTTACTAACCTTAAGTGCATGTTTTTCTTTGCCTTCCCTTCCCTTTCCTGTTCCCTTTCCCTTTTCCCTTCACTTTCCCCTTCCTTTACCCCTTCCCCTTCCCTTTTCCCTCTCTTCTCCCCTCTCCATCCCTCTCCCTCTCCCTTCCCACTAGCAGCAAAAAATGCAATGCAAAAGGGAGCCATGGAGCAGAGGCAGGGTTTTGTTCTCAAACCCATACTTTAAAGCAGATGATTGTTGTCACCTGTGGGTAAATCAGTGTTTTCCATTGCCATCGCTGGGGCTGTACAGGTTTGCAGCAGCTGACCATCTTCTCTGTTCAGGGCACTTAAAGCACGGGTGGATAAATTTCTCCATCCACCCAGGTGTTTTTGTGTGTGTGCCCCACAGCTCCTTCAGCTTTCCCAAAAATCAGTGTCGTGGGTGGAGGAGGCAGTTCCAGAGCCCCAAATACTTGGTGTTCATGCTGAGAGGAGAGTTTTCTGGCTCCTGTGGCTGTTCAAGTAAAAAAGCATGACATCCCAAGATGCTTCAAGCCATGGGGACTTGTTTTGTGCCTGGGGTGGAAAGGGGGAGGTGGGCTCCCAGCCCTCCCCAGTCCCTTTGCCCATTTCTTAGCTCTCTTACACAGGCAGCGCCGATCGGCTCTGAATCAAGAGAAGCAAAGGGCGATGAGCCAGTTTTAAAATTAGACCTGTAAGGAGCCCTTATCTCCAGCTAGACTTTATCAGACAGGCAGGCAAGCCTTATCCCACCCTGTAATCCCCTCTTCTGGAGGCTCTTGAATGCCAGCGACAACAAAAATGTTCTGTGTCGAAATCGTCGCCTGAGGAAATCTGAAATATCACACAAGGGCTCCCCCCTACCCTCGTCCTTGGCCGTGGTCATGTTTCATCAGCGGATAATTGCTTGCTTTGCAGCAGTTGTTTTGGAGAAACTGAAGCATCTTCCTTCTTCGCCTGGCTCACCGTCTGCAGGGCACGGGGAGATTGTCCTGCTGGTAGCCCCCTTCAAATTGCTCATTAATGTCACCGAGGAGGTTTTCTGCTATAATAATACTGGTGTTGTTTTAAGTCCGGCCGTATCTGATTCTTAATGTTTTACTTCAGTGGAAGTGTTTGATGTCTTGCCAGACACAACCCAAAATGTATTCTGCAGAGGGAAGGGCCGGAAAGGATAAATCCTACCTTGAGATGAGGGTCCTGAGTGGAAACCTCAGACCCAAATGGCCTGGAAAAAAATGGATTTAAGTATTATGCTTAGCCCTGAAGCATCTAAATAAAATCCTGAAACCAAACAACTCCTCCCCCTTACTCCATTCGCCTTCTCTTGGGGTACCTCTAGTTTTGCATCATGCACCCTTGCACTATTTCTCCTAGCAGGGGTATCACATACATCATGTGGGCCTTCTCCAGCCTGAGGCTGGTGGTTGAAGGTGAAAATCAGCCCATTCATGAGCTTGGCTGAGTTTTTTTTAATTTAACCCTCTCTAACATCTCCTTTTTCAGATGCTTGGTCTGGGTCAGCAGCCCAGCCCAGGTGAGGTCTCAGAGCTGCTAGACTTGACCATGTAAAGGTTTCCACCTCTTTCCACTGAAACACGGGTTATGGAGTGGTTGTTTGCTTACAGAGCAGCTCTAGGATTCAGTAACTTGAACTAACATACTTCCTACAGGCTTTTCACATTCACACTCCCTCTGCTTCTATATTTTTAATGAGCTCTTGACATTTTTACTCTTTCCCTCTTTGCTGCAGGGATGAGTCTGCGATCCGCAGCCCGCACACTCTGCAGCTAGTGGGACCAATTTCCAGGTGTCCCGCAGATAAAGTGGTGTAGGAGCTGTAGGATCCACCTCCATAGACCCCCCCTGGCCCAAAGCCTTCAGCACGTGTGTCTTGTAAAGCGTGTTGTACATTTCCAGGGCTTCATAAACAGCAGCCAGTGGCTGCCAGAGAAGCCGAGATGAGAAATCTTTCTCTCCTCCTGCTGCCTTCCCCTCCGTGTTGCGATCTGATTGATAAACCAGCAATATACAAGGATATACATTTACTCCACAATTTCTCTTAATCAACTCCAATAATGGGTGGCGTTGGCTTGCACTTTTTTTTTTTTTTCTTTTTTTTAAGAGGGTGCTATTATGTTCTGCTTCTCCCCCACTGTTTAGAACTTGTTTTTTGCCAAGAAGGCTCCTCCAGGCTTCATGGGTAATTGTCTAATCAAAACCCCAAGGAAGAGACGGAGAAAGAAGGAGAGGGAACAAGCTCATTTTGGCTACTGTAAACAGGTCCATCAGCATCCAGCATTCAAAGACCCACTGTGGTCTCATCCAGCGTCTGAAGACCTAACGTGGTCTCCTCAAGCTCCCTCTGCAGTCAGGAGGCTTCTCCAACAGCTCGAAGCACAGCCTCAACACTGCAGACATATGCCTTTACCAGCAGACAGCGTTTTGGGATATTCTGCCAGACAGAGGCCAGAAAGCTGGGCTTCCATCTGTGGTCCACGGTCCTGCCAACAGGTCAATCCCTGGGGTCTCTGCTTGGCCATTCGTTTATCCAGATGGAAATCCCTTTTCAACCCCTGCTCCCCTGTGCCACAGAGTAGGAGGAAGGGGGTCAGAGAACTACTCTATGTGCAATGTAACCGGTATGGTTTTAATGGGGGGTGATAAAAGGGTCCTTGATGTCCTGTTGGGACAGGTCTGGCTGAGGTGAGAAGGCTGCTGCCAGCTCCCGAGAACCTTCTGCCTCCACCTCTGGAGGACAGGCAGCGATGCTGGAGGGTCCAGCGCTGCAAAGAAGAGGTTAGCTCCTTTGCAGGGGCTTTTTGGTGCTGGAAGAAACCCCAGCAAATAGCTCGATGTTGCAGTTTCAAGCTTTTCTAAGCATATTCAAAAGGGATGGGACCTGAGCTGAGGTGCGCTGTCAGCAGGGAGAGGAGGGATGTTTTGTGCACAAATGTGCAACGGGAAAGTGTCCTGCTTGACCCCCCCCCAGGGGCTGGGGAGGGTCCTCCGCACCCACAACCTGCTATACGCTGATATATTTGTATTTGCAGTTATGCCAGCTGCAATATTTAGGCGACGCAGATGGACGCCTGGAGCCTGAATTACTCCAGCAGTGGGAAGCCACAAGTCACAACGCTTGGCACGGTGGGTACATACTTGCAGCGCAGAAGTCCCCGCAGAGCGAGGAATAGGCTGCCAGCCGCCGTTGCAGTCTCTTCGCTGCTAGGAGCCCTGTATAATTTGAATGCAAATTCCCCACAGATGAGGTGACACTTTGCTTTTCACCCAGAGGCAGATGAAAGATCTACTTGAGCATGCAGAGACGGGGAGCCTGGCCCACCCAGCTCAGCAGGAGCTGCAGGACGGGCCGGCTTTGTGGGCAAGGGCAGCCTGTTTGCAGAGGGGAGCGATGTTGGCTTCTCTTTCAAACAGATTCCACTCGCTCCAGCCTTTTCTTAATGCCCGCTTTGAGCTCTAAAGAAGTTAAAAATCTTTGGGCGCTCTTTCTGAAATGAAACATGGAGCAGAGCAGACTCCCAGCTCCCAAGAGCAAAGGGATGCTCAGACAGTGCGGGTTTGTTTCATTTCAAGGATGTGTGCCTGGATCACACCCAAGCGGGACAAAAACAAATATGCAAAGTGCATCAGGACAGAAATGAAAGCAGCAGTGGGTCATGGCTTTCCCCGCACTCGATGGTCTGAAGATCTAAGGCATCCCTCAGATTAGCTTGCAAGGAGCACTGCAGCCCATGAAGCCCCCCCCAGCCCAAATATTTGATGACTCCAGCTCTCCCAAGCTATCCCATTCACACATTGCCAGCTAATTTGGACAAAAGGCTCTGTGAGATTTTAACAGAAAAAAAAATATATATGCAGTTCTTGAGCTTTCTGCTGAGAGTTTGAGCTGAAAACTTAAGAAACTGAAAGGGAGAAGACTCAGAGAAATACATGTTCTCATCCCTCAACATATATTATGCAGGGCTAACTAAGACACAGTTTTTAAAGTCACAAGAGTGACAGTGAGGGTGGAGCCCTGGCAAACAAGGAGCTGCAGAGCTGAGCAGCTGGGGCTGAATGGGCCAGCTCACTCACAGCGCCGTGCGGGAGCCCCATCGTACCCTTAGGCTCCCTTGCTTTCCCTCTAGGAATGTTGCTGAAGCATTCGGAAGCCACGCAACCCAGCCCAACTCACTCCAGACACCCCACGCAGCAGAAATACAGCTCGCAGGCTCTTAGTGACCTGCCGTACCTGGTGGTGCGTACCCTTGCCAAGACCGGTAGCACTGTGAGCATCCACAGGGCCACTGATGGAAAGGGAAGTAGTGGGAGGAAGAAATGACCCTACAGACATGACGAGGCTGATCTGCAGTCACTGCAGATGCCCCTGGGTGGGTGGAAGACATGCAGTCCACAGCACAGCTGAGCCTCCACCGCTTTGTCTTCACTGGTGACATGGCCAAAGCTTCCTCCTATACCTTGAATCAAACGTGTTTCTCATATCTCCTACTCCACAGCCTTCTTGGGCCAAGGTATGCCCCAAGCTATTTGCAGGTTGAGGGACAGCTGAGGCACACAGCTCTCCTCTTTAACCTCTGTGCTGGGAAGTCATTTAAAACCAGGACCTGAGATGGGCTGGACTTTTGTCCTGGTTTTAGCTGGGCTAGAGTTAATTTTCTTCCTAGTAGCTGGTAGAGTGTTATGTTTGGGTTCAGTATGAGAAGAATGTTGATAACACACGGATGTTTTTAGTTGTTGCCAAGTAGTGTTTAGACTAAGTCAAGGATTTTTCAGCTTCTCATGCCCAGCCAGCGAGAAGGCTGGAGGGGCACAAGAAGTCGGGAGGGGACACAGCCAGGACAGCTGACCCAAACAGGCCAAAGGGATATTCCATACCGTGTGACGTCACATCTAGTATATAAACTGGGGGGAGTTGGTCAGGGCAGGGCAGGTGGCAGATCACTGCTTGGGGACTAACTGGGCATTGGTCAGCGAGTGGTGAGCAATTGCATTGTGCATCACTTGTTTTGTATATTCTAATTATTTTATTATTACAATTGTCATATTTTTATTATTATTATTATTACTACTACTTTCTTCCTTTCTGTCCTACTAAACTGTCTTTATCTCAACCCATGAGTTTTACTTTTTTTTCTGATTCTCTCCCCCATCTCAGTGGGTGCGGAGGAAGTGAGTGAGCAGCCGCATGGTGCTTAGCTGCTGGCTGGGGTTAAACCATGGCAGCTTTGTGCTTTGCTCTCGATATCTCATTAGCTGTTCAGCTGGGAGGGGTGTGTGAAAGGCATTGCATAAATCAGGAATCGTCCTAATATCACCAAGTCAAGCTCCCCTTCCCTCTCCACTGGAAGGAATAACCTTGTGTGATGCAGATGAAACCTTTACTCAAAGGTCATGCTGATGGCTTTGTTGTGTCCTACAGAAGTCCTGAAGCAGCAGATTTCATAAGTGGAAATCAGCAGGGGCTGTAGATGGAAATTTTCTGAAAACGTTAGCCAGAGGGGAAAGGCTGCCTGCACAGCTGATAAATATGCCATCTGTAAGGGTGTAAATAGTCGCTCCGAGGCATGACTCTGTAGAAAGCTTGGAACACTTTTAAATGCACGTACCAGTTGTCCTTCCCAAAGGGCAAACCGGTTAATGGTTATGAGGAGCTGTTTTCCTCTGCTGTGGCTGTGCTCCCTGGCTCTTCTTTGCCTGGTAGACTTGGGGTGGAGAATCAACTTCATTTCTGGTCAGACTTCCCTAGATTATATTCCACTTCTTATGCTTTGGATGTGATCTTCAGTGTGTGAGGAAAGGAGGAGGATGGTAAGGGTTCCCATGTCCTGCAGAAAAAAAGATAAATTGCTTTTCTGTGTGACAGAACTGGGGTGTTGAACCTGGGCATCTAAATCCGCAGGTTGGAGATTCACCAGTCCACTCCCAGAGGCTGTGTCTGTGCTACAACCTTTAGGTGGTAAAGCTATGGCTTTTGGAGATCAGAGAATCATAGAATCAGAGGATGGTTTGGGTTGGAAGGGACCTTAAAGATCATCTAGTTCCAACCCCCCGCCATGGGCAGGGACACCTTCCGCTAGACCAGGTTGCTCCAAGCCCCATCCAACCTGGCCTTGAACACTGCCAGGGATGGGGCAGCCACAACCTCTCTGGGCAACATGTACCAGTGCCTCACCACCTTCACAGTGAAGAACTTCTTCCTTACATCTAATCTATATCTATCCTCTTTCAGTTTAAAGCCATTACCCCTTGTTCTATTGCTACAGGCCCTCATAAAAAGTCCCTCTCCATCTTTCTTGTAGGTCCCCCTTAGGTACTGGCAGGCTGCTATAAGGTGTCCCCAGAGCCTTCTCCAGGCAGAACAACCCCAACTCTTCCAGCCTGTCTTCATAGGAGAGGTGCTCCAGCTCTCTGATCATCTTCATGGCCTCCTCTGGACTCGCTCCAACAGGTCCATGTCCTTCTTAAGTTGGGGGCCCCAGAGCTGAACGCAGTACTGCAGGGGGGTCTCATGAGAGCAGAGTAAAGGGGTAGATATGGAGAGGTGCAGCTTTGGAGTAGGAAAAGAGTTGGTGGTCACCCAGATAAGCTGCTCTACTGGCAGACCTGGATGTCTGCAGGGAGAGCAGGTGTGGGTGATCCAGAAGAGCATCTTCTCCCACCAGCACAGCTACTGGAAGAGGCTGTTCCATGGCTAGGATCACCTGGTATAATGCCCATGCTGATGGGATGTTTCTAGGGTAGAAAAATGGCAATTTACCCAAGTGGAAGCACATCCACATTGAGAGTCGCTGCTGTTACCAAAGACAACACTTGACCGACTTCACCTGACAGTGATGGATGGGGAATCTTAAACCGTAGGCTGCATCTGTGTGCCCTCCGGAACCGAAATCCCATCTCCCCATGCAAGGCATGCAGGATTGGTTTTCTGCTCTTTGCTGATGTCTTTGTCCAGTCTGCAGCAACTTCTGCTGTTTCTCTGCTTGTTTTACCAATCTCTATAACAACACCGTGTTCTTCCCTGGGTTTGCAACACCTCCGGGTGTAGCAACATCTGGAAAGGGAATTAAAAGCCTATTCTACCCATCTCCATCTTCCCAGGTCAGTAATGAGCAGGTTGTATAAGCCCCAGGTTCACCCTCCAGGCTCTCCCAGCCCCGAGGAATGGGAGTGCGAGGGGACAGCATCACGGGGGAGAAAAGCCAATCTCTTAAAATGGAAAGAAAAGATGTGCCCCTCTCTTGCATCCCCCCCTCAGGGCGGGTACAACCTGGCTCGGTGTGTAAGAGGAGACACTGGGAATAAATGGGAGCGGGATGCTATCAGAGTTGGTCCAGGGAGGACTTTCTGGTCTGCCGAGCCTGGTAAGCAGTGACATCATTTCCATCAGCATCGGCTCTGTGGAGCTACAACTCATCAGGAACCTCGCTGGGAAAGTGGTGGGTTTCTTTGCAAGATGAAGCTGAAGGGAATGCCTGAGCTGTAATCGTAAACAATATAAATTGCCGTGTGTGTATCTTTATGATCTATATCTAATGCAAATGCTGACTGTCTCCAAAGAAGTAAAACATCACCCCCAGAGGAAATAATAACAATTATCTTACATTACCTGCAGCCAATGTTTCTGTTAAAGCTTAATATTTAAGGAACTATATAAAGTAGGTGTGCATTTATAAACCAGAATCTTAACACTTATGTAAGACACTTGTAAATGTTAATCAGTCAACCCTCAGCACTCCAAAAAGGCTTAATTGAGTGGTAAATAAGGAGAAGTATCTTTATACCTCTGAGATGGCCACAGAGGTTGTCACTATTTTTACCAAAGAGGATGGAACTCAGGTGCTCGATGCTCATATCGCAAGATATCATCACAGTCACAGGCTCTGTATATGTAGGTAGACACATATGCACTTATGTTTAATGTAAGCAAGATGCTAATGGGGTGACTGCACCGTGATGTGCAGACATGGGTCTGACATGAAGAAGTAACAGAGGTTTTGGCAAGTGGATGATCTCCAGACATGCATATGTGTTAATACATACATGTGGTTGGAGGTAAACCTTGTCATTTCCCACATCCCACTAGGAATGCCTGAAACTACCCTTCGTAAGCAGGTTTGTAAAGTTCAGGAGAAAAACACGGACATTCCCTTACCTCAGAAGCTTGGATGCAATGTCAGAGCCACGACTGCAGTGGAAACACAGAAGCAAACCTGACTTGAGAAAATAAATAAGTGCAACTGATTTGGAGTCCTTGAGTCAAATTAATTTCATGTGTAATTCTCTTGAAAACAACCAAGAATGGCTCAGAGCCATTCTGTCTGTAACAGATGTTGGGATGTCTTTACTAGTAGTCAAATCTCTTTGCTGTTGAGTTGTCTTAACCCATTGCTTGTGGGCCAGGTGCTGCTCAAGGTCTTCTCCTGTCACCTGTGGCTGGATGAAAATGAAAAAGCAGTGGAGGTCATGGGTGCTTGGAAGACACAGCCCAACAGTGCCTGACCACTATCACTCGTCCTGGATTTCTTCTTTATGTATCAGCAGGGCAATGCTGGAAAAGGAGAGGCAACATCTAATCGATCAACATGACATTGTCCAAGCTGGCTGAAAGCTAGATATAGATGACTGTCATGGCTCTACATCTTGCTTTTCAGAGTGGGTCTTGAAGGCAAAGACAGGGTTTGGAAGAGCAGGTTTTAGTCTTGTGGTTAAGGGGTTAAAAAAAAAAAAAAAAGTCCCGTCCCATTCCGCCCCCCCCCCCCCCCCCCCCCAAAGAGGAAAGCTTTACTAATTGAGGCCCAATTGGAAATGACTGGTTTGCACTGGCAAGCTGCTACTCCCAGAAAGAGCTGGACTGACTTCCCTACAATCACTCACATGAGTAAGCACTGCGAAAACACAGTTTGGCCTGGAAGGAGCTAATAAGCACACAGATAAAATCTTATTTTGAAAGCAGCAACAAAGGACACGTGATTTATATCTCAGTTGGTGACTTCATATGTTTTGCAGAGTTTCTCCAAAATGTATCGGAATTCATAATTCATTTTTACAATGCATTAAATTAAAATAATAAATGTCAGGAAGTTTTCTGAGAGAAAGAAAACTCTGTAAGCAGCGCTGAGGGATCAAAAGAGATTTTGACAGGGAGAGACTCCTGTTGACTTGAGGGGCTTTGGATCAGGCTCGAGATTGGCAACAAAATGGACAACAGTTAATAAAAGCATGCCTGTTAGACATGCTGGAGCTTGGGTAAGTCGGAGCAGATTGGGAGCCGACTGCGGCGTCTCAGCGCGAGTCGCAGGGAGCTGCGTGCTGGCCGGAGCCTCGCCGCCGTGCGTGACGGGATCCTGTTGCTCATCGAAATGGCAGCAGCCACGGATGAGTCAAGACAAAGGAAGCGAGAGTGGAGGCGGAGAAGAGAGTGGGGATTAGAGGGTCAGAGGAAAAACAATGTTCAAGGGGAGAAACCATTCCAAAACCTACATTTATCCAAGGAAAAGGACTGCTGCATTAAAAGGCCGTATATCATTTCAGGAGTTATTAATTTCCTTCGTGTCGGAGGAGTTATTATCTCTGTATGTTTCCGTTCTTTTCCTTAATGCAGGAATATATCACGTGCTTCTCAGCTGAGGTAGCATTTCATTTTTTTCATGCACATTAGGAAAAGCACAGGATGAAGCCAAACAGGTAACTCTGCTCACCTTCTCCATAGCACAGCAGCTTCAGACATTTACAGGACTTGCGAGCCACCATTTGAGTTGGGCAATGTTGTCCCTGTCTGTCCCTACAAGAGATGTGTTTTGCTGCAAAATGCCAGTCATGGTCAGTAGGCAACTAGTGTTTCAGTTGGACCAGGGCTGATGGGCACTTGCACCATCAAGCATAGGATGAACTTGACCCCTTCGCAATCTAACCCACATGAGTCGCTGCCTGTCCTCCAGCAGTCACTGCCAAAATGCTCTATATCCAAGAAAAAACCAACACACATATCTATTAAATGGATGTCCTACCTTTTGGTGCTATTTAGGCAAGATACCAGTTGTATCTTATTTGGTGGTCTCATCCTTTCATCAGACTCAAGCTTCCTTTGACGCTTCTTTTTCAAGATATCCATTCCTTTGTCTCTTGTGTGCGATGTACCCAGTTAAATGCAAGAACTGCTACAGCTGCCCCATGTCCCCTTACACACGGTCAACAGGCAGCTCTACCTCGTGCAACACAAGTGAGAAAGCATTGCTGTGGTGCAACACCCGAGCACTCTCAGCTTTTGGGAAAGGTCAGATTCAGCTCCAGCCCCACAGCTTTCTGTGATGCCTGTGTGTCTCAAGACCTCTGCATCCTCCCATGCAGGGGAACAGAAGTATACATTTCCATATATATGTGATGGTTTGCATGCTTTGGTTTGCACTTCTTCATGAGGCTGTCATTTGTCTGATTCTGTAAGATGGAGGGCAATTGCTTGGCAAGTGGGAGAACTGGGTTTAAATGTGAACCTTGGCTCTATTAGCTTTACAGTTTGCCTAGAAAAAGGTTTGTGGCTGAGTCCTGGTGTACAGTGGGAAGAAGAAGAATATTCAGATTTGAAGAATCACAGGCTGGAGGGAACCTCCTGGGGTTGTGTCTCTGGTCTAAGACCCACTCAAAGCAGGTCCAACATATCAGGCTGCTTGGGGCTGGACTCGCTCCTGTTTATCATCATCTGCCTGGTACTGAGGAGCCCAAACTAGACCCAGTGCCCAGATATGGTCTCAGGTCCTGAGTAGAGGGGAAGAATCACGTTCCTCAGCCTGCTGGTTGCCCCCTTGCTAATCCAGTCCTGGATGTGATCATCCTGTGCTGCAAGGGCAAAAAGCTGGTTGTGGGCACCTCACAGTCCACTGGGACACCCAGGTCTATTCAGCTGGCCCCAACCTGTGCTGCTGTGTGAGGTTATTCCACCCCAGATACTGCGCTTTACATTTCTTTACATTGAACTTCATGAGGTTCCTGCTCATCCATTTATGCAGCTTATTTCTTTGAAAAACATCCCTATTCTCCAGCACGTCCACCATCTCCCAGTTGGGTCTCCTCTGCAGGCTTGAGAAGGCAGCCTGTCCCTTTGTCTAAGAACTGGTTGAGCTTAATGATGACATCCTTTGGAACTGTTCACCACCTCCTACTTGATCAGCTGGGCTACGCAACCTTAATGGTATAGAGGACTCCATGGAGCTTCAAGACATCATCCAACCTGATGCAAAATCTAAAAGCCCATGTGGAGCTTTAATATCTTGATGATTTATGGCTGGGATTGAGGCTTTGTCCAAACTGTTGCTCCATTTGTAGAAACCTTTCATGCTGATGGAGGACTCTGCAAATGAAGTCTCTGACTTTTATTTAGGCACTGTGAAAACTGAGTTGTTCACAAGCAACACTACATCTCACCTCGGAGTGGTGAAAACTCAGTCACGGAGCATGGATTCATGCAGATTGAGGGCTCAGTTTGTAGATCTGAATCAAAGATATTTAAAAAGACTTTTCTGGGGTGAACAGTCATATGTGGATGATAAAAGTGAGCAATCTTAGCATACCGAGAGCAGATCTCCTTACTGCATTTGCTCAGAGTGTCTGTTTATGATGAATGTAAAGCAGACCCAGCGGCAGAGTTCATGCAAGGGTGCTCCCATTTATGTGCTGGGATTTCATGTCTAACATGGCCTTTTAGGCATTTGAAGAGGCAAAACAAAAAAAATGTGCCTGGTTTTTCAAAAATGCCTTACTGCATCACTCTTCATGTTTTAAACCATTGAAAAAAGAGGAAATTATTTATATTATTTGTATTACTTTAAACCCCTGGAAAAGCAGGTACAGCCCTATTTATATTTACTGCTGTGCAAGAAGCTACAGTATGTGTTGGACTGAATAGCCCAAGAAAGTGTCGTTATTCATTTCTGAGAACTCATCATCTCAATGTCTTGCTTAAGCTCACGTACAAAGTCTGTGGCAGAGCTGGAGCTGCAGGCAGAGCTGCTTCTGCCAGGAAAACCAAGACCAGATCAGCCGGGTGGTGGGTGCCTTTGAAGTGTGAAGGATCTATTTGCTCTTACTAATATTTGGATATTAGAAGCCAGAAATAAACTGGTGTTTATAAAGACATTATGGGCAGGTTATTCCACATTTTCTTGCCTTTTCCCCTGAAAATGCTTGTGGTGGTTGGAGGCAGGCTCCTGGCCATGACCCTCATGCTGGGTTGGGATGACATTGCTTACTTTCACCCGGCCTAATGCCTGCACTGCTGAGCTGTGAACATCTCATCATCTTTACTATGTCTCCCCATTGCCTTGCAAAGCAGGACGATGCTGTATTCCCTTTTGACAGAAGGGCACAGCGAGGCTATGATCACACTCAGTTGACCAGGTCACTGTGATGATTTGTAAAAAATCTGTAGAGCTCACAAATTCCAGGCCGATTTTATTATAACCTTCCAAAGTTTGTATTCCATGCCTCGTGGGACCCTTAGGGTGAGCTCCGAAGGGTGCAAGTGGGGAACTCTAGTTGAGTTTGCATGTCCTGGGCAGTACAGGAGGGCAGCCCTCTCCTTGGTAGCCTTCTGCACTGCTGCCCATGGTCCCTTCCAGGTGAGACAAAACCTCCTTTGAGACGTGCCAGAGAGAGCCAGGACTGCAGAGGACACCGGAGAGGCTTCAGGGCACAAGGACCTGAGAGGCTGGACCCAAATGCAGCAGCCTTCAGGGGAGCAGGGAGCCAGGGGAGAGGTTTCCCCAGCCTCCCTCCATATGTTCTCATCCAGACTAATAAGCTTGCTAGAGTTGGCTGTATTTCACTGGTGGATGGGATGATTTCTCTGTCTATATAAGTTTAAGTTGCTAAAGCTCGGTAGGATTGAAGGTACCTTAGATCTGTGAGCTGGTATTATTAATAATAATAACCTATCACATAGTTCCCCTCTTACTTCAAACATGGACTTTTATCATCTCTTCCACCTTTTCCGCCCTTGGAGCAATTTGCCATTTGTTGGGAAGAAATGGGAGATGAAGCTGCTCTTCCTTATGCTGCAACTGCAGGGGTATCCCAGAGGTGGGTGGGAACTGAAATAAATCTCCCCCATCCAAAGCCCTGAATCCCACTCTCTCCTTAATAACATAGAGATTTACTCCAAGCCTTTCCCAATAAAATTCTGAGTGTCTGTGTATGTTACAGGTCGAAGGAAAACATATTTGAAACCTACAAGCAGAATGAGAAGCAAAACCTTGTAAGTTTGCCTCAGATAATTTGTAATCTCAACACCAGCTGTCTAACCTCACCGATTTATTACATCTTGAACCAACGGCGTCTGGGTTTGGGATTTCCAGAAAAAAGCCAGGTTTTCACTGTGCCTGTGTGAAGGGTGGAGAAGACCACATGGAGAGCTGGTCACTGGGTAGGTATTAAAGACAATATTCTGGATGCAACCTCAAGCTGAGAAAGTCTGTAATCATGGCTGGGGGAAGGATCCCTGATTTCCAATACCCTTTTCCTCAGCATGGGCCACTGTCAGAAGTGAGTTACCGGGACAGATGGCCCCTTTGATCTGTGCCAGTAAGGTCATTCCTGCATTCTTATTCTCATCGGTGTTTGTTACAAATAACACCACATCCAAGGAACTTCACAGCTGTGAACTCAAGATCTAGGAAATGCCAGTGTAAAAACTCCTCATTTTATAATTTTATTTCTCATGATGAAGCTTATACTGATATAAGAATAATTCAGCTAGAGGCTCAGCTTGCACATGGGCTATTTTAACGAGATTAGTTAAAGACAAACTTAATTAGAAACTATTATTTTCAGAAGTATGCAGCAAAAGAAGGAAAATGAAGTGCAGCAGCCCTGAGTGTGCTCAGCATTTATTTTTCAGCCTGATTTCCAAAGGAAACTATGTTTATTTGATCATGCAACGTGTGGGTATACTTATGTCCCCCTGCAGAGCTTTGAAACCCCTGGTCATTTGGTCCAGCTCTGGCAAAGCAAAAGAGAGCTCAGAGACATGAAGTTTGTACAGATTCTGCAAAAACCGATGCAAGGGAGAGAATCCACCATTTTCTGCAGTGAAGGAACTGTATTGCTAGACAGAAGAGAATCCCCATTAAAAAAAAGCTATTTTGGATATGATGATGACGGGAAAACTTTCGGCCAGAGCTTGGGACTTACGAGACATGCGACAACTCAACACCAGCTTCCAAGTGGCTGCATGTGTCCTGCAGCTCGTGCTACGGCTCCTTTTATCAGCCGCTCCATGGAATATTTGCACCATGCCCTTCTGCAGCTACCTTGGGTGAATCTGGGCCAGGCCTGGGCCATGGGGATGATTTGCAATAGCAGCTGATGGAAACGGCACTTGCTCCCAGCCCCTTTTTCCCTCCCTATTTCCCTGCAGCCTCTCCTGAGCCAACGTTTCTGGGAATCGGGGAAGCTGCCGTGCCCCTGTCCTCCCCGCTCAGCTGTTTCAATGGGTGTGAAGGCAGCCGCTGGGTTTGAAATCTTAGTCTCTCTTCCCCATTTTGGAGGCACTTGGGTTTTTATTTCATGCCCAGGCATCTATCCCAACAGCATCTGCCCCGTGCCCATGGCAGCCCACGCTCCAGTTTCTTATTTAAGTGCACCATGCTCACAGGAAAGGGCTGGGGGGGCAGACGTCGGGTGGATTCGGCAGGGCTCTCTCTGTAAGCATCAGATGAAGGGTAGCATTTATCCCGTCCATCTCTTGGGTCTCCTCTTGCCCCCTACAAATGCCCCTCCCTGGCACAGCGATACCTACCGAAATCCAGGGAAGAATGAACCTCCTCGGCCAGGGCTGGGGGCTTGCAAGGGCTGCCCCATCCTGGCAGGGAGGCTGGGTTATTTCACGGACAGAGCTGGACGGCAAACAAACAACAAGAGTCGCAGCGTCACAGCCGATGTTGCACTAACCGAGACCGTAGAAAGCCCTGGGGGAGTGGGAGAAAAAAGGGAGAGGAGAGAAGAAGGGGGACGCTGGCACCAGCAGTGGCCACCTGCTCTCAATTTACTCCTGAGGAGTCCTCTAATAACATCAGTGGAGGCCATGCACGCTTTACTGGGAGCTTCAAAAGTGTTTATGGGATGATTTGTGTGGAACCGTTACGCTGGAAGCAGTTTAGGGAAGGTATGCTGTTATTAGAAGGTTGTTTTTTTTTTTTTTTTTAAGCTCCATTTGGACACTTCTTACCGTTATATACCAGCAAGGAATGAGCCCCAGCAGCTGTTTGCTATTTATTAGAGTCCACGGTGGAGTAACAAGGAGGGAGGCATCAGGGAGGAGTTCAGCAGCTTGGAGAGTTCTTCCTTCTCCTTTTCTGCAGGTTTTCTGCAGGGCTGTGTTGAATCCTTGTAATTTCTTGCCCCACACAGACATCACAGGTGAAAAACAAAGTCCTGGAGAGCACCCATGGAGTCAATACGCACACGTGAGCTCGTACCTCTCAAACTGCAGACTGCAGACTCAGGAAGTCATCACCGCACTGCTTACACTCTTTGTGTTTTCATGCTCATCTTTTCTTATGAAGAAAGCCTTGAATTTGTTGCTTTGGACTTTACCCAGTCCTGAGCTGTCTCCTGTATGGCAAATGGTGAGGTATGACAGATTTATGCCAATGAGAGACAATAATTTCTAGTATATCTCTGCGCCACGCAGTCCTGGTCCAAGCTGCCACAAAATCTTTTCTTCTGCTCCATACATAACTCCATGTAAAGTTTTCCAAACACAATTACAAGCCTAAGTCTTGAGTATGGCTTGTGTCCAAACTACAGGGTGTAAAATTGCTTGGCAAAGCCGGTAGGACTCAAGGGGTTTCAGCCCATCGGTGGAGGATCTCTTGTTGCTGCCACGTGGCCTGTGAAAGGGAACTGAGAAAAGTGAAGGTGCCGTTTGCTGCATGGGGGTCCACGGACGAATATTTTCGGTGCAGGGAGAAGGCCAGTTGGGGAAGGTCAACCTCGGACCCTGCTACGTTGCTGCAGTCCTGCAAAGCCTCACTCAGCGGAGGCAGCTTTTTAAAATACCTTCCCCTTTCCGATGAAAGATTCTGCGGCGTCTCTCAACGCAGCATTTGAAATCTCACTCATCTCTCTCTCTTCCCCTCTCCTCGATGATCCTTCGTTCAAGCTGTCACGGTTTAACAGCCCTGCTCTGCTATATTATCAACATATACAGTAACTCACAGGCGACCTTTGCTCTTTCTAGCACTGCAGAGCCAGGAAAGCTGCAGGGAAAGGGAACAGGATCTCATTCTGGTTCATGCATCAGCCACAAAACCATCTGCTGATTGTGGAGCACGGGAGTTTTATTAGCCGTGTGATAGAGCAAGCAGAAAGGGCTCTGCTATGTTGCCATATGCCTGGGAACAGGATAAAACCTTTTCCTTCCCTCGGAGGAATTCAAGCAAGCTCCATCGGATTCCCTGTACTGAATTTCATTCTTCTTCTTCCTTTTGCTGCAGGACCACTGACAAGCTCTTTCACCCCAAAAGATCTGTCCCCCACTGGGAAACCAGTGGGAACCATATGCAAAATCTCAATGAAAAGCGTTAGGCAAAGTCCTGGCCCCGCTAAAAGCAACAAGAATTTTGCCACTGCTTCCCGTGGAGCCGTGATTTCCCTCCTTCGCTCCAGTAAGCCCTGCTGCTTTAGTGCGTGAGCAGGGCTTTTATTTTCCCTGGAGCCTTTATTCTCTATGCGGGTGGAGAACAGAGCTGCAGAAGGGCTGCCAAGCCGAGAGGCAGGTATTCTGCAGTTTCAAATCCCCAGTGCCGTGTATTTTACAAATCCCCCTACCTCATTTTTATTACTAAGGAGGCTTATTACACTACCAGCTAGGGCACAAATGAGTGTGAAGAGCTGTATCACTGCACCAAAGACAAACCCTTCCCAGAAGGACTTACATCAGGACAGTCAAGTGAAAGGTAGGAGAAAGGGATAGCACTTGGAAACCATATAGCTGGCCTCTTGCCTGTTTTGTTTGCACTCCCCAGCCTTCTAGCTCTTGCTGATGTTTTCATGGCTGGCTCCTTTCTCTGCTCCTTCCCTCTGTTGCTCTATCTCTGGTGGCACATTGGTACACAAGCATCTCCTGAAGGGTTGGTTTAAGCTGCGCGCCGAGACGCACAGGCACTGTGTGATTGGGACCAGGAGAAACAAGAAAAGATTAATAGATGCTAAGCACCAGCACCCTTTAGGAAGGCTCTAATCGCGGCTATTCATAACTGTGACACTTTGCTTTTCTTCTTGCCTATTGTGTCCTCTGCTTCTCACCATGGTATCTCAGAGGACACAGGGTGGTTGCACCCCATGATCTGTCACCAACCCCATAAAACACCCAGTTCAGCATTGTCTTTCCAGCACTCCCTGATTCTCCCACTCTCCAGCCCAACCCTGTATCTGCTGTTCCACAGGGCAGTAAGGCTTGCTGAAACATAAGGTTTTTATAGACTTTTGCACAAACTTCCCCAACTCGGTTTCCGAGAAGCACTAAGCCTCACCAAAAGTTTTAGTCTCAATTATCCAAATAACGGGAGCAAATTGTTCTGCATTGGGAGGTGCTGAGGCACCAGGAGAGATGCCTGTGGACACACACTTACTCCTGTGTCATATCTTGTACAATGGCTGGGAAGGGAGTTTAAAGCAGCGTTCGCTGGGTAATTGAAGCCAGACCCGGGTCAGATTTTCAGCTCTGCACAGATCCTTTCAAGTATTTCTTTTTTTAACCTTCCAAATGTGGCAGATGCTGTTCGGGACCTGGCAAGCCAAGAGGACAGCACAACTGCAAGGTGGAACAACAGCCCCAGAAGGTTCATCTGGAACCACCACAGGCAGTCCAGGCTCTCCTTAGAAACCAGATCCCCTTTGAAATGGGTTGTTTCACCACCTGAAATTCATGTTCCTTCCAGGAAAAAGCTGGGGAAAAGAACAGGTCTACGTACTGACATCAGCGCTGTAAGAAAAGCAGGCATGAGGCTGTGAGCGTGTGCTGGGGGTGGTAGAGAAATAACCCCCACCAAGAGTTGCTGGAGTGATCTCAGCTGTCTGCTGAGGGAAGCCACCCCATCTCTGGGGGTTTGAAACAGACACACCTCCCCTTCCTTCTTCTTCCCCCAACTTTATAAGCCGAGCACAACATCCTACGGTCTGGGATATCCCTGGGGTCAGTTGGGGTCGGCTGTCCCGGCTGTGTGTCCCCCCAACTCCTTGTGCCCCCCCAGCCTCCTCGCTGGTGGGGTGGGGGGAGAAGCAGAAAAGCCCTTGGCTCTGGGTAAACCCTGCTCAGCAGGAACGAAATCATCCCTGTGTTATCAACACCATTTCCAGCCCAAATCCCAAACGTAGCCCCATACTAGCTACTGTGAAGAAAATTAACTCTACCCCAGTCAAAACCAGCACAACACCAAGCTTTCTGAGGATCAGGCCTTTTCAGACACTTCAGATATTTGGAGCTGGGTCCCAGGTGAGACTTCCATTTCTGGTTTCCAGCATCCATCAATGAGATGGTGAGCCTTTCTCCTGGGCCAGAATCACAAGATTGACTCTAATACACATCTGTGTTCAGAATAAAACTGCTGCGAACTGTTCTTGATGCAGAGAATGCATTTCAAGCCCAGAAGGCACTGTTACGATGATCTTTTTTTGACCTTCTGAAAGACATATGCTGTCAGGCTTTTCTGAACTCAATTCTGCTTCAAGGCCATTGCTCAGTCTGAACTATTTCTGATAAAAAGATATCCAGCCGTCTTCACTGGGAGCGACCTTCAACCTTCCTCAAGCCAAAAAGACAGAGGCTCTCTCAGCAGTTTTTCCCATTTTTACAGTCATTTCTTTTTTTCCTTCTGTTATCCCTTTCCAGATTTGCAACCTCTGCTTTGACTTCCATCACTTTCTGTGTCTCCTTCCCCTAGTTGCAATTTGAGGTTCGCAGGACCGCTTAGACTCTCATGTCCAACCAGTATCTACCATGACCTACACATCCCTGCTGGAATTGCTGACTTCCAGAGAGTCATAGAGTGTGTCCTACCCCCATTTGATAAATCAGGCCCGTATGTGTCATTTTTTAGAATGCAGCCTTAGATTTGGTCATGAGAAAGTACCAGTAGTTTGCTTGTGCTCAGCATATCAACCACGACGAATTGCCTTCTGTTAGCAATCTGTCTTGGTTTTTATTGTTCTTGCCAACCCCAGTGTCATCTGCTATGTTTATGCATAACAGTTTTCATGCTTTTTCTTAGCCATTGACAAAAAATGTAAATAATGTAAGGCTACAGACAAATCCATCCAGAGTACAGCTATGAAATGTATTAGGTAAAAGATGTACATAAGCACTTATACACTCACTTTAGACATGTCTGACACTTTTATCCCTTTATATTTACATCATGTTGATTAACCAGTGGTTCCAATTTCATAAGAGAAATTTTGTGGTGTAATTTACAGGATTCCTGTGGAAATATGCTACATCCGTGCTGTCATTTTTGCCTATCAAAACTCATGTGAGATTGGCTTGATGTGATCTATTTTCTGTGTGGATCAGTGGGTTTTTTTCAGTGATGTCGTTGACTCCATCATTTTTTCCATGACTGGTGTTAGGCTGATATAGCCCAAAGTTACCCAGGTTATTTTGCTTCTCTGCTCCAGAAGGACTTTTTCTATTCCCAGGATGCAAGTTATTTCTGAGACTCAGCAGCATATATTGGTCCTTGGTTAGTTCTTTTGTAAACCTGGGATGCCAGTCATACAGATATCTAATATCTATATATATCTGATTTTACTAGCTATTCTTTCACATGCTTTTTCCTGCTGTAATGGAGAGTATTTAATCATCATCATGTAATATATCTATATTTTTCCCCCAAACTGGAATACAAATGTTTCCTGAAGACAATTACTGCTTCTGAACTATTGCTATCAGGTCTGGTCTGTCCTTCCACATTCATCCACGTCTGTTCATAAACCACTGTTACACTTAGGATTCTTTCTGATTTTGGTTTATTAAAAACTCCTACTTACTGTCCCAACTTTGCTTTGCTCCTGTTAGCCTCCTGGAGTATTTCTTTTCCCCAGAAATCTCTACAATTTGTAGTTCCTAATTTTTGCTTTTAAGCTTCCCCAGTTATTACTTATTGGAGTTTTACTATTCTTTTCATAGCTGCATTCACTTCCCTTGTAAAACAGCTTTTTAAAAGAATTGTTTACTCTTCTCTTTCAGCTGTGGACCTATGGGTTTTTTTGAATATATATAGTAAAAGATTCTTTAACATTTTCCAATTTTCATTCACATTTTTAAATTCTTTTTTGCTAGCCAGTTTTTAATCTGTTTTTTGAATCAATAGAATATACCTACAAAAACTTTTCAAACTTTCTTTCCTTCCCTTTATTAAAAGGAAAAACAAAGAAAAGAAACCTGAGATTTGTATCTAATCCCATGACTCTGAAGTCTGGGGTTTTTAAAACATGTAATAAAGGTCCAGATAAAATCACAAGAATTGGCAACACTTTAGTATTGCATTTGTCTGACTGCATTCCCTGGCCAGTACCTAATAACATATTATCATAATTTTTTTAATAGATGAAAATAATGATTTCACCACAATTTTGAAAGGTGAAATCCAGAGAAAGCATGTGTCTGTTATTTGAGCATTTACAGTAATAGTGATGATTTCCAAGCTTGCAGTGATGTCTCTAGGAGATGGTGCTGACACTTATCACCTGTGAAAACCCAAGCAGTTTAAATTCAGATCAAATTAAAAATACTGGCCTTACATTCCTTGGCCAATAACTTGCCATCTGTGGCACCATCATCCAAGCAGAGTATGTGGTTTAGTTGATTAGTGGGTGAAATTCATCCCATAGATGAGATGTACAGAGTCTGGTTGGCTTTTTGCTTCCCATCAAGAAACACAGGGTCTGAGAAGGAGTTTAACAAGGTGTAGTTCTGGATGCTGATGGCAATATCTCTGTGGCATGTCATGATCAAACTATTAATTATGTGTAAAATAACAATAACCCACTTGTCTTTCTAGTGTCTCAATTCCAGATGTGACTTTTACTTTCCAAATCCATCATCTTGCTTATGAAACACTGAAAGTTTTGTGACCTTTCTAGGGAGAAAAGGAAGGAAAAGAAAGGAAAAGAGAAGGGAAAAGAGGAGAAGGGAAGGGAAGGGAAGGGAAACATAGAATCATTTAGGTCGGAAAAGACCTTTAAGATCATCGAGTCCAACCGTTAACCTAACACTGCCAAGTCCGCCACTAAACCATGTCCCCAAGCACCCCATCTACACGTCTTTTAAATACTTCCAGGGATGGTGACTCAACCACCTCCCTGGGCAGCCTGTTCCAATGCTTCACAATCCTTTTGGTGAAGATTTTCCTAATATCCAACCTAAACCTCCTCTGGTGCAACTTGAGGCTGTTTCTTCTTGTCCTATCACTTGTTTCTTGGGAGAAGAGACCAGCACCCACCTCGCTACACCCTCCTTTCAGGCAGTTGTAGAGAGCGATAAGGTCTCCCCTCAGCCTCCTTTTCTCCAGGCTGAACAACCCCAGTTCCCTCAGCCGCTCCCCATCAGACTTGTGCTCCAGGCCCTTCACCAGCTTCGTTGCCCTTCTCTGGACACGCTCCAGCACCTCCATGTCTTTCCTGTATTGAGGGCCCCAAAACTGAACACAGTATTTGAGATGCGGCCTCACCAGCGCCGAGTACAGGGGGACGATCACTGCCCCAGTCCTGCTGGCCACGCTATTTGTGACACAAGCCAGGATGCTAGTGGCCACCTTGGCCACCCTGCTGCCTCATACTCAGCCGGCTGTCAACCAGCACCCCCAGGTCCTTTTCTGCTGGGCAGCTTTCCAGCCACTCTCCCCCAAGCCTGTAGCACCACACGGGGTTGTTGTGGCCCAAGTGCAGGGCCCGGCACTTGGCCTTGTTGAACCTTGTACAGTTGCCCTCGGCCCATGGATCCAGCCTGTCCAGATCCCTCTGTGGAGCCTTCCTGCCCTCCAGCAGATCAACACTCCCACCCAACTTGGTGTCATCTGCAAACTTACTGAGGGTGCACTCGATCCTCTTGTCCAGATCATCGATAAAGATATTAAACAGAACTGGCCCCAGTACTGAGCCCTGAGGAACACCACTTGTGATTGGCTGCCAAGTGGATTTGACTCCATTCACCACCATGACTCTTTGGCCCTGGCCATCCAGCCAGTTTTTTTACCCAATGAAGAGTATGCCAGTCCAAGCCATGAGCAGCCAGTTTCTGCAGGAGAATGCTGTGGGAAAAAGTAGGGAAGAGAAGAGAAGAGAAGAGAAGAGAAGAGAAGAGAAGAGAAGAGAAGAGAAGAGAAGAGAAGAGAAGAGAAGAGAAGAGAAGAGAAGAGAAGAGAAGAGAAGAGAAGAGAAGAGAAGAGAAGAGAAGAGACGAGAAGAGAGAAAGAAGAAGAGAAGAGAGAAGAAACATTACTAAGTAGAAATAACTTAGGATCTAGCTAGTAGTCCCCTCATGCTAGAATTGATTTCTTGTGGGGTTTGTTTCTTTCCTTTTTGGCTCTTCAAAATACAGAATGAACTTTGAAGCAATTTTCTTCCAATGTGCTTTTGCCTCCTGCCCTGAACCCAAGAGAAATCTCCAAAAGGAAGATGCAAACTGCTGTGATGTGGGATGGATAGCTGCAATTTACCAGCTGGCCCCCAAGGCCACATCACCAGGTCTGCAGCTAACTCTGCTCAAGAGGTGCTTTGTGTTCTCTGGCACATGGATGACCCAGCATGGATGAAAGAAATCTCTGTCTGGGTCAAAAGAAGCATAAGAGGAAAGATGAGAGTGATACTCATGTCTCATTTGCCTTCATGAGCAATATTTTGTGGGTCTTTGTATTTACTGCTTGGGAAAATGTGAGGCGTTGGTAAGATCACTTCTGGATTATCTCCTCCCGGCCTGGCTGGTTGTGTCCATGAATGAGTCATTCAGGCCAAGTAGGTGCAGGCAAGTGGCAGGAGATGGACAGGAGGATGGAGAACTTGTCATCCAAGGGTAGGCTGCAGAGCTTGGTTTTTTTAGCTTAGCACAACAGCAGCTGAGAGGGGAAATGAGTGCTGTTGCACATGAAAGGTAAAAATAGCCGGGAGCAAAAAGAAACACTGGAGTGAAAGAAAAAAATGTTGGCACAAGAACAAGTAGGTTTTAATTGGCCTGGAGTAAATTTAGTCTGGAAATTAGATGAAGTTTCCTAAGCATCACATCAGCAAAGTCCTGGAACAGGCTTCCAGGGGTTGTGAAAACAGAGCTTGCTCAGACGACAAATCTGTTTAGCTGCAGCAGTGGCTGTGAGAACAAGGAGCTCTGCTTGGTAAGCCAGCAGGATTGCACCCATGTTTCTAAGGAGATAGTGGAGACATAGTCCCCAAAACCAGTCTTTCAACCTAAGGACTGGTAGTGCTTGGACCATAGCAGCAAGGTAGAGCTGTAAGGCACCAGCGGGCAATTTGCAGATGAAGAAATACTCCACCATGGGGAACTCTTTGATCCATCTTCCTCATAAGCTTGCAAGATCTCTCTGCTGCTCTAAAAATGCAATTTATGCCTAATTTGGCCATCTGTGACCCAACCCTGTCTGTCCTTTCATCCCTGTTCAGCCTGCCAACCAGGTGAGATACCTGTCTTCTGGGAGACCAAGACCAGGAAAATCACCACCCTGGACTGCTAAACTGCAGCTATGATAAACTGATTGTCTGTTCCCTGTGACTTGGACCTGGAAAGCTAACCTGGAGGGTCATATCAGGGTCTAGTGACAACATTGGCACAGGTGCAAATGTCCCTGTGTCCTTACCTATTCCAGAATTGCCAAGATTAAAGGGACACATGAACTGAACTTGGACTTCAGCTGCTCAGAGTTTGCTGGGGACTAGGCAAATGCAACATTTTGTTTCGAGTCCATCTCCTCTCTATGCCTTATTGCCCAGGTAATCCTCTTTTAAATCAGCTTGATGTGATTAGCTACACGATAAAATCCCAGAAGCCAAGGAAATGGAATCAGGAGTCCTAAATGCATGTTGAGAAAGGACTTTGATTTGCATCCTTTTGATGCCACCTGGCACCTCTCAGATGAACTTCTGTAAGGCTCTCCTCTCCTCTTACCACAGCCCAGGGCTCATGACTTACCATTGGAGGGGCAGCCAAGTGACCTTCCCAGCTGCCTGGAAGAATGTCCACCTGAAGTGTTCTCCCTTGTTCCCTGTTAAAGGTTGGATTGGAGTGGTTTTGTGGTAACCATGAACCAATAGATAGGAAGGACTGGTTGGGAGCTGCTCTGTTCCCAGGTCCTCTGCCTGTCCTGGGCTTTCAGGTTGTTGAGTCAAAGGCAGGTGATAGCTCTGTGTGACCCCATGAAGAAGCATCAAGCTGCCCAGTGCCAGCTCAGCCATCCTCCTGCTGTGGTCACCACCAAGCGCACACATGCCCCGGGAGCCTCAGCACGTGGATGGTGTGAAGCCCAGGATTGGGGCTGGGACATGGGAGGGAAAGTCCCTGGTCCTCTGGCCCAGCTTGACCCCCTCCCTTGGAAGTCTTCAGCCAACACAATGAAGATTGAGACCATGAAAACATCCTCTGCTGTGAGATTCCCAGTCCTTCTTTCTCAGGAGGAAAACACCAGAAAAGACCCCAGATGGCACTTTTCCATCATCAGGAAGAAAAAAACCCAACACCGGGCAAAAGCTGTAACAAAGGCCAACACAAGCATAAATACGAGAACGATCCATTCGCCTTTCTCTAAGGAATATTGAGATGCATTTTGCAGAAAAGCCTATGTGTTTTAGGTACCTGTATCACACAGACGCTGATGGGATCTAGCCCTACAGCTCACTGAGGCAGTGCAGTTTGTTCTCCTGTGAAGGGACCACAGGCAGTTTATTCTCCTGACAGGCTGTTGTTCTATTATGACATTTTCCCCCCTTTGCATTGCAGCCAACAAATCCAAATTCCTCAGTAAAGTTTGGTCCAGGGTGCCGTCTGCAAGAGGTAAAAAGGTGTCATAAATAATTTCCAGGGAGCGTAGGGGATGGAAGATGAGTTGAACAGAAGCAGAAATGCTGTTGTAACACCGAATCTCAATCAAGATATCACTGTCCCATCTCTGCAGTTACCATTCAAGCCACTTTCCCTTTGCAGGACCTGGGTGAGACCATCTGAGCTGGACACTAATCTCATCATCCTTCCTCGTGTCCCCCAGCCAGGTGGGTTTGAAGCCCTTCAGAGCTGTTGAGCAAGGAAGATCTGCCTCTGATTTATCCAGACTTCATACAGAATAGAGATGTGAAGGATTCTGAGTTTTAGTGACTCCATTGCCATGTCTCTGCGCGTCTTTGATGTAACTCAATCTCAGCGTGCTTCTTTCACCGGCGTCTGACCGAGAGGGCTACAGAACTGTTTCCAGAGTTTCCCCCCATTTATCCTGTGCAGTCTGGAGCAGCAGGTCCCTGGAAAAGCCATTGGAAAACAAACCTGCTCTGGTGCCTACTATAAAATTTGGTTCTGTTCAGATTAACTCTGAATTCTAGACATTCAAAACCAACACGAATGGTTTAAAAGCCATTTATCTGCACAGCGATGAAAGGACGAAATTCCTTGGCAAGGTTGGAGGCTCCCTTTCATATCTCGTATAGTTTAACTACCACATTTACAATGCCTGTAGTACCTTATTTTTTACATTCTGTACTTGTTATTTTCCACTTCTCCAGCAGCCATAGCACAGAAACCAACCCTTACCTTCATAAGGGAGGTGAGACATCAGTACTGATTTAGAGATCTGTGCTTTGAATGAATGAGCAACACCCATCCTGGCATTTCTTTGTCCCCCCCTACTACACACACAGACAGGCACTCACACACTGACTACGCCTGCATTGCAGCTCTTATTCGACCGGAGCTGGGTTTTACTAGGGAGCCACTGCTCAGAGATATACCTTATGCAATACAACTGCCTTTAAAAAAATATTGCTTTAATATCGATGGGGCTGATGTTACCACGTAAGACACGAAACTAAAGTCAGCCCCTGCATTGAAGAGCTTGCTTAGCTATAGACTGGTGGCTCTCCGAACACAAAAGTCCCTTTGCAATACAAAATAGTCCTTGCATTGAAAACTAAGGACTCATATGTTTGTTTCTGGAGGTTTGTTTCTTCTGGACACTGAAGGAAAGAAAAAGGAAATGCAGAGGAAGTAGAGAGGTTGAATGAGGGAGCTGAATACCAGGAATGAAATCATTTTCTCTCCAAATTATCCAATAAATGGAGCCAGAAATGACTAGGTAGGTTCTTTTTCAGCACCTTTTCCAGAACTGTGTGTTCTAACAGGCAGCAGCTGCCCACATGTGAGCCGAGAAGCTGTTCATCACAGGCAAGGGGATTAGACCCCGATCAGTGTGTTGGAATACAGCATACAGGAAAACTTCTTTCAGGTTTGAGAACGGCCCCTTGCTAACCCCTCTCTCCCATCCTTCTGGGAGGAGAATAGTTCGTCTATAATTAGGATGCTCTCCTGGGTCTTGCTGTTCAATTTCTAAGCCTCAGTTTCCCCACCTATAAAATTGGTTATTTAAGGAACTTCTATGGAGTTTTTAGGTTTTGGTGAACTTTGGGCAATGCAGGTGAAAATTGCCATCTTTTAGTGAAGGGAGTGGCAACATCATTTTCTGGCATCAGACAAGAGAGGAGGGGAACAAAAGAAAACAAGTCATTTCAGTGTGAAACTAGTGAACAGCATTCACTGGAGGGCTTCCTGGTGCTGATTCTCTAGTGGCTAGTAAAGTTATTGCTCTCACACAGCCAACTGTCCATTTGGGAGTGTCCTAATTTGGGTTTTTCTTCTGCAACCAGTCTTCTGGAGAGGAGAGAAGATTCTGATTCTTGAGGACATTTAGCTTCGTACTGAAATTTAGAAGAAATCCTGACAGCACAGCTTTTGCTCAGACTGACCACACCAGATATTTTGCAGTAAAGCACAAGATGTCCCTGCACAAATATTTCCCTCAGGAAATAAGATGATCAGACTCTGAGACCACAGAGCGTCATTTATTCCTCCAAGCTGTGTGCTTATTTTATTTGTGGATTTAAAAACAATAGCAAGAGTTTACAAGCTCCGCACTGCTCTCTGCAGAACTGCCCAAAATCCTGCCCAAGTCTACTGTCACCAAACATAAGGTATGGGACAAAGCTGCAGACCTTTAAAAATAAAGGGCTGCTCCTGAAAATTTAACCCTGTGCCCAAGAGCTGTGTTTAGCGTCAAATGCCACCCCTCTTCAATCTGTCTGCAAGAGGTTATCCAAAGAAACTACACCTTTGTCTCAACAAGTAAATCAAGATAAATTGAGTTTTGATCCTTTTTTGGATATGGCGCTTGGCATTGAATCAAAGTCCTTGCAAACAAAATCTCCTGAAAAGACAACAAGGAACCTGCCTGGGTGTGCAGAGCCCTGTCTGCTCCAGATCAGCAGCACTTCAATAGCAGAAGTGATGTGGCTGCTGGTATCAACAGTTGATTTTAATCATCTTGCTTGGTAGGAGCACGTTGTGGCTCAGTGAACCGTGCCGATCTCTTTAAATGTTGCATGCACCCCTGTGCAAACGGGACCAAATGAGTTTGCTCACGGGTTTCCACATCGGTTGGGGGCTCGCTCCAGATAGCAGGCAGAGAGTAGGCAACGTGGCTCTAAGGCAGCGTGCTGCCAGGTAGGACTCCTGGACTGACGTCTCCTGGGGGAATCACGCTTTCTTTTCAGGTAGACCCACACCACTCATGCATGGAGGGGAAGCTGGGGTTGAAAGGAATCTTGCAGGGGTAAAGCAGCTGCCCATCACAAGGGGGGTATGGGAAGGGAGCATCGGGTCTGCCTTCCAAATTGACCTGGGATGTGAGTTTTCTCTAGCAGAAAATGTCCCGGCTTGGTGCATCTGGGAGGAGAAGGGCGATGGGGAGCAGCCTGCGGCTGTCGGGATCTTCTCTGGATCCTTCCCTGCTCCTGCACCCTGGAGTAACCCTGCAGTGACCCCACTCATTGCTGCCAGCCCCAAAAGAGATGTAACATTGACCTCGGAGAGGTGCATAGTGTGTGTGTATATGGCTGCTTCCTGAAATGTATGGGTTAAAAACTGCCAAATGCACTGGAAGGTGTTCTTAGGTTTGTTTTTAGTTACTACAGGTCTCTTCACATAATTTTTTTTTTTTTTTTTTTTTTTACTGATACATCACGTAAAACTGCCTTAAAACACATCCCCTACAAGTCCTCAAACAACATCAGATGTCACCTTGAAATTTCCAGTGCGGGTTTTTAGGAGAGTTTTTAAGAATTAAAGGTAAACTTCCAAGAAAACTTGTATGTAAAAACAGTTTAGATAAACCTCAAAAGACATTTGACAAATATAGAATGACCAGGGCAGTAAAATGAATACATGTGAGTGAACATAAAGGGGTTTTATTTTCCTTAATTCCAGTTGAACAGCCCATTATGTCTTTTCCTGGAGGCCGCAGACTTGAAAACCAGTCGCAAGCTGAACTGAAGTGGTTGGGATATGTGATCTATAAACATTAGAGTAGCTGAAGCATGAAAGCAGACAATGTGAGGTTGGGTTTATGATACTGATGCTATCTCCTTTTCTTTCAGAATCGCCTGGAGTTATGAGACGAAGCCTTCTGGATTGTATAAATGTTACATAGTTTAGTGAGTGTATGAAAGAGGAGTCAGTCTCGAGAGCATGTGGGCATCGGCTGCTGTTCCTCCCGCGTGCCTGGGACTGCAGATCTGTGAAATGAGCAAAAGGGGAGCTGCTTTTTTTTTTTTTTTTTTTTTTTTGGAAAGATCCAGCCATTCAGATGATATTTGCCAAATGTGGATTTAAAGCCCTAAGTAAACTCTCACTGTGGTCAATAGGAGCTTTATCATAGACTGCAGTGAAAGTCAGACCCTAAAGCACCAGCTCCTTTTAACTAGGGACAAAAAGTCAGACCTTAAGCACCAGCTCCTTTAACTAGGGACACACAGACTGGTTTCCTATCACTGCTTTGGTGAAACATGCCCTTGAAGGTGTGCAGTTCGGCTGATTGTCCTCTGGGTATCAAGGGATAACACGATCCATCTACCTACAAAGAGCAGCAGCAAGTGTCATTATGGAGACCCCCAAAGAGCCTCCAGCTGGTGGAAACAGATGATGGTCCCATGTCAATCAGCATGTCAGCGGGTTCATGCTGATTTCCAGCAGCTCTGGGTCCGGCTCTGATGGCAGCCAAACCTCTACGTCTCTGGGCAACGGAGTGTTGTCACCATTCCTGGAGGCTCAGACCTGAATCTCATGGTGCTGGGTCCAGGGCGAGTGCTGAAGGCATCCTGTGACCCAGCATCGGCTGTTGTCTCCATCTGCACCTTCATTAACTTTCAACGTTGCCATTACGGTATTGCTGAGGGGATCGCTGCTGTCTTGGGCACTGAAGATAAGTCAGATGGAGAGCTGAGAAGGAGGGAAGCACTCAAGAAAATGATTGAGAGGTATGCCTGTCATCGCACGTGCATGTGAACGTGCACATGTGTGCGCTTTCCTAATTGTGCTCTGAGAACCATCTCCAAACATTCCTCTACAGCCACTGTCCTTAAATGACCTCCTCCTTTCTCACAGCTTCACCTCCCCGCTCTTCCCTTCTAATTGCTGCTCCACACCTTGCATCCAGCCTTGCGTGGACTTCTCCACCATCACTGCGTCCAAGGCTACCCCCACCATCCTCCCTGGCTTTGAGATTTGTTGGCCTGGAGCCCTGGGAGAGTCATTTCCCCCATATCTTCTGCTGTTCACGCAAAATGATCTCCCCCTCCCCATGTTCCAGGTCCTCCCACCTCATTCAACTCCCTTCTGCACATTAGGCTTCCTCCAGAAGACTCAGCAATGCTAACCCCTCATCAGTTAAATGCCCTCTCTGTCCCAGCAACATGTAAGCGTGGAAAGATAGATTAAAATCATGCTAAATGAATACCTGATGTGGGCTTCCCAGAGTGCCTCTTCTTGTAAAACCAGAGAACTTGGCTGCTGAACTCTTTGGGGCAGGATCTGTCTTGTATTTATATCCTGTAAATTTTCAAATCCATTGCTGGTGCTAACAAATAAAGAGTAATGATTAATCGCTGGTCATTTTGGGCCTGACCCAGCTTTGATTACATCAGTGGGAACCTTTCCATTTGCTGCGTGGGAGTTGGATCAGCCCCACAATCCATCCTCCTCCTAGCTCAGCGCTGTCCTCGAGTGGATTTTATCTTGTCTGGCTTAAGGTGTTCGCATTTGGGCAGCTTTCCCCTGCTTTTGTGAAGCTAACGCTGTAAAAAAAGTGACACACCGAATCTGGAGATGTGCCTACCAGGGACCTCCAGAAACCAGTGTTTGGGATCTGAGGGATTGTCATATTCACATCTTTATCCGATCCAAGAATTTTGGCAATGCGAAGCTGGTGCAATGCTGTAGCCTATGAAATAAAACCTCCCCATGACAAGGGTGGAAAACTCAATTAACTAAAAACCAGCCTGGGCGATGCTCTCTCGAGATGGCACTGCAGCTCAGAGAAGGTGGCAGAAGGGAAGATGCCAATGCATCCCGGCAGCGTGGCTTTTCTACCCTCTAATCACATAAGGCTTGCCACTAAGGGAGCTGAGATGGAGCCCTGAAAAGGCGATTTGTTCTAAGTAGCATCAAAATTGCAACTCTCATCCTTTTATATACAGCAGAAAACAAAGGAAAAACAACCCCAGGCACTGATGGCTCTCAGCTGATGCAGCTCAAGCAACTAAAAAATTACTAAATACATGATCAGGCGGCAGGGTTTACATCCATGCCCCCTGAGCACATCAGCCCTTCTGCCATTTGGTTCAAGGATAGGATCCTTGAATCTTAAAAGGAAAATATAATAAGGAATCCAGCAGGCAACTGAAAAATGAATCATGGTTTTATGTGCATGGGAGGAGATCCAGAACATCATCCAATCCTCTGAGGCACCCCTGTCCCTCTGGTAACACAGCAAAAGGGTTCCCTCTGTAACAAGATACACTCTCTATCACCACCCCAGCAATGAAGCAACATCTCACGTTCTGCCAGACACCTGGCCAACTCCTTCCACCTCTGACCCCTTGATGAACACCCCTATCTTCAGTGAGAAATATTTTCCAAGATTTTCACATGGGGCAGAGTTATTCCTCATTGAGTATTAATCCTGCTGCTGCAGGAAATGCCTGTAAATTATATTCTTTCCTAAAATGGATCAACTGCCTGGGAAAGTGCAGGCACAGCTCATGAGCTAGCCTCAAATGTTTATACGTAAGAGATAATAGGTGAAATATTTACTATCTCCACCAGTGTTAGGAAGGATCTATCTATCTGAGTATGTTCATATGCCTTATGTTGGCATCTAAACACTCCTTCAGCATTAAAGGTCTGAGCAGATCACCCATGCGAAGTAGGGTGCAAGGTATTATCATCACTGTGTGGAGAAGGAGCTGATGAATACAGAGATTATCCTGTCAGAAATATCTCTGCTTGCCCAGTTTACGGGTTCGTACATGCCCAGAGGTGCTGGCCCCTCCGCTGGAGTGGATGTCCTGGCGATGCTGTTGTTAAATCAGCTTTGACAAGGGCTACCTTCATCCCTGCACCATGCAAAGCTGATGCAGAGCACTGCTGGTGCCAATCCCAAAATCTGCAAACATTTTTCTGATGGGCAGCTCAGCCTTGAGTGACGGAGGTACTCCCACCTCGGCTGTCTGGAGCACAAGGTCCAGCGTGCAAATCTGTGGTGCTCCAGGAACAGACACTCCTGGGTGCCACAACTTCTGGGCCGTGCCAGAGAGCCTTCCCAAAATAGATTTTGTCCTGTTAAGAACCCCTCCAAGAATTTGTCAGTTCCTGCTTACCAAAATCCTGTATACAGCAAGGCTTAACCACATAAACAAGCAGAGGGATATTTTTTTTCATGAGTAGTCTTCTTAAGTGGCAGTGCAGTAAACTTGCAATTTGGGTTCAAGGGAGTCAGAAACTGGGAAAATGGCAACGGATCCCCAAAACGAATGGGAGCAGCTCCCAGCCAGAGCTCTTAACGGCAGACGTGTCTGCCCTCAGCTTTGTTTCAGTGCCAGCAGTCTGCAGGCAGCACTGGGAAACGCTGTGCTGCTTTACCTCCCAGTTTCAGCTTCTTCTTTCTGCAAAATCATGGAATCAGAGAATAGTTTGTGTTGGAAGGGACCTCCTGGAGGTCATCCAGTCCAGCCTCCCCCTCACAGAGACATCCGGAGGTCATTCAGTCCAGCCTCCTCCTCAGAGCTGGCCTAATTAGACTTGGTTTCTCAGGGACATAACCAGTCAGGTCTTGAAGACCTCGAAGGATAGAGATTCAATTGGGAACAACCCATCTTCTAAATAAGTCCATTCATGGGGACCATTTTTGGATCTTTTCATGCAGTTCAAGGAAAAGAAAAGATGTTTTGTAGGCAGATGCTGTGTTATCTGGGCCTGAAGGTCCTGGGGGTGCGTGTCACTAAGGTCAGGTCTAGTTCCACCAGTGACCGACACCAGTTCTCACCAAGACCAAAAAATATTCCCCTTCCCCAGGTTTGTCAGCACATGCAGCTGTAGCAGAAGGGTTTTAATGGCCTTATAACCACTTTCTGATGGTAAATTAATGCAAATTCTAGGTCAGGCAAGATGTTTGGTCCTCCCACATGTGTATTACTTCTTCAAGAGTCCCAGACATACTGGGGCATGTTGGTTGGCAACTCAGATGAGGGACAAGCTGTTTCTAGGGTGTACTTTTCCCCTGGTTCTTTGCTGGTACCATGAAACCATCCTCTGATGCTTGCAGAATGAACGAACCAGCCAAAGACCTGAAGGGTATTAATCAAATCCCTTCATTCAGCCTCAAGATGAATTTTCACTGAGAAAGAGGAAACAGAGTTTTTTAGGGGGTTTCTTCTATAAACACTTCAGAATTGTAGGCACTGAACCACCCTTTGCTGTTGCACATCACCCTGGGTGATAAAGGGTACCACCATATGGATTTTCTCATCTCTCCTTTCCTCTGAAGACAAGATAAATCTATCCCAGCACTTTTTCTTGCCTTCTGAGCGACTGAAGAGCAATTCTGCACCATGGTGCATCTTGAAGAAGGGAATTTCTTCACATCATCTTCTTCCTCAGGAGAAATCACTGTCATTAGCCCAGCAGTGGTGCCGGGTGTTCGGAAAGGAATTTGGGTCCACACAGAATGCAGAATGATATTTTACCCTGAAATAAATGAGTGCCAATGCATTTCCCTATGTATTTTCTTTTTTGCTCTGATACTGTGCAGTCCAGTCCATGGAAAACATTTTTTGCTGCTTCTCACATCTGCCAGAGAGGCTGTTTGCACAGATTTTTCATTGCTTTGTTTTCATTTCCCCTGAAATGATACATGCTAAAGCTTTGGGATCAACCATGTGTTTTGCTTGAGACTCAACATACTCATTAACTAATTGTGCTGGCATGGAAAATCTTGAAGATAACAAATGGCAGCCTGGATCCTGCTTGGATGGAAACAGGAAATATTATCATACAGAAGGGGAATTTTCAGGACAGCCCCGCTCCTCTCCCCTCTCGTGACTGGGTGTCAGAGCAGGCACTCAGAAATAATTGTTGTGCTCTTGTCAGGCCATGATGTGTATTTACATCAGGCTGAAATGCAGCCTCTTGGCAGCCTGCAATAGGCACAGGGGTTTGAACGCTGGCAGACACTGTGAAGAAGAGGAAGGGGGTCTGCAAACAAAGTCTCAGGATGAAAAAAAAAAGAGGAAGGCAGGTGTGATTCAGAGGAAACAGGCTTTGCAGAGTCGGGATGAGTTTGCGTCTCACTGCTTGTTTTCAACACAGCTGGTGCCTGCAAGTGGGAACGCAATTTTAGGGGTAGGGCAACAAGAGGCTCTTCGAGGGGGCGTGAAGTCACCTGGCTTCTCACCATGTTTTCGTAAAATACAGCAGCGTCTGCTCCTTGTCAGACTGGGTCCTGCATCATGCTGTTGGTCTAGTTGGATGATCAGGACCTGGCGAAAATCTCTAAGGAAATGCATTGGTGGAAAACAGATCAGACTGGAGAAAATTGAGTTAGTTTTGATGGTCTGGCTTGCTTGCTTCCTTCCTCCATCAGATGCTTTCATCCCTCTTTCTCCATGGGATTGCCTGAGCTGTGCAGAGCCTGCAGGTCATGAAAGCTGGGCAGAGAATTATTACTTCACTGTTGGGGAGGATTTTGTTATTCCAGAATTTGGTATTACTCCTGATTTTGAATGGAAACCAAAGTTTCCATGGCTCCAAAACCCAAGTCAGGAACCACACGGTGCCCTGCCCAGCCATGCCCTGGAGCCAGCAGCTTTGTGCCAGCCCATTGGCAAGGCCTTTCCAGAGCTGGCAGCTTGGGAAGTGGCGGGCAACTCAAAGCGAGGGAGTCTGGAGACCAGATCCGAAGCCTTTCTGAGGTGTGCACTGCCCAGAAGCCCACCTGGCCCACCAAGTAGGAAAGTTAGCAGGAAAGCAGGCTCAGGCCTCGTTCTTGGGAGAATGCCAGCCAAGTTGAATGTCTATCCACAAAATGCTTTGACTTCAGCGATTTCTAACCAGACCAGGACCTGCTAATGTGTTCCAACTCTCTCTATTCTATGTCACAGTTTCCCCTGTCCATTGGATATACACACATGCGCTCCGGGAATGTTGTGGACCCTCATGAAATTTTAGGGTTGGAAGGGGTGAGAGAGAAGATGAGATGAACCTGGCTAAAGGAGGAATAATGAATGCTGCATGTGATCTAGATGTCATCTTGTACTTTCCTTGCTGGATACACAATTACAATGCTGAAAACACAAAGGTTTCCCCTCTCCAAGTCAATGGTCCAATCCAGAAGTTTCTTCCTCAGTGCCTCCTTTAAACACACCCTCTGCCCATCACCAGGCTGCGGTAGAAACCATCACTTCACAAGAAAACACATGCTGAGATGGGTTTGTCCCAGCAAATTCAGGGCCATTATATAGACCTTCATAAAAGCTAAAAGTGCTGCAAGGGAAAAAAAACCCAAAACAACTTGAAAATTAAAACCCCCCTCCCAAGCTTCTTCATCTCCAGGCAATTTACTTTACAATAGGACATTAACTGGGGCTGTCTGCTTGGAGAAACACATTAAGGAGTATTTTGAAGGATCTGGAACCCATTATTGAGGTGTAAGAAATTAAATCTTTGTAATCAGGACAAAAATAGGAAGCAAACCCAGACATTAAACAAACCAAGCACTCAAATCATCCTGTGACACAAATATGAGTCCTAAGAGGGGCAGAAACATTTCAGGCAAACTGAGAGTTGATTTTCAAATGATTTTGGAGAAAAAGCAGGGACAGGCAAGAATGAACCAAGCTTTTAGTTCAGCTGAGTCTTAGCCGAAGATCTGCAAGAACTCAGGGACAGATCTGAGGGAATCCAGGCTGATGGATGAGGTAGAAACAGTGCCAGACAATGAGTTTGATGTAGTCTGAGGTGCCAGACAATGAGTTTTGTGTGTCTTCAACGTGCTCTTGGGACAACGGTCATATGGATATTCCTCCCAGCAGGCAGCACAGCTCCCTGCTCTAGTTTATAGCTACATGGGTCCCATTGCCAGTGCAACTGTTTCTGGAGCTGGATGGTGAAACAGAGCTAATGTGGGTTCAGCTGAGATTGGGCTTCTTTGGGTTTGAAACAGTGTGTGCACAACTGCACGCAATGACAGTGGTACTACCAGCTCCATCAGAGATGGTTCATTTGGTGTGTGGTTCATTATAGGTAGGTCTTGTTGAGGCTGAGATGTGAAATATCTCATTACCAAGTGACCAAGGAATGAACTGGACAGATTCACAGTATCTTTGGCTTGAGCTGAATTTAAGGAGGACCCAAAATATACGTCTAATGCACAAATGTTCCTAGAGCAAAGGGATCTGTCTCTCAGTTAGTCTCTCTCTTCAATCTTTGTTACTCAAGGATGACTGAAAACAAGTTCTCAGACTTTGCAAGAACCCCTGTGCTCCTGATGCTACATCCCGAACAGTGTTCTTGTGGACATCATCATTATTTCCATAGCAACCACCTGCAATGGCACAGTGGATTATGACTTCAGAAGGAGCATTAACACTAGCAGACAAAATCCCAAAGCAGCCATTTGATTTTCTTGTGCCATAAAAGACCCAGTTTCAAGAGGAATAAGAAGAAAGAGCAACAGAAAATAGAGCATGGATGCAGACCTGCTTTGAAAACAAATACCTTTTTTTGTTCCGACAGGATATGAAATTCTTAATATCCTGCCCTGAAGTGTTTTTGGAGTATTGGTGATCACAAATGAATCACTGAGACCAGCCCATGAGGCATAGGATGAAATGGGACCTTTTGGGTTAAAGAGTCCAGTTCCCTGCTATCATACTTAATCACATTATTTAAATCCATTCAGAAAATGATCAACTCCATCTGAAAACATACTCATTTCTCACACAGCACTTATTTCTTTGGAAAGTTGTTCTGGATCCTCCCACTTCTGAACATGAGAAATATTCTACTTTCTAATCTCACTTCATTTGTCAACAGGTTATGACCATCTGTGCTTGTACCAGGGTCTCTTCTAGCTTAAATAGTGCTTCTCCTTGCCTGTTGCTTACTCCACTGATGCTTTTTTTCAAAGACCATGGAAGCCAAATTTCTCACACTCTTCTTTCACAAGGTGCCTAAAATAAAATCAGCAAAGCAAGAAAGTCAATGTAACATAAAATTAAATCAGATTAATGATGTTCCATTGCTATTACTAAATGAATGTCTGACCAAAACCTCCACATCTGAACAGTCTTGAATTTTAAGGCAAATTGGATCTAGCTCTGAATTCACTGCCTGGCCTTTCCTGCCTAATAACCTCACATCTTGATGAGACCTCTGCGTGCCAAAACCCCAGAAATAACCAAAAATGGGCTCCTGCAGGAAATGTGAAATGCAGTGGGATTTGGGGAAGAGATTAAGACTACAGTTCCACTAGCACTTCGTCTGAAGCCAACTCTACCATGAAAAATATCTAACTCTTTTCCAACCCTGGCTGTAAATTCCCACCCTCCACTCCCTCCTTGGACCAGCACGGATATTTTGTGCAGTCAATCAGTGTGGGAGACTGATGCGGGTTCAAACAGGCAACACTGGTGCAGATTAGTTGGGGAGAGAAATAGGAGATGCTTCCGATGTACCTTACATGCTTTAGGATGGGATGAATCGTGTTTTCTGAAGTGTCTGTTTTCATTAACTAGGGAGTGGCCTGCGGATGGTTCAAACATCCACCTCTTAGACCTCTCAGCGGGGGAGATGGGCACCCTTCCACCTCTCTGGGATCTTGTTGGGGTCTAGGCGAGTTTGTTTCGTGGTTTGCCTCCCAGCTGAAGTTACCTACTGAGTAAGCCCTGAGCCATGCAGAATTCTTTTAATGCCACTTTCCATGATCTAAACAACACAAAGAAAACAATGCCAAATATGTACTGAAACGAGCTATCACAGAAGATGCATAATTTAGAAATGTGAAGCACAGAGAGCTCCTGTCAGCTGTCTCCAACACGTCTGAAAATCAGGCACCATATGCCCCAAAAGTGAGGCACATCAACTCAGCTGTCATTTCTGAATGCATTGGACTGTGGCCCAACATCTACACACTTCGGATTGACCCATCCAGCCAAAATCATGTAGCACATCAGGGACTGGCATCATAAATGTACATTCATGCTATATTACAACAGTAGAGAGAACAGAGCAGATTAGTAAGGAACAAGAGAGCTTCACAGAGCAAGACGATACAGCCAGGAGCTGTCTAACAAACAGAGAGTGACATGTAGTTATTCGAGTTGGAGTTCTTCCTTGGGCTAGTGAGATTTCTTACCATCTGGGAGAGCTTTGAAAAAGAGCAGGAAGAGGCTTGATGAATGTTGCGTGGTGGAGTGCTGCATGAAAGAGCGTTCGACATCATGAGCAAGTCAAGCAAACAAAGAGCGCAGTCAAAAGGGAGGCAGAGGGGAGCGAAAGGGAAGAGGTTGTGTGGGAGATGAGGGGAGAGGCACGACTTCGGCATGAAAGAGGTCCCTCAACCCATGGCGGTCCACATCACGCTGCGTGTGGGAGGCAAAGAGACCCTGCACACTCCTCGCGCTTCTGCGAAGACCACGGTGCTGCAAAGCTTTGGGCTGCCACCGTAAAACACCCATCTGCTTCTCACCAGTCCTCGTTGTGTCTCCACCAGTCTTCACACAGACTTGTGTCCATGGGGAAGGGTACATGAAGCCTACTCTGCTAAAAGGAAGAGCTGCTGGGGTGGAACTACCAGCAGAGCAACCATCATTTCAGCAGACCAAGAGAAGAGCTTAGGGCATTTGAGGGAGAGATTAAAGTTATTGCTGGTGAAATGGTTTCTTTGCTGGGATAGACTGCCCAGCTGCCAGGAGTAGCTGCAAGTAAGGTTATAAACAATGTTGTGGGCATGGTTTGGTTGGTTGTTCTGTGTGGCCTGACTGCCAAGGGAGAGAGGAAGTTTCATATGCAAAGCTCAACCTACTGTGAAATACAGGGAAAAGCTATCCCTGACTTTTACCCTTATTTTATTTCTCTGAAGAACCACAGTGCACCAACACAATCATTTTCACATCATCTCTTGCAGGGATTCCCAACCTTCTGCAAATGCCCTTTACAGCTGCTGCCACCTTCTGCCTTTCTCCCTCGATGAGCATTTCTTTCCATTCATCCCTTCTCTCTCTGCTACTGCGTCCCTCACCATCCTCTCGGCCGTACCCACCACCTCCTCGTCACCGTGCTGCCAAATCCGGCAGGACCAGCACAGATCCCCAGCTGAGAAGCCTGCTGCTTTGACTGCAATGTTGGTCCATGGCACAGTGAGTCCTGGGAGCTGCAGCTCTTCAACAGGATGGTTCTCAAACCTCTTGGATACTTGGGCCAAAACATTTCTTATGGGCTATCAGGTAGCATGAACCACCAACCTCTGAACTGAAAAAATTCTTCAATGCAATTCCACAGACCAGGTATTATGGCCTTGTAAGCCTGAGTTTGGGAACCACCGTTCCGTGATTTAACCCCCACATTCATCCCCCCAACCAATGTTGTTGCCTTCTGTGAAAGCTCTCCGCAGTTCTGCAGAAATAAATATTTCGCATATTGGGCTCGGGCTATACAAGAGTGTCCTAGAGGGGCTGCAATTTACTCTGATATAAGTAGGGATAGATAGAAAATGAAAATGCACACTTTAAGGCTTTTAAGGCTGTGATGTTTGTTCCATCATTATCACAGCTGCAAAGCAAATACTCTCATCGGGTTGTATTTTGCCCTCCCGTTGTCCTGCCTTTGTACCAATGCACCTAAGAAGAGTGGTGGGGAACCTGTAGGAATAGTTCCTTGGAGACGATGGGAACTGGGCTGATGAATCCAGTTCCTGGTAGGTCAGTGCTGTGGTGGATGTTAAAGACAACAGACTGACAAACCAGGCAACTGCTGCGAGACTGCGTAGTGGGGTAAATATATCAGTATTTCCTTGTTTATAAAGGCTGCACTAGATGTTCTCTATTGACTATTTGCAGGAAGAGGCCTGCAGGCAACAGGGACTGTGGCCTGATCCGGTGCTGCAGATCTGTGACATCTCTCAGATGTCTTCTTAAATGGCTCCTTGTTTCCAGGGATGCATGACAGGCTGTGTTTTTTGTTACGCCTGTGTGTGTGTGTACACCCATGCACGAAAGTGTATGCATGTGCAAATATAAAAGACTCGCGGCTGTGAAAAGGGTCTGGACAAAACTCACATCTCAGCATCTGACTAGAATAACTCATGCAGCTCTTGATGTAGTCCTTTCCATCGCAGACTCTCAAAACATTTTAAAGGTGATCATTAATATTTTCAATCCCTTCTAAAATGAAATCTTCAGAAGAGCTGTACTGAGTCCAGCCTACCTCTGTGAGACTTGATCAGAAAAAACACATTTTCTCTCTCCTGCCAGATGCTTTCAAACCCTGCGCTTGTGTATTGCTCTATTTTATCTATCCATTGGCCAGCCATGGATAGAAAGATTTCACTCCAGTTTTGCACTGTGCAGTCCCAGATCTAATCCCCATGACCTCCCTTCTGTGATTTATGGGAGCAGGCCAGCCCTACAACCTTCTTCTTTTAACACTGCACCTGCACATCATGGCTAACAGCTTTAGGTGCTTTCCTGCAATAACTCATGAGATCTCTTTCCCAGGCAGCCACACCTTTCCGTTAGCAGATATTTCCCTTTCTGGTCCTTTGCTCTCCAGCTCATTTTTTGACCGTCCTCCTTCTTTCCCCAGATGCTGAAATGATCTAAGTCCTGCGGTAACAGCCTGTGCCATTTGTGGTGTGCTCAGCTGCCTAATGCAGCATCACACTTGGCTTCGCTGCTGTCCTTCCCATTAGCTGCACCATTGCTGTTAAGAAAAGTAATCCCACAGCTGAATTGCAGCGTACATACCCAGGGAAACTCCGCCAGCAGCTTCTTTCCCATCAGCAGCAGTTTTGGTCTTCTTTAGCTTCTGGCCTGCTTTTGCCCAGATTTCTTTATGTTGGGGCATTTTTTGCGTCCATGATCTGTGCTCAAGCCCCTGATTACATGCTCTTTAAATGACCTCAGAGAAGAAGGGAGATATATATACATATATATAGCTATATATATATCTCAGGTATATCAGGGAACAGGCATGGCTGCTAAACTATGCATCTGAGCTTAGTTAAGAGCTTGGCTTCACGGTCTGCTACACGAGTGCATGTCCCAGCAGCTCCTTAACTGAAGCAGCGTATGATCCAGGGAGAATTAGGCCCCGAAATGCATGCCATGCCATTTCCAAGGTGGTCTTATTCCCAGGTGGAGGCTCTGATTTTCCTTTATATCTGAAAGCTGGAGCAACAGGGAGTCATTTGTACCTAAATATCTCAGACCTGGGAAAGGGTCCTGGTATGAGGAATAGCTTTATTTTACAACAGGAAAAAAAAAAGAGAGGAGCTGAGCACAGTTCTTCACCAGCACCCATCCCAACTATACAGTATCTTTTTGCCAAGGTGGCCACTGAGATAGGAGAGCTTCGAAGAAAATTGGCCATATCCAGCCACAACACCATTGGACAGAGCCAGGCCCCATGTGCTCTGTTTGTGCTCCGGAGAGAAGCAAGTAGTGTGAGGTTTGGCCATGGGATTAGGTGTTCAGTAAAAAAAATAAGCAACCGTTGCTTCTGCACAAAACTCCAGGCTGTGGGAAGAGCCTCAATGCATCTTCAGGCAAGAAGGAAACAGAACTGAGGTGAGTCCTCAGACTGGGAAACCTCTGCAGCATCAGTTCTTGGAGTTAATGGTCAGGCTCAGGTGCAGCCACTGGGTGACCTAGAGAATTAGGGAGCTGCCTGACATCTCCCACAACTTGCTATAACATCCTTTACCTTCTGATGAAACCACGCTTCAGATCTGAGCTTTGTATACTTTCAGATGGAGTCAGATAGACCTTGACCCCCACTATTGGAGGAAATTTTGTAGAGATGTAAAATCGCCTTACGCCACAGATATGAAAAGGGAGGCATCAGTTTACACTGGTAGAGGATTTATCTTAAACTTGCTAACCTGAAGCAAGCTTGTAGAAGGCGAGAAAGTTGACATATGGAAATAATAGTGATTAAAAGCAGTTTTATAGCTAAAGCATGTTTTCCTCACCCAAGACAAATTGTGGAAGCACTGTTCAGACATGCAATGTGCAGTTAAAAAGGATCTAAAACAGTCAATGCATCTCTGCATTGCAGTCATTCATTATTGCTAATATATTTTATTGCATATCCAAAATCAATAAAGTACCGCTCATGTGTGACACAATTATTGGTTTTTTTCTGCTCTGTGGTCACTGTAGTAAAAGATCTTGTTTGAGAAAGGAAATTGGATGTCACAAACTCTGGATTCATCACTTCTGAAATCAGATATAGACATTAGGAAGCCCTACTCGGCCTTCCGCATGATGTAAGCTAGTGATTTTCACCCAGGCATGTCATCCAGCTATGTTTCCAGAAAGCATTGGGCTAACTTTTAAGATGTTGATTGGTGGCACATTCGCGCCCTCCTTAGGTAGCTTGTGCTGATGGGAGTTACGCTCTCCTGTTGAGCTCTTCGAAGCACGCACTGAACTTTGAGCACAGTCCATTGGCATCAGAGGGTGTTTGGACATTGGGAGGTGAAGTGTTGATAAAGCTCACTGGCAGACGAAAAAGGCCACGCGCACACACACACAGCCCCCCCAAGTGACATTATTGCTTCTCCCATCCTGAGTTTCATCTAAGGTTAAATCAGAAAGGGATTTCATTCAATGCTGGTTTGCTCATTCAAGCCCTCTGGCTTGCCTGATACCTTCTCCAAGAGATACCCACGAGCCTTTGTGCCGTTCTGGAGAAGTCCTTCTCAAGGTGCTGCCATCCCCAAAAGCTCCACATCTCTGGGCACCATCTCACTTTCCTCTTCTGAGACAGACTTGAGCCCCAATCTTTCCCTGGATGCTTTTTAGCATGTTTCACCCCAGCTGGAAGCTAGAATTTTTGTAATTTCTTTAAGGTCAGACTGGGCACTGCTGATTTACACCAACCTGAGGAGAAAGAGAGCCCATCCTGTGGATTCATGCTGCACCCTGGCTGGTCCCAGACTGTGTTCTTCATGATGTGGATCACTTCAAATGGATGGTAGCAGCAGCAACTGGCTCTTTTCTTTCTGAACATTGAAAAGAAAGATAGCCCAGCATTTCACAGTTAAACCTGCTTGGCATCAGGTCAGGTTGACACTTGTGGTCAGAGCGCACTGATGAAACCTCCCAAACTCAGCTGTAATGATCCCTCCAGCTCTCTCCCATAAACTGGACCACCTGCAGCTCCCACAAAATGAAATGGAGCCCCACTCAAGCCCTAGGATGAGGCAACCCATAGGGTTTATTCCTCCTTTCGATGCTGGTGTGGTTTAACCCAGCAGGCAGCTAAACACTACCCAGCCATTCAGTCACACCCTCTTGCAGTAGAATGGGGAAGAGAATCAGAAAAAAAGGTAAAACTTTTGGGTCGAGGTAAAGACAGTCAGGCCCTCTGCCTGATTCACTATAAGCAATTTACTGCCTGCAAGGACAGAGTAAACCAGTGCAAGGAAGATGGAGACAGTTACTGGTTCTGCCACTTGCCTTCTTGGTAGGTTTCTGTCCTCTGTTTCTCCTCTTAACTCTTGTCTCTCTGGAGTGAAGAAGGATCTGGCTTACCCTTGTGGGACCAAAGCAACATCAGCCTCCACTGGGATACTGAGATGCTGCTGCACTGCAGTTACATTCCAAAGCAAAATACATATAATTCAACTATGGGAAGCTCCCAGTTGTCCTTGGTTGCTCGGGGCAAAATAGCTTCACCACTTCATCCAGGAAGAGGCAGGGTGGACACTGACTTAAAGCAAATGACCATATAACCCAATATCTTCAGTGGACATGCAAACAGTATGAACACATTTGCTACTACCCTTGAGTACTCTGCCAGCCTCTGATCATTTTCTGCATAGGGCATTTCTTGGCTGAATTATGTCTAGTTAGTAATCTCCAGTGGATCTCTCTTCTAAGGACTCCTCTCAAGCCCATAATCATGTTTTGCATCCATCACATCATCTGACGAGGAATTCCACGCATTAACTGCTCACTTCAGGGACTTCTGGTGGTCTCCTACTGCTCTCGGGTCCACTCACAGCTGGTAAAACTCACTGGTGAAGTTGCTGTGTCAGCCCATCCAGTGTTGTAGACTTTGCAATAATTACCCCAGGTAAGTATCTCAGCCAAGCAAGCATGCTGCGTGGAGTTCAAACTTGGCGTATCTTAATATGCAACACTTGGGTCTTCAAACACTTTTATAAGCTGGTGCCTCACTCCCCTTTCCCTGTAAAATGTCAGCCAGGCCCATGGCTGCAGCCTGGCTCTGGCTTGAGGCGATGTAGATCATAGCCTGGAAGCTGAAAAGCACCTCAGAATAAAAGACTCTCAGATTGTCTGCCAGTGCCTTGTGCAATGAAATACAGTTCAGCTCATAAAATGTCAAAGGTATGTCAGTGCAAAGAGAAAAAGAGAAAAAAAAAAGGAGAAAAGTTGGAAAAGAGGTTTTGATAGCAGCCAGGAAAATGTAACTCCTTCTACTTAATCTTTCTTTGCTCCTTCTGAGCTTGAAGCTTTCTTTCAGCGGAGGAAAAAAAAATAGGAAGAAGGGTTAAAACAGAGGGGGAGCAAATAAGTGTCTGTTGGCTCTGTATCAAGGAATCATACGCATCAAGTGCTGAAGTCCTTGCAACTCTTTAACACCCTTCCCCACGCACTATCTCCGAAATTCCTTCGCCTCTCCTCTTGCAGCAGCCAGGACAGCAGCTGCCTGCTGTGCTCAGCTGTCTCCAGGTACGAGCGTGTTTGCTCTGGGCTCCGCGGCTGCAGGAGACGGTTGTCATTTTGAGTTTCATGGCACTTCTCTTAGGTCTGGGCACATTTCAAGGGACCCCAAACTTTGACTCAAGGGTTACAGGGCAGGAGAGGTAAAGGTAAGGGAAAGATGGGTTCCTCAAATGAACCTAGTCAAACGATCGCTAGGGAGCTGGAGCAGAAATGACCACAGCACGTCCTTCTGCCTTGCTCCTCAGAACACCAGGCAGAGACTGGACACGCTGAGTTGTCTTTGACCCCTGAAACAGTCTCCCATGGAGTTTCCCAGACCAACGCATCTCACAGCCGCCCGCCTTTTCCCCTGCCTTCCACATCATGCTCAATGACCAGCCCTTAGTGACACCCATCAAGGGTGGCATCCCCTCATCGCCCCACCGCTGCCCACCACCCAGCTCAGCCTGCAAAGGGCCAGCAAGGAGGTTTTTCTTCCCTTTCTGCCACCTGAATGCAAGGCACGGCCGCTTGGCGTGGGACCAGCAAGGCTTCTCCCAGCACTACATCCCCATCGGTTGCTCGTCCTCCGAGGGCCTCTGCCTGGCTCTGCTCCACTAACGTTCTCTGTGTCATACCGAAACAATCAGCCGGCACCAGTGCATACGTCTATCGAGATCAGCGAGCAGTGGGTCAAGAGTGCACCCCAGGAGAACGTGGTGTAAATAACTGACTCCATCTGCTTCGGGTCAGAACAGCTCCAACTCATCAGAGGGAACCGAAGAGACTCCCCGGGCGGCGAAGGGGCTTTCTGCATCCATCCAGGGAGCTGGCACTGGAAGAAGCCAAACAGGCTCTCAGTGTTTATGCTGTCAGGCTCCGAGGTATTCATCTTCATCCCGAAACACATTCCTCACAGAACACTTCTGTGCTTCAAACTGTATCATCGGGGAGCTAAGGAAATAAAAATCGGGAGGATGATGGGGAGCCGTCCTGCCTTGCATACGGCAGCAACTGCTCTCATGCCTGGGATGTCTCCTGAGAGGCAGCAGGACACTGCACGGTGCTGGTTTGTTTTCATCCTGCTGCGAGTATCTGAAATGAAAGATTATATCCCTGTCCGGTGCCAGCTCACTGCCATGTAGGGAAGGTGCAGGGAAGCAAAGGGGTTGTTGCAAACCCGAGATGGAAATTTTCCTCCCTGGGTGCTCTCCAGTGGGCTCAAAATCTTGGAGCAATAAATGGTTGGCAGAGAAAAGGATGGTGGGCACTGCCGGTGTTCAGGACCTGTAGGTAACAGATAGCATTCTGAGCAGGACCACCCCCAGATAGTCACCTCCTCTCCCCTCCAAATATTGGGCACAAGAAAAGTCAGAGCTCTAACAGCCTTTTGGGAATGGGGATCCACCTCTTCACCCTTCTCTCAGTTAATGGGTCAAAATTTAGACCTCCAAGTGGACTTCAGCTTTGAAATCCAGGCTTCTTTTTGTCTCCTCGGTGTCCACACAAACATTTTCAAGAGGGACTTGGTATTCTGGATGCCTCCACTTTTTGAGGTTTGGCCAAGGAGGGATTCCAGTAGGGCCCTGGGACAATGCTGACCTCAACCCACCCATCACGTCCCTATGGTCTGTCTCAAGTTGAGTCCCTTCTAAAATTAAAGTACCACAAAATAGAAGCAAATTCTGCAAATTTGGCCACAGACACTGAATTTATTCTCATGCAGTGCTCCTTTTGTCCCATCAAGAGTATTTCTTGCAGCCCTCAGGCTAGCTAGACTCTGTTCTCAGCCTTTTCACCTCTTTTTTTTTTTTTAATACAAGTTTGTTGCTTTCATCGTAGCCTCTGAGAACTGTTTTCCCCTTGCAATAGTGATGTCTACAGCTCCTTCTACCCAGAATGACCACATCTTTTTAACTGTTGTCAGTGTGGCAGAGGAAGCAAAACTTTGGTTATGTGTAGTAAAAGACACTAGTACGAAAAAATACCAGTGAATTCCCACAGAGACTGCTGTCCCTCCTGGGTCCTCTCCTCTTTTGCAGTTTGGATGGAGCCCTTGGGAGCTGATGGAACAGCCAGTGGACCTACAGCCTTATCAACCGATGGACCAGAAGGGAACAACAAGCATCTCCCAGCTGTGATCACACATGGCACTCTTTTCTCCAAAAGATATTCCACTGCCTGGGAGAAGGAAAAGCACTTGCAAGCCTTGGTGGCAACTTAAGCCCCTTGTTGGTCCTTCTCTCACAGAGAACTGAAGCTTGCGATCGCTTACTCTTTTTTAACTGGTGTCCAGTTGAGAAATGGGGATTATGCTTTTCTCATGCTCTGTTTTAAGAGAAATGGCAGAAGGTGATTTACCTCCTTAGAAATTTTTTGATGCCAAGACAATTCCTCTATCTGCACCTTAGTTCCCTGCAGACACCATCTCCAGATGATCTGAAGTGGATCTCCCTTTTTGCCCTGTGCCCAGAAGCCACCATTCTCTTTGCAAGATGTAGAAGAGAAATGGAGTAAACTTTTCTGCCTCTCCTGCATCCTCTCTATATGAAGTTGTGAGCACAGCTGGAAATAATGCAGGCAAGTGGGTGAGCTCAGGAGAAGTTTCCATGGAAGCCGTGGCATTAAACCCTCCAGCCTTTGATGGCGATATCATCCCTGAGCCCTCGCAGCTTTGCTGGGAGTGTAATGAAATAGGAATGGAGTAGCAGCCCATACGTGGAGGAGGAATTCAAGACATTAAGCCAAGGGTGGATTAAGGTTAAATGGGTCCCAGATCCACCCGAACATTGCCCCACCAGAAAGAAAATTTCCTGGCCTCCCAGGACTTTCTCCTTCCCCTGAAGAGAAAAGGAGTTGCCAAAACTGCACTGCGAGGAGTTTAATACATGGAATGACAGGGTGAAATTCTGATCTTGCCCAGAGGGTTGGTTTAGATCATCTGATAGTCAGATCTGCCAGGTCTGCTCCAACCCCATGTCCCCCACTCTCTGAAGGGGTAGTCTGCAGAGAGCCCTTTGCATGGATGATCCCAAAGGTGGTAAGGATATGGCTGCCCATGTCTGGGGGGAAGAAGAGATGTTAAATTAGTAGGTCATGTCCCAGGCTTTTGGCTTTTTTTTTCTTCTTTCTCTTCCTCTTTCAATCGGGTCCTACACAGCCTGTGGTTCCTCTTCAGCTAAAACCTACTGCTTGACACTTTCCCAAAGCATTTTCTCTTCCCCACCAGTGATTTCCAGTTGGTGTTCCAGGATATGGGCTCCAGTCCTGGGAGCCCTGTGTCTGCAAGGTTATAGCTCTGGATGCATTTGAGCAGTGGAGCACACAAATGATCCACACCTGCAGAATGACGGGATAAATACATGCTACTTGTCACCTGCGGACTTGTGATCCAGACGTCATGGAACCATGGGAAAGTTTGGATCAGGCTTCTTTGCAGCTGTCAGCCGCCTCCATAATTGCCTGTACCTACAGTTTCACTCTGAATAGCTTGGCGTGCTGGGGCAATCCTGGGCTGCATCTGAGGATCCTGGACATGGCTCGAGTCACGCCACAAATTCAGGTCCTGCTTGGCGGCTTAGCCATTTGGTTGCAGGCAGGTCATTAGTAAGGTTTCTGGTGCACTGTGTTGTAACATAATCGCCCTCTCCTCCTGCTCTTTTTTTTTTGCGGGGGTAGAAGTAGAGATTCCAGGGCTTTTCTCTTTTGCAGCCACAAAACTAATTTTCTATGTTAAAAAAAAAGAAGAAAAGAAAAGACCCAACGGCTCCTTCTGGGGGAAGGGATGGAGTTGGTAATGACTTACAGAGCCGTGAACCAGCAGCACAGAACAATAGGTCCCAGGCAGAGGAGTTTAAAACAAATGAAGTCCAGCCTACAACAGCCCAGGGGCTTGGAAATAAATGATAGAGTCAATCTGAGAGAGAGATCTCACAACTAAAAATTAACATCTGACGCCGGCTGCATGAAGAGTTGGCGGGGAGAAAAAACTTGCCATCCTTGCAAAAGAGGGACCTGTGGTGGCTGCACCTCCCAGGAGCCCATCCGTGGTCCAGGGTGGCCTAGAGAGAGGTTGTGTGCAGGAGGGCTGATGCTGCTCCCACGCTGGCTTCTACCGTCCCCACAGCATCGGTTCCCGCATCCGTGGGGCTACGCGAGTCACGCCGGTCCCTCAACCCCTGCGGATGCCTCAGCCGTGTTAGCACCGAGAGGCATCACTGAATCTGGCCTCTCCCTTGTAGGTTTTGATATTCCGCCTCATTTCGTGGCACCATGTGGTTCTGTTTTCAGCTGTTTATTGTGGTGTCTTGTGTGCTTTGTTATGAAAAGGATCTGGGTCTACAGCTGATGGATGTGGTCCCACAATGCAAGAGAAATGTCGCCTTTTTATTTTTTTTTTTTTTTTTTTAAAGAGAGATCTGATTACTTTTAAACTTTATTTTGATGTTATGCAATCTTCCCATTGGCACCATTAAAGACAGAGCCTCGAGCAGCTTTAGGCTGTGTTTTAAACACAACATTTTCTTGGGATAGTGAAGATGAACTGGTTCCATGAGAAACCTCAAGGACACAGCAGCTCTAATGATATTAAAGGGGGGAAATATCAACAGTAAAGAACAAGAATATCTTGCTCTTCACTAGCGCCTTCCTCCTGGAGACAGCCCCATTACAAACAGATCCAACCCCCTGACTGAATTTGCAAAGTAGCTTCATTCCCTTTTTAAAAGTGCAAAAACAGAGGGAGAGAAGTCACCATTGCTTAAATTTCTTCTTGTTTCTATAGCTGTGAGTGGCAAAGGTTGCACGGACTTGAGCAGCGCAGGATCAGACCCGGAGAGAGTGCGGGAGCCTGGAGCATCGGTCCTTTACATCTTTTCCTTTCACTGCTCTGGTGTGTCTCAGTGGCTTTCATCTCAGCCCTAGTCTGTCCTCAGACCCCAAACTGTTACTGCAATACAAATATTTTTTAATTTTTGTTTGTCACAGTATTTCTGACCCAGCCCAGAAGCAGCATGAATAGCGGGATGTGTTCAGCCTCAGTGCTGGAAGGCATCGATGGGGGCCAGAGGGGTCCTGCCTTCGCTCGACGTAGCTTCACGTCGCGCCCTGAGACTATCCAGAGGAGCGACATTTCATCCACCAAAATAAAAGTAGAATTAATGACCCCCACTCACATTAATTTTGGAAAGAAATTCACATGCACCCAAACCCTCTGAGAATGCTCTGTTTTCCATCTAGCTCCTCATCCAGTCATAACTGACTAAACTACTTTATATGCCCTTGGATTCTGGCCCAGAAAATGTGTGGTTTCTTAAAATATATATGTATACACTACTTTAATACCAGCCAATACCTTCTGAAATGTAGGTGGCCAGAAAGGCATTGGCTGATCTTTTCCTATTACATATTTTAAAAATGAGTTGACATTCATACATAAATTCTGTGTAAGCTTCACGGAGTTTTAGTAGCAATATTGAAAGGGAATGTCAGCAACCGCTTAGCTGCTAATATGGGCTGGAGATAATAACTAAGGTAGCTGGGCAAATTGTATTTCCAGGAAATTTTGTCAGTTATGCAAAAATGGAACAGCTTGGAAAAAAAAAAATAAATCTTGATTTCTTTTCATGAAAGAAGTAGGTACTGTGAGGTCGAAAGGAAATTTGAAAATGGATGTATAGGGTCCTAATTTACTTTAATATTTCCTGTGTAAAGTCTTAAAGTTAAAGATTGATTTTTCCAATAAACATTACAAGCATAATGACCTGGAGGTATGATCACAGATCACGTACCAGATGGAGAGCGATGGAAAAAGAGCTACTGCTGTTAGAATATGTTTTGTCTTCTTTTTTTCTCGGGGAAGCCTGTAGTAGTTTGAAAGAAAAGGATCGGACTTTGAAGCATGCATTAAGAAAGACTCCACTTACTTACTAATGTATGGATAAAGATGGAATAATTTGGCCCAAAACCAAACTCTCTTAGGAAAGGAAAGCACATATATCAAATTTAATTGAAATTTCAAGGGGATTTCCGATACACAAATTGCATTTATAATTTGGTCCCGGCATCATAAATAGAGTAATCATAAAGTTTTGGTCAAAACTTTTATTTTCCCAACCAAAGGAAGTGTAGTTTTCACTGAAATGAAAACTTCTTTCAGAGTCCTGACTTCAGCACAATCCCGCGTTAAAACTAGGCAGGCACATTCAGACGATATCCAGGGTCCATGTGTCTGCACCTTTGCAGAATGGAACGCTTTGACCTTTTTTTTTTTCTTCACCATTTTTCATGGGGCAAGCACTGTTTTCATAGAAGAAAACATTAAGGACTCTTAAAAAGTTGGATTTCAAATGAAATTGGGTGGATTACTTAAGCTCAGTCTTTTTTTGGTGGGTTAGATTTTATTTTTTTTTCTGGTGCATTTTTGTGTGTGTTTTCCTGTTCAGGTTTCAGGGGGTGGAAGCTACTAAAATCAAAGACTGTCCTTCCAGAGCAGAAAAGCAAGTTCTCACTCACTTCCAATTTCCACCCTAAATACACTGATCAATGCATTACAGAGAGATCTTGTTTTCTGTCTGCCTTCTCCCTTCAGGAGCAAGCAACTTGAGATGGAGCAACCAAACCAAGGGCAGAAAATGGGCAGGTGGTTGGGGCAGAGCCACCACTCAACAGCCCAGAGGCACTGGTTTTATAAGTCAACCCTCCTTTGGTCACTACAGGGACCTGGGGATCAGCGTCTGTCCCTGATTTCACCCTCTTTTGGCTAAGAGCGCTTGCAAATGCATCCCTCTGTTGCCATATTTATTTCGTGCTAGCTTCTGCCATAATGTGTCTTCCCTGTAGGAACAATTACTCGTGCTCCGGGGTGCGTGCGGCAGGATGTATTCTTGCATCTGCCGTCCTCCGAGCCCCCGATCCCACCCTGCCCCCTTACAGCTGCTGCCTGTGACTTTAACACCTTCTCTTTGGGGTTTGGAGAAGGACGTCTTTGTCCCCGGACTCATCCAGCTTGGTGAGGAGACCCGATCATATCTGGAGAAGGTTGGTGCATCCCTCCGTTAGCGCTTACTGCTCCTTCGCCACGTCGTCAGCCGCGCCAAGGGCACCGAGCCACCCCAGGGATGCTGCACCTGGTGTCATCCCGACTGTGTCCTGCTGGGAAAAAGGGACCCTTCACCCAGGACGTGTCATGGTGCACCTGACAGATGGTCCTCCCTAAAATGACCCAGGTGCATGCAGCCGGGAGGGCTGCAAAAGCACCTGCTCTCCCGCCTGTTGCGTTCAGAGTGCTCCTAGGACGTCTCTCTACGTCTCTTTTGGCTTTTGTTGGGATAAGTGCATACAATGACATCTCCCCGTCATCTCATCCCACCCCCTCCAGCACGGAATAAAGCTCAATGGCAGTTGTTGGACAACCAAAGAGTGTGAACCTCATCAAGAGAGGGAAGGACGCAGAGGGAAAAGCGGTGAAAATGTATATTGTTCCCAGCGAGCTTAGAGAATATTTTAAACGCAACAATGGAACCTGACTCCTTCTGAAAACCTCCAAAGCACTTAAAAACGGGAATCCGGTCTCTCGCCCCCTCTCCACCCCACATACTCTGAAGTGTATAACAATAGAAACTCTGTTCCTACGGGTTCCCCTACAAATGACCCCTGGAAAGCGTCGACTGCTTCCTGCAGGCTCCTGCCATCATCCCTTCCCCAGTAATATCTGCATGTGCATCCAGATCCGTAATCACATTTCCTTAATTAAGCTGTGAAGTAGGATTTACGTGACTCCATTTAGATTTCGTCGCTTGCCAATAAGGAGATAGTTATTTCAAATTAGACTCGAGGAACTTGAGATTCTGATCTAAGGGAGAATCTAATATCTAATAATATGTGCCTGGCTATAGGTGATAATTTAAGATGAGTTTACGGAGCCCCTGTAATTACATTTTCTATGTGTGCTTTGTTGTGGTTACCAGGTAACTGCATAGTGATTACATGAATATTTATGCTTGGCAGGTTAGACACTGCTGATACACAGGATTAGCATCGGTTTTTTCCCCCTTGTAATTCTTTGTGCTAATATCTGGGACTCATATCAGGATAAAGGCGCCTCACCAGCAAAAAACCCCCACTAATGCCATGCTGCTTATCTGAGGCATCAGTGTGCTTTTCCCTGAAGCATAGCACTTGCATTTTGAAATACAAATCGGTCTTTCCTTCCTCCGTGATACATTCAGGATACTTTAAGTCACGTTGGAAATCTCTGATTTTGCCTTTCACGGATGTTGTGCAACATGCCGCGTAGGATCCTTTCTGCCAGATCTATAAAATTCTGTCTGTGTGTGTACACGTGTGTGTGGATGGATGGCAGTGGTTCAGCCTGCTCCTGTTGGGGAATATAAACACAAAAAAGGTACGGACACGGGAGCAAGTCACCGAGACAAGGGCGTGAAGTTGCAGTGTGTCACGCTGCCCACATCCGTGCTCTTACCCCGTGGTAAGCATGAGGTAATGGGAGGTGAAATCATGCCCCTTAATTAGAGAGAGCAGAGCTGGCTCACGTTCACCATGGTACGGGAGGGTGTGCGACGTGCTGTCCCGCAGACCGGCTCGCGCCCTCGCCGAATCCATCACAACCTCGCTGCAGGCCCCCAACCAACATCAGTGTGCAGCCACATTTTTGGATAGCTGCATGAATTTGGGGGGAATGAGGACCTTTGGGGTGTCCGGCTGGTTTGCTCCTCACCTTAGGTGTGCTAATGGCACCGCAAGGACAGTTTGGAGAAGGGAGGGTTGGGGGGGGGGGGCCCTTCTGCCTGGCTCCCACCCGATCGAATGAGCATCAAGTGGCAGCTGGGATGAAGATTGAGATCAAGGACATGATATCCCAGCGCTGTCATCTCCCTCCCACATATTCTCATCAGGCAGTGAGACCCAAACCAGCCATCTCGCCCCAGCGCTTGGGGGTTTTCCTCCACAACCCCCCTCTTTTGGGAACACACAAGTCAGCACTGCAAAAATGACCATCCCCAAAGCCACTCAGCCATTGGCCTGCCCTTTGCCTCCCAACCCCATCACTACTCAGTATCTACTAACAGCAGGCAGGAAAGGATGGGCAGAAAGGACCTGTAGTGATAGGACAAGGGGTAATGGTTTTAAACTGAAAGAGGAGAGACTCAGAGTAGATATTAGGAAGACATTTTTAATGCTGAGGGGGGTGGAACCCTGGCCCAGGTTGCCCAGAGAGGTGGTCGATGCCCCATCCCTGGACACATTCAAAGTCAGGTTGGCCGGGGCTCTGAGTAACCTGACCTGGTTGAAGATGTCCCTGCCCATGGCAGGGAGGGTGGACTAGATGACCTTGAAAAGGCCCATCCAACCCAAACCATTCTGTGATTCTACGACTCTATAGAAGCAACCTACCTGCAAAGCTCCAGTTGATAATGAAGAACTGGCCTTTTGCTTTTGCCCCCGATGACTACATCTATAAGGGTCAATGCAATAATGTATATGACTAAAGAGCCCTAAAATGGAGCAGCCCTTTCCAAAGTGTCTACTGGGAAAGGGCTTGGTTGCAGAAAAGCCCTTGCTTTCTGCAGACATGGGAAAGTTGAAGAGAGCAACCCTGGAAGGGAACTATTGGGTTGAGTGCTCATGGTATAAATAGCTCAACCACCAGCTAATCTGGTCTCCTCTTTGGTGTCAGTGTTGCCCAAGTACTACGTGAGCTCAGTAAGAATTACTATTAGTCATGGACCTGATTTTCTTCTCAGCATCCTTTTACTGAATCTGATCAAGCTCCCCTAAGTCAGGAGGAACAACCCAACTGTGTTCCCAGGTCAGGAGAGAGGGAACGGTGATCAAAACAAGCCTGAGCAGCAGTAACCCTCAGACTTGACACTGTCGCGGCAGAACCCATAAAGATATTACACAGGGCGTCATGCACTTTCACCTTGTTATGATAACCCAGGTTTAATCACTCCAAGCTTAGGCAGGGATTTGGTGGCCAGTGATTTCAGAAATGACTTTTATTTTGCCTGTGTTTGCAAGCAGGCTGCTGTTTGCGCAGGAAAATGGTCTGCTTGCAAAATGTGGATCTGCAAAATGAACAACAGGGCTGAATGCTTGGGATCTGATTTATTTCCGAGGGCTCTGCATGGAGCTTTCAGTGTGCAGAAACCTGCAGCAAAGAAGGAGGAAATTATTTGAAGGGAGTCTGCTTTTAAGTAGAAAAGAAATCATTTGCTGAATGTTTAAGATACCGTTGATGTTCTCAAATTCAAGGCATGAAAAGAAACCATTTCTAGCGGCAAGGCTGTGAGCAGGAGCCATCTCTTTGATCTGTATCTGCACACAGTGGGGTGGGGTCCATGAATTACAAGGAAATGTAATGCGCTATCATTCTTAAATAAAAACACACCAGCTAATTAAATTGAGGCCCAGTGACCAAGTGACTGGTCTGCAAGTTTGGAAATCTCTATCCTGTGCAGCTTGACAGCTTGGGGTAAGTCACTTCACTTAACCTCTGTGTTTCCCAGTCCCCCTCCTCGTAGCCTCCCTGTCTACTGATGAAAAATTAAGTATGATTTACACAGAGCTGTATGAATGTATTTTCCTCATCCTTCAGGACCTGGACTCTGACATTAATCAGACCTGCATCCCCTGACGTAGCATATGGTTGGCCTCCACATGTTCTCAGTCAGCCAGGCTGCTGTCTGGGCTGGCTGCTTCTGGGGTCTCTGCTGGTCATCACAGAGTCAAAGGTTTGGAGACCCAAAAGTTGGAGGACATGGGTCAAGCAGGGAGCGTGGTCCCACGAGACCATGGGAAACACTTAATCTCTCATTCTTCAACTCCCACACTGACGGGCCAGCCAGAACTTCCCCAAATGGTGTCTTGACTCGGCCAGGATCTTAATATAAGAGATATTTACACCACCAAGCATTAGCCTAACTCATCCTGGATATACCGGATTGACAGCACATGCATATCTGGCCATCTGATGGCCAGCAGACCTCTGGAAGCCGCAGCTTTAGGTGGGCTGCTGAATGTCTGGAAATCCAGCAGATCATTTATAAAAGTGGTAGATCATCATTAAAAAACAGGAAGAGCAATATCTTGCTCATGAAGTCAGCAAACTACCTCAGCAGGCAATAGAATAAGAGATTATCCCCAAAGCAGTAAAATGATAGATTACCAGTGAGACAACAGATATCAAGGAAAACAGACAGAGCAGTAGATCAGGTTAAAAGTGCTAATTGGCCATGCAATTCATGAAGGGCTGTTGTCCAATGCTGGTTTTTGCCATTGTAGTAGTAGCAACCTGGTTGGTAAAAGGTGAATATACACCAAAACTCATCCGGTTTCCAGGCACTGAAAATGCCTTTTCACCTGTGGAAAGGTTTCCCTGTTGGATGGAGAACTGGTTTTTCACCATGGAAAAAATTGGCCTCAAGCTTTGGTCATTTCTGGAGGGCAAGGTCAGATTTCAATGCCAGCCCAAGAGGCATCTATAAAATGCTGTCAGTCCATGTCAAATTGTAGGTTTTCAGGGGCTGGTATTTTCTCTTTTGTTCCCAGCAGCAAGTGGGAAGGCCGAGACACTAAACTGATAATTGGCTTGCAATCATACGAAGCCAGGTCAGTTTGTAGGAGCCTTGGGGCCAACAAGGAGGACCTGACCCTCTGATTTAGCAGTCACAGCACAAGAATCCCAGGCCTGGATTCATCGCCTCTAAACGGGATGGGACTTGCTTGGTTGAAACTGTGGCTGCTCCAGGATCTCTCTGCAGTCACTGGAGAAACCTTCAGCGAGTGATTCAGACTTCACCACAGATGTCTATTTTTTTCCACGGGTTAGGGAGAAGCCTCAGCACAGCTACTGTTCAAAATTCGGTACCTCATTTAGGTTGGATGCTCCTCTGTATCAGTGAATAAGGAGTGCCGATTTCCAACACACTCCTTAGCCTCACCGGGGGCTTGGGGGAACTGCAATGTCAAATGCTCACTAGAAATAAATGGGACAGGGGTACCTCAGAAAACTTCATTCCTCAGGAGTCTGGGATAAGTAATTACAATTTCCCATGTTACATTTTGGGCCAATGCCTATTGTCTCATCGCTGGGCACCTCCGAGGAGAGCCCACCTCTGTCTCCTCTGCACCATCCCAGCAGGGAGCGATAAGATCCCCCTTTGCCTTCTCTCCCACCGCATCCACCCGTCTCTCTGCCTCTCCTGGCTTGCCCTGAGCTCCAGCCCCAACCAGGATTTGCTTCTTCAGCTGCATCCCCAGCTGTCTGCTGGTTTGCATCACCCTCTTCGGAAGGATCCGCTTCTGCATCCAGGCAGCTGGGGACCGTGGCAACTGGTTCCCCTCGGGCCATCCCAGTAGTGCTGGTGCCTGCTGGGTGACATCCAGGTGCTTGGGGTCTCCAGCGCTGAAGATGCAGTCATGATGCTGGGCACTATCGGGACAAAGTGCCCTTTTGCCGGGCACGTTCGAGGTCCTCCTCCCTGGTCACCACCCCACGGCAGAGCTTTGGGGACCGCCCCGGTGGCCATTCCTTCTACAAAGGCTGCATCAACCCTTCCCGCATCCCACCGAAATCACAGCGGTGAAGACAAATGTGCTCTGTAATTTTGAACCCTGAGACATCGGCAGGGCCCGTCCAGGTTTCTTCTCTCCATCCAGTGGTGCAAAAGCAGAGACACCCTGGGAGAACCAATGGCCCCCCGTGTAAATGAGACCGGGGTCTGGCACACAGTAAAGGGACCTGGTTTGCATTATCAAGTTTCCTTGCACATAGCCTGATTTATTAATTTTTGGAGCAATCTGTGCAGGACTATATTCACCGAGCTAATTTTAAGTGGCTTTTTAAAGCAAACAAACACAGGATTTCAGCTATTCCTCCTCTGCTGTCTCATCTCTAGCTGACAGCTTGCTCCAGCAGGAAAATAGGACCCCACAAGGACTGCGTTTCACCGCCGTGTATCAAAACAAACACGCGCGCACACACAAAAAGGGACCTGACCGCTAACCTCAAGCAGCTTCATTTATTACACACAGTGCCGTCTTTTAAAAGAAACCGCCTGCCCTGCTGTGGCCGGCTCTTTCTTCCCCGTCAGAAGATTTCATAAGCAAAACCGAGGACCTTCTGAGCAACC